>NC_136527.1:8256506-8379006 GCF_053919585.1 Euprymna scolopes
CAAGATAAGTTACTTTTCTACCTAGTTTGAGGAAATGAGTTAAAAATAAAACACTATAGAAAATAGTGTTAAAAAACCTACCGAATATATGTCAGCCCATGTCACGGTAACATATATTGAGCGAGTTTCTAACAGTATTTTGTATATTTTTTATTTTTAACTCATTTTCCCAATCTTACTGTGTTCAATAGAGAGTTTGATAACATTTATATATTATATATTTGTTTTGTATTTTTTAATTATTTTTTTTTCAACTTTTACGCTTTGTTGTCTTTACTCCGAAGGATTAACCTAAGAATTTCCACAGGTCTCATTAGTTAAAACGAATTATTTCGCAGTTCAAATTGGCGTGAAATAAACAAATCTGACTGACACAGGGTTTGCCATTTCCGGTTGTCGCCGCCGACAACGCTCTTATATTTACAATCGAAAGCGTCGCCAATCGCTGTGTCTGTGTGTGTAGGAGTGGGGGCAAAGTTGTAACATTCAATAAAATCAACTGCTTTAATTTCTATGAATCGTCATTCGCGTATCGGTGCGAAGTCGAGTGTCGGCGTTCTTGTCTCGTTGAAGGAGAAGTAAGTTTTTTTTTAACACAGTTGAGTTGGAAATGGATTTCTGCACGTGCATGGCTGGACGATAAGAATAACAATACAAATAACAATAATTATTATCTTCAAGTCTCTTCTTAAAGGGGGTTTTCGGCTGGCTACGAAGTTACAACTAGCTAATCGACACTCGACACCGTCAATGAGTTATACGAAACAGACGGACTGTTCCGCTGTATCAAAGTTATTAAGTGTGGTTAGACTGAAACTCATCAAAGCCAGTAATCTAAGTTTCAACTAGCTAATAGACATTATTCGGCACTTTCAATGAGTTATGCGATCACCGCCACTTGTCCAAAAAACGGACTGTTCCGCTGTATCACAGTTATTAAGGGTGGTTAGAGTGTAAGTCATCAGAGCCAGTAACCTAACTTACAACTAGCTAGTCGACATTCGACACTGTCATTGAGTTATGCGATACACTGCTAATTGTCCAGAGACGGACTGTTCTACTGTATCACAGTTGTAAAGGGTGGTTAGACTAAAACTCATAAGAGCCAGTAATCTAATTTACAACTAGCTTATCGACAGTAGACACTTTCACTGAGTTTACGTGTGTGTGTGTGTGTGTGTGTGTGTGTGCTTCGTTAACATTCGGACTGTCCATTTTAAAATCGTTCGGGTATGCTGAAAACGAATATCGACAGGATAATTAGCACAGACACGTAGTTTTCGATATATTAATGCGTGTATTTTGAAATGTAACTCACTGGCAACCATGTTTGAACAGGCGGCATACGAAAGGGGCCAACCCTCAGTTTGTTCAGGTATGCTGAAAACGAATATCGCAAGGAAAATTAGCACAGACTGACTATAGATTCACCATCAAAGTATCGAAATATTTTTTTTATTTTATAAAGGAATCACTACTTATCAAGCCCCAGAGGCCACTCGAGGGTAAGGGTTAAAGTGTGTACAGTAGTCAATGGGACAATATCATAGTAATCGTTAGAAGTGTAAATTTGGTAAATTGGATTACTTAAGAGGAACGGCTCATCAAGAACTTGTTTACATTGGACTTGAAGACGACGAAATAAAAATATAAAGTTGAAAGAACTAGCGAAAAATATCATTTTAACGATGCCTTTCAAATCGTAAACTGCTTGTTTACATTTGTGTACATTTTTCGAAGATAATAAAAAGTGTAAAAGAAAGCAAACCTTTAGAATCCTAAAAAGATCTCCCGGAAGCATTTTTGCAACATGAAAAATATACAAACCAAAATAAAGAGAGGAGGAAACCTACTCAAAAATATGGTTTATTACATCGCCTAAAAAAAAGAAGAATCAGGGCCTCCAATAATACGATAATTTGGTGGGGAAGTAAATTGTTTTCTTTTTTCTAACTTGGTTTTAAAAAAGTTTTTATTGCTAACATTTATTTTCATAAACTCTAACCACACCTCACAACCCTAATCCCGACCGGTCGGGAAAAAAAGTTTTTATTTTTTTAAATTTTGGTGAAACGCACGCACGCACGCACGCACGCACACACACATAAGCATATCGCTTGTCACCAAGCTAAAGAAGAGAGAGAGAGAGAGAGTGGGGGAAGGAGAGAAAGGGTCGTGTTCTCTGCACTGCACGTGCCGGGGTCAAACAGAAGTTAAATGAAATCGATTATAAATGGCTCGACAAAGTTGTGTCTGAACTTTTTATTCTATGAAACTTAAGATTAATAAAACGAAATAATCGTGACCCGTGGAAATTCCACGGCGAACATTTCGCATTCAATAAGAACAAAACGAAAAAGTAGTGAACAAATAAATATATAAGAAAATTAATGTTACCAAAGGCAAGATAAGTTACCCTACTACCTACCTAGATCACATTTTTGTTGTTTTAACTTATTTTAAAACGTTTATTTAACACAAACAAAAGTAGCGCACAGTTTTAAGTTAGAACAATAAATAAGTGTCTGACATTTTATAGACATCTTGTGAGACTCGATAATCGCTCCAAACTCGAAAATTAAGCAAAATACTGGTAGCAACACATCCAATAAATGTCAGCAAACGTTCGAACATGTTTTCTTTTTCACATTAGCGAAACTCTTATCAGAGCAAAAGCGAAAATGAGAAGCAAACACAAATGAAGAAGTCGGTTTTTATCGTTGAGCACAAAAACAAAAACAAAAACAAAAAAGAGTATCTAATCTAATAGGCCCCGTGCTATAGGTCAATCTCCAAAGTCTGTCCCATCGCCTCGGTGTTGCATCCTTGTTTACAAGTACTTTAATGGGATGTGCTCTGATGAACCCATAGCACTTATACCACCTCGACGTACAATGGCAAAATCACAGCGGTTTCACTTGGGGCCCCTAAAGGTCGGAAATCCTTCTACTCTAATAGTGTTTACTTTACGCAGACTTGCTATCGTATAGAAAAGTCGGTACTTAGTTGGATACGGGGTAATATTTAAAGATAGCGACCAGAGAAAAAAAATAGTCAAAAGGTCGCAACCAGGTGAAAAAATAGTAAAATAGTTTTATTTTGCTTTTATTAATTATTAATAAACGAATGAATCATTTCTATTTAAAATCCATTAAGTATTATGCATGCAAAACTTAAAAAACAAAACATGTTTCTAATGCATCAACATTATGTGAACAAGCTAAATCAAAGCTAAATAAATTTGACCTGATGTCGAGTTTATCTAAAAGCGATACTCGATTTTTCACTCGGAATTATTCCTCGTTCAATTCAAGTTTCACGACATATTGATTACATTGTTAGATGACAGTACAAAGAATAGATTTCTAAATAATAATGTTTTTATTTCGGCACGGTAGCACAACTGCATAGGATGCATATATTTTTTTCAAGGAGAGGTTGGGGTGTTTATACTACGCTGGGGTAGGTCGTAAAAATAACCGTTTTTTCCCCTTCATTCTGACCAAAGACCATTTGCTGCTAACCTCTCTGTTTCTCTCTCTCTCTCTCTCTCTTTCTCTCTCTCTCTCTCTCTCTCTCTCTCTCTCTGGCTTCTCCGTGCTCGTGCTACGAAGTTTATATATATATATATATATATATATATATATATATATATATATATATATATATATATATGAGAGAGAGAGATGGAGACAGAAAGAGAAAGGGGGAGAAGGGAGAGAGAGAGAGAGAGAGGGAGGGAGACAGAAAGAGAAAGAGGGGCAAAGGGGGGAGAAGGAGAGAGAGAGAGAGAGAGAGAGAGAGAGAGAGAGAGAGAGAGAGAGAGAGAGAGAGAGAGAGAGAGAGAAATATGTGTGTCTACGCTCTCCGCCATCACGTCAACGAGGAAGGGAGAAGAAACGGAGACAGCTGAGAGGCACACACTCTATAAACGCACACATACACACATACTTGCATAAACACACATACACGCACTCGCATAAACACACACACAAATACTTAAACACACCAACACACAAAAACACAAATCATTACTCTGTGTGTGTGTGTGTGTGTGTGTGTGTGTGTGTGTGTGTGTGTGTTCGTTCCCCAGCTTTCTATATCATCTCCGTTTGACAAAGTTTTAATATTCAATACATTAAATCAACAGCTATAATTTATATGAATCGTCCTTGTATTTAGCTTGACTTTCTCAATTCAAATTGAGATTCGCCATTTTGATCCCAGGCAAAGAACAATTTTATTAGCGTGATGGTGCGAAGATCGGGGTGGCGACAATAAGTCGAGTGTCGGCATTCTTGTCCCTTTGAAGACGAACTAAGTTTTGGAAAAAGTTCAGTCTGAAATGGATTTCTGTTTACAACGCACGGCCCAGGTTGGCCGATAAGTCTTCAAGTCTCTTCTTAAAGGGGCTTCTCCTTTAAGAATTTACAACTAGTTAATCTACTGAGTTATGCCAAACAGACGGACTGTTCCGCTGTATCACAGTGTGGCTAGACTAAAACTCATCAGAGAGTAATCTAATTTACAACTAGCTTATCGACAGTAGACACTTTCAGTGTGTGTGTGTGTGAGTGTGTGTGTGTGTGTGTGTGTCTCTGTGTGTGTGTATTTCGTTAACATTCGAAATGTTGATTTTAAAACCGTTCAGGTATGCTGAAAACGAATATCGCAAGGAAAATTAGCAGAGACAAACAGTTTTGGAGCTAGTTTTATTAATGCGTGTATTTTGAAATGTAAATCACTGGCGACCATGTTTGAACAAGCGGCATATGAAAGGGGCCAACCCTCAGTTTGTTCAGGTATGCTGAAAACGAATATCGTAGGAAAATTAGCAGAGACAAATAGTTTTGGAGCTAGTTATATTAATGCGCGTATTTTGAAATGTAAATGCATAAACACACTCATACACACACTTTCATAAACACACACACTCGCATAAACACACACATATACACAAACACACACGTAGACACCAACACACCAACACAAATCAACTTTCCGTTAGAAGCTGTCATGGGGTGGGGACGGGTGGGTATCATAAGTGTCAAGTATATATATATAAATATATATATATATATATAATTATATATATTATAATTATTTTTTAATTTTTTATAACTTTTCAAAGTTTCGGCTGCTAACCTCTCTCTCTCTCTCTTTGTCTCTCTGTCTCTGTCTCTGTCTGTCTGTCTGTCTGTCTCTCTCTCTCTCTCTCTTTCTCTCTCTCTCTCTGGCTTCTCCGTGCCACTGCCACTAAGTTATAAATATATATATATATATATATATATATATATATATCTTATAGAGAGAGAGAGAGAGAGAGACAGAGACAGAGAGAGAGAGAGAGAATATGTGCTTCCACATCAAAGAGGGGCAGGAGCATAAACAGAGACAGAAGCACACACAAACACACACATACATACGCACTTTCATAAACACACACACACACTCGCATAAACACACACATACACGAACACACACGTACACACAAATACACAAACACAAATCAACTTTCCGTTAAAAGCTGTCATGAGGTGGCAGGGGTGGGTGTCATAAGTGTCAATCGAATTTGAAAGTTTGTTAACGAAATGGATTTATTTCAACTTCGTTTGACACGTGCCAATTCTCCGGCCCTTCACCCCCCTCCCTCTACCTGCCTCTCTCTTTACTAAGACTTTTCGGTTGGGGTGTTTTTGCTACGCTGGGGTAGATCGTAAAAATAACCGGTTTTTTTTTCGTTATTAAATTGTAATTTTTTAAGAAATCATTACCTTAAAAGTTAAGGAAGCCATTCTTAATGTAGAGAGGGGCATGTTAACTATTCTGTACTTTCATCGAATAATTTAATAAGCAAAAGATAGGATAAAATTGAATTTAACTTGAAAATTTTACCCAAAAATGTCGCAGAAGTTTTCTTTGATATTTCTTATTTTACAAGCTGCCCCAGCGTAGTATTAACACCTCCAATCTCTCCATAAGAACGGCTTTCTGAAAAAAAAAAACACCCCCAAGAAAGCCGTTCTTAACATGGAGAGATTGGAGGGGGTATTCCGGAAGTCGTTCTTAAAATGGGGAGAGGAGGGCGTTTTGTAACATCAAATGTTAAATAAAAATAAATAAAAATAAGATAAATAAAAAATAAATAAAAATAAAAATAATAAACATCAAATCAAATAAAAAAAACGATCAATGTATAGTATCTGTTAACGAAAAAAAATTTTTTTTTAATTATTAGCAAATAATTCAAAGAATAGATTTCTAAATAATACCGTTTTTATTTCGGCACGGTAGCATAACTGCATAAGATGCATATACTTTTTAACGTTTTCGTTTTTTTCCTATTATAATTATACGCATATTTTCTTGTGTCTATGACGTAACTGTTCCTTACTTTGTCTGTATCAATGTTACAGCATATTCCAAATATCACATCAATCTATAGAGTGGTTTAGTTAAGTGATATTTTAAGTTTTAATTGAAGAAAAAAAAAACAGATACTACAGTTTGATTTTGTCCAAAACGTATGGATAGAAATATTTCTTTCCACGTGGCTACAAATTTCCGCTAAATTTCGTCCTTAGCGGAAATATATATTTATATATATATATATATAAATATAAACGAAAGCAATATGCGGCGATCCCAAAATGTCGAATATTTAACATTTCAATGTCGGGCAAATTAAATAGATGGGTGACCCCCATTCGTAACTCGTAGATATGATTTCGACGTGATATAAAAAGTTTTAAAAATGAGCGACGGCCTCGAGAAGCTGCCAAAATAAATCCTAGCTTGTTCTGTGTTATAGGAGGAAATATGGGGAGTTGATGGCCTTCGTCGCATAGGGTAGAATTAGCTGCAAAGTTCTTTGCAAATAGTTTGGCCTTGTCTGCCGCTGACGAGATGACCTCTGGTCCATTGATAATGGTTGGGATAGAACGCACACTTCTGTTCAGGATCCTATTTGTTATTTGCCAAAACTGGTGGGAACCAAGCCACTGATCAGCTACCTTGGATTTAACAGACTGGGCATATAGCTCTCTTGCATTTTTTATTACTCTTTTACAGTGGTTGCTGGCAGTCCTGAAAGCAGCTTTAGTCTCAGTGCATCTATTACGTTGGTAGCTATGGAAAAAGTGATTTCTGTGCGCGATAGCAGCAGCACATTCTGGGGAGAACCATGGCTGGCTGTTAGGTTTTTGTTGGAATTTTTTAGATGGTATGAATTGGTCTATGCCTACAATTAACCATTCGGCCAGATCTGATACTATAGAGGACACTTCCTTTTTAAACATGGAGTGCAGAGGTAAATCAGATATGAATGTACGGAAGCTATCCCAGATATGAATGTACGGAAGCTATACAGTACGGTGGAGGGGTACGTCTGGGGGCTTCTTACATTTCATTTTTATCTTAACTGATACGACGGAGTGGTCGGAGGATCCTAGAGGAGAATGAACGGAACATGAACATAGCTCAGGGGAAGTTGAGAGAAAAAGGTCTAGGAGGCTTGCATATTGACCGGGTGTATGTCCCTGATAGTAGTCCCCCCTACATCAAAGGTGTACTGTGCCTTGTTTGGAGTGAAAATGTAAAAAAAAAAAAAAAATCTTACTGCTCAACTCCCCACAACTATTCTCCTGTAAACATTATTGCGATTGGTAGTAGTTCTATGGCGGTTACCATAATGTAATTCTTGTTGGGTAGGTCACCATTTTGGCGGGTCCGCCTTTTGGGGAGTCGTCGAAATTAATATTTTATATTTTATTAATATTAACATTTTATATTCATTTCAGCGTACAAGTCGTATCGGGTTATAGAAAGTATTGATATTTTGATATTATTGTTAATAGAATACTTTAATCGTTTTTTTTATTACTTTCGACTGTCAATAAAGTAAACGACGGAAGGGAGAATGATAGATATTGTATAGGAATAAAAACAGCCAAATATTTTTATGTATATTTTTATGATTACGTTGGTGATCTTTTTTATACTAATTTCACCATGACATGTAAGTAAATAATAATGTTTTCACCTGAAATGTGGTTGTTTAAAAGTTCACTTATTTCTTTTTCTTTATATCCTTTTGCTGATCTAGTTCTGTTACGTTGATCGTCACCCGTTCCAAGATGTCCTCCGAACGTGCCAGTTATATCCACAAGTTCATCCGACAAAAGTTTCGATGATTAAAAAAATTTTTTTTTTGTAAAAAGCCGAGCGAATAAATTATTTTTTTAATAAAAAAAAAATAAAAATAAAACCATGAAAAAAAAAAAACCTGAGAAAATTTATTCTTTGTTATTTTTTTTTTTTTACCAATTTTTTTATTTGCTAAAAAAATTGTTTCTATAACAAATAAAAAAACTTAAATGAAAATTGTTTTTATTTTCTTTAAAAAAAATTTACAGGTATCGGAATTGAAAAAAAGATATATCAAATTTCCGATGCCAAAAACGATTCTTTTAATTTTGTTTTTATTTGATTTTATTTAAAGCAAAATCTTCTACCGCTAATAATAAAATTATAAATATTTATTGCTTTTTAACTATTGATAAAACTAAAATCGATACATCATGCCTCACACAAGTATTTTTACGTTTGATACATTTTTTTTTACATTGACATCACCACTTATCAAGGCCAAGAGGCCACTCGAGGATAAGGGTTAAAGAGTGTACAGTAGAAATTGGACAATACAGTAATCGTTAGTAATGGAAATTCGGTAAATTTGTTAACTTATATGGAACGGCTCATCAAAAACTTGTTTACGTTAGACTTGAAGACAACCATATTGTAGTCAGCTGGAAAGCAGGAAAACGGAAGACAATTACACAGGCGTGCAGTTCTAAGAACAAAGCTTTGTTCATAGAATCTACGTTTAGGTTTAGGCACAGATAAAGAGTGGGGGAAATTATTGATAGTGTTTTCAGCTAGTCTAGTGTTTCTTGTAAAAGTTTGACGAGGGGAGGACCATAGATTGGAGCTCAACCGAGCACTTGCCATGAAAATAACGATAAAGCAGAGACAAACTCGCAACATCTCTTCTGTGAGAAAGAGGTTGCAGGGAAGAGAAAAAGACATCCCCACGAGGCTATAAAGTCTATTTTGAACTCTATCAAGGCAGGACAAGTCCTTTCTAGCAACTCCTGTCCAAATATGGCAACAGTACTCCATCCTTGGACGTACCTGGCCCTTATATAGATAGAGAATTGCATCAGCAGTGAGATATCTACTGGATCGATAGAAGGATCCCACCATTTTTCCAGCGGTCTTGGCAACAGATTTAATGTATGTGTTCCATTTAAGATCAGGAATGTGGAATTGTCTTCCGTTTTCCTGCTTTCCAGCTGACTACAATATGGTTGTCTTCAAGTCTAACGTAAACAAATTCTTGATGAGCCGTTCCACTTAACAAATTTACTGAAATTTCCATTACTAATGATTACTGTATTGTCCAATTTCTACTGTACATTCTTTAACCCTTATCCTCGAGTGGCCTCTTGGCCTTGATAAGTGGTGACGCCTATTTAAAAAAAATAAAAGAGGAAAAAAGAAGTGCACTTATTGATCCGCGCTATTTTCAAGTTTAATTAAAGTTTTATGATATCTGTTTTTTATTAAATTGTAAGGTTAAAGTACAGAATAGGTACAAAACACCCTACCCTCCCCAGGTTAAGAATGGCTTTCTAAATAAGAACGTTATTATTTCAGCACGAATCAATAAGTGCACTAGAACCGGGTTTTTTTTTTAAATAATATAAACATTTCGGGTTTGTGTTACTGTACACATAGATTGGAAAAAGTTGTCAAAAACAAATATCTAACAAATAAATGTTATCAAAGGCAAGATAAGTTACTTTTCTACCTAGTTTGAGAAAATGAGTTAAAAATAAAACACTAGAAAATAGTGTTAAAAAACCTACCGAATATATGTCAGCCCATGTCACGGTAACATATATAGAGCGAGTTTCTAACAGTATTTTGTATATTTTTTATTTTTAACTCATTTTCCCAATCTTACTGTGTTCAGTAGAGAGTTTGATAACATTTATATATTATATATTTGTTTTGTATTTTTTTTTTTCAACTTTTACGCTTTACGGATTAACCTTAGAATTTCCACAGGTCTCTAATGCGAATTATTTCTAAAACGAATTATTTCGCAGTTCAAATTGGCGTGAAATAAACAAATCTGACTGACACAGGGTTTGCCATTTCCGGTTGTCGCCGCCGACAACGCTCTTATATTTACAATCGAAAGCGTCGCCAAGTTCGTTCGTCGCTGTGTCTGTGTGTGTAGGAGTGGGGGCAAAGTTGTAACATTCAATAAAATCAACAGCTTTAATTTCTATGAATCGTCATTCGCGTATCGGTGCGAAGTCGAGCGTCGGCGTTCTTGTCTCGTTGAAGGAGAAGTAAGTTTTTTTTTAACACAGTTGAGTTGGAAATGGATTACTGCACGTGCATGGCTGGACGATAAGAATAACAATACAAATAACAATAATTATTATCTTCAAGTCTCTTCTTAAAGGGGTTTTTCGGCTGGCTACGAAGTTACAACTAGCTAATCGACACTCGACACTGTCAATGAGTTCTACGAAACAGACGGACTGTTCCGCTGTATCAAAGTTATTAAGTGTGGTTAGACTGAAACTCATCAAAGCCAGTAATCTAAGTTTCAACTAGCTAATAGACATTATTCGGCACTTTCAATGAGTTATGCGATCACCGCCACTTGTCCAAAAACGGACTGTTCCGCTGTATCACAGTTATTAAGGGTGGTTAGAGTGTAAGTCATCAGAGCCAGTAACCTAACTTACAACTAGCTAGTCGACATTCGACACTGTCATTGAGTCATGCGATACACTGCTAATTGTCCAGAGACGGACTGTTCTACTGTATCACAGTTGTAAAGGGTGGTTAGACTAAAACTCATAAGAGCCAGTAATCTAATTTACAACTAGCTTATCGACAGTAGACACTTTCACTGAGTTTACGTGTGTGTGTGTGTGTGTGTGCTTCGTTAACATTCGGACTGTCCATTTTAAAATCGTTCGGGTATGCTGAAAACGAATATCGACAGGATAATTAGCACAGATACGTAGTTTTCGATATATTAATGCGTGTATTTTGAAATGTAACTCACTGGCAACCATGTTTGAACAGGCGGCATACGAAAGGGGCCAACCCTCAGTTTGTTCAGGTATGCTGAAAACGAATATCGCAAGGAAAATTAGCACAGACTGACTATAGATTCACCATCAAAGTATCGAAATATTTTTTTTATTTTATAAAGGAATCACTACTTATCAAGCCCCAGAGGCCACTCGAGGGTAAGGGTTAAAGTGTGTACAGTAGTCAATGGGACAATATCATAGTAATCGTTAGAAGTGTAAATTTGGTAAATTGGATTACTTAAGAGGAACGGCTCATCAAGAACTTGTTTACATTGGACTTGAAGACGACGAAATAAAAATATAAAGTTGAAAGAACTAGCGAAAAATATCATTTTAACGATGCCTTTCAAATCGTAAACTGCTTGTTTACATTTGTGTACATTTTTCGAAGATAATAAAAAGTGTAAAAGAAAGCAAACCTTTAGAATCCTAAAAAGATCTCCCGGAAGCATTTTTGCAACATGAAAAATATACAAACCAAAATAAAGAGAGGAGGAAACCTACTCAAAAATATGGTTTATTACATCGCCTAAAAAAAAAGAAGAATCGGGGCCTCCAATAATACGATAATTTGGTGGGGAAGTAAATTGTTTTCTTTTTTCTAACTTGGTTTTAAAAAGTTTTTATTGCTAACATTTATTTTCATAAACTCTAACCACACCTCACAACCCTAATCCGGCCGGTCGGGAAAAAAAGTTGTTATTTTTTTAAATTTTGGTGAAACGCACGCACGCACGCACGCACGCACACACACATAAGCATATCGCTTGTCACCAAGCTAAAGAAGAGAGAGAGAGAGAGAGAGAGAGTGGGGGAAGGAGAGAAAGGGTCGTGTTCTCTGCACTGCACGTGCCGGGGTCAAACAGAAGTTAAATGAAATCGATTATAAATGGCTCGACAAAGTTGTGTCTGAACTTTTTATTCTATGAAACTTAAGATTAATAAAACGAAATAATCGTGACCCGTGGAAATTCCACGGTGAATATTTCGCATTCAATAAGAACAAAACGAAAAAGTAGTGAACAAATAAATATATAAGAAAATTAATGTTACCAAAGGCAAGATAAGTTACCCTTCTACCTACCTAGATCACATTTTTGTTGTTTTAACTTATTTTAAAACGTTTATTTAACACAAACAAAAGTAGCGCACAGTTTTAAGTTAGAACAATAAATAAGTGTCTGACATTTTATAGACATCTTGTGAGACTCGATAATCGCTCCAAACTCGAAAATTAAGCAAAATACTGGTAGCAACACATCCAATAAATGTCAGCAAACGTTCGAACATGTTTTCTTTTTCACATTAGCGAAACTCTTATCAGAGCAAAAGCGAAAATGAGAAGCAAACACAAATGAAGAAGTCGGTTTTTATCGTTGAGCACAAAAACAAAAACAAAAACAAAAAAGAGTATCTAATCTAATAGGCCCCGTGCTATAGGTCAATCTCCAAAGTCTGTCCCATCGCCTCGGTGTTGCATCCTTGTTTACAAGTACTTTAATGGGATGTGCTCTGATGAACCCATAGCACTTATACCACCTCGACGTACAATGGCAAAATCACAGCGGTTTCACTGCTGGGGTCCCTAAAGGTCGGAAATCCTTCTACTCTAATAGTGTTTACTTTACGCAGACTTGCTATCGTATAGAAAAGTCGGTACTTAGTTGGATACGGGGTAATATTTAAAGATAGCGACCAGAGAAAAAAAATAGTCAAAAGGTCGCAACCAGGTGAAAAAATAGTAAAATAGTTTTATTTTGCTTTTATTAATTATTAATAAACGAATGAATCATTTCTATTTAAAATCCATTAAGTATTATGCATGTAAAACTTAAAAAACAAAACATGTTTCTAATGCATCAACATTATGTGAACAAGCTAAATCAAAACTAAATAAATTTGACCTGATGTCGAGTTTATCTAAAAGCGATACTCGATTTTTCACTCGGAATTATTCCTCGTTCAATTCAAGTTTCACGACATATTGATTACATTGTTAGATGACTGTACAAAGAATAGATTTCTAAATAATAATGTTTTTATTTCGGCACGGTAGCACAACTGCATAGGATGCATATATTTTTTTCAAGGAGAGGTTGGGGTGTTTATACTACGCTGGGGTAGGTCGTAAAAATAACCGTTTTTTCCCCTTCATTCTGACCAAAGACCATTTGCTGCTAACCTCTCTGTTTCTCTCTCTCTCTCTCTCTCTCTCTCTCTCTCTCTCTCTCTCTCTCTCTCTCTCTCTCTGGCTTTTCCGTGCTCGTGCTACGAAGTTTATATATATATATATATATATATATATATATATATGAGAGAGAGAGAGAGAGATGGAGACAGAAAGAGAAAGGGGGAGAAGGGAGAGAGGGAGGGAGGGAGACAGAAAGAGAAAGAGGGGCAAAGGGGGGAGAAGGGAGAGAGAGAGAGAGAGAGAGAGAGAGAGAGAGAGAGAGAGAGAGAAATATGTGTGTCTACGCTCTCCGCCATCACGTCAACGAGGAAGGGAGAAGAAACGGAGACAGCTGAGAGGCACACACTCTATATAAACGCACACATACACACATACTTGCATAAACACACATACACGCACTCGCATAAACACACACACAAATACTTAAACACACCAACACAAAAACACAAATCATTACTGTGTGTGTGTGTGTGTGTGTGTGTGTGTTTCGCTCCCCAGCTTTCTCCGTTTGACAAAGTTTTAATATTCAATACATTAAATCAACAGCTATAATTTATATGAATCGTCCTTGTATTTAGCTTGACTTTCTCAATTCAAATTGAGATTCGCCATTTTGATCTCAGGCAAAGAACAATTTTATTAGCGTGATGGTGCGAAGATCGGGGTGGCGACAATAAGTCGAGTGTCGGCATTCTTGTCCCTTTGAAGACGAACTAAGTTTTGGAAAAAGTTCAGTCTGAAATGGATTTCTGTTTACAACACACGGCCCAGGTTGGCCGATAAGTCTTCAAGTCTCTTCTTAAAGGGGCTTCTCCTTTAAGAATTTACAACTAGTTAATCTACTGAGTTATGCCAAACAGACGGACTGTTCCGCTGTATCACAGTGTGGCTAGACTAAAACTCATCAGAGAGTAATCTAATTTACAACTAGCTTATCGACAGTAGACACTTTCACTGGGTTTACGTGTGTGTGTGTGAGTGTGTATGTGTGTGTGTGTGTGTGTGTGTATTTCGTTAACATTCGAAATGTTGATTTTAAAACCGTTCAGGTATGTGAAAACGAATATCGCAAGGAGAATTAGCAGAGACAAACAGTTTTGGAGCTAGTTTTATTAATGCGTGTATTTTGAAATGTAAATCACTGACGACCATGTTTGAACAGGCGGCATATGAAAGGGGCCAACCCTCAGTTTGTTCAGGTATGCTGAAAACGAATATCGTAGGAAAATTAGCAGAGACAAATAGTTTTGGAGCTAGTTATATTAATGCGCGTATTTTGAAATGTAAATGCATAAACACACTCATACACACACTTTCATAAACACACACACTCGCATAAACACACACATATACACAAACACACACGTAGACACAAATACACACCAACACAAATCAACTTTCCGTTAGAAGCTGTCATGGGGTGGGGACGGGTGGGTGTCATAAGTGTCAAGCGAATTTGAAAGTTTGTTAACGAAATATATATATATATATATATATATATATATATATATATATATATATATATATATATTATAATTATTTTTTAATTTTTTATAATTTTTCAAAGTTTCGGCTGCTAACCTCTCTCTCTTTCTTTGTCTCTCTGTCTCTGTCTCTGTCTGTCTGTCTGTCTGTCTGTCTGTCTGTCTGTCTCTCTCTTTCTCTCTCTCTCTCTCTCTCTGGCTTCACCGTGCCACTGCCACTAAGTTATATATATATATATATATATATATATATATATATATATATATATATATATCTTAGAGAGAGAGAGAGAGAGAGATAGAGAGAGATAGAGAGAGAGAGACAGAGAGAGAGAGAGAATATGTGCTTCCACATCAAAGAGGGGCAGGAGCATAAACAGAGACAGAAGCACACACAAACACACACATACATACGCACTTTCATAAACACACACACACACTCGCATAAACACACACATACACGAACACACACATACACACAAATACACAAACACAAATCAACTTTCCGTTAAAAGCTGTCATGAGGTGGCAGGGGTGGGTGTCATAAGTGTCAATCGAATTTGAAAGTTTGTTAACGAAATGGATTTATTTCAACTCCGTTTGACACGTCCCAATTCTCCGGCCCTTCACCCCCCTCCCTCTACCTGCCTCTCTCTTTACTAAGACTTTTCGGTTGGGGTGTTTTTGCTACGCTGGGGTAGATCGTAAAAATAACCGGTTTTTTTTTCGTTATTAAATTGTAATTTTTTAAGAAATCATTACCTTAAAAGTTAAGGAAGCCATTCTTAATGTAGAGAGGGGCATGTTAACTATTCTGTACTTTCATCGAATAATTTAATAAGCAAAAGATAGGATAAAATTGAATTTAACTTGAAAATTTTACCCAAAAATGTCGCAGAAGTTTTCTTTGATATTTCTTATTTTACAAGCTGCCCCAGCGTAGCATTAACACCTCCAATCCCTCCATGATAAGAACGTCTTTCTGAAAAAAAACACCCCCAAGAAAGCCGTTCTTAACATGGAGAGATTGGAGGGGGTATTCCGGAAGTCGTTCTTAAAATGGGGAGAGGAGGGCGTTTTGTAACATCAAATGTTAAATAAAAATAAATAAAAATAAGATAAATAAAAAATAAATAACAATAAAAATAAAAAAACATCAAATCAAATAAAAAAACGATCAATGTATAGTATCTGTTAACGAAAATATTTTTTTTAATTATTAGCAAATAATTCAAAGAACAGATTTCTAAATAATACCGTTTTTATTTCGGCACGGTAGCATAACTGCATAAGATGCATATACTTTTTAACGTTTTCGTTTTTTTCCTATTATAATTATACGCATATTTTCTTGTGTCTATGACGTAACTGTTCCTTACTTTGTCTGTATCAATGTTACAGCATATTCCAAATATCACATCAATCTATAGAGTGGTTTAGTTAAGTGATATTTTAAGTTTTAATTGAAGAAAAAAAAAAAACAGATACTACAGTTTGATTTTGTCCAAAATGTATGGATAGAAATATTTCTTTCCACGTGGCTATAGATTTCCGCTAAATTTCGTCCTTAGCAGAAATATATATATATATATATATATATATATATATATATATATATATATATATATATATATATATATATATAATATATAATTATATATATATATATTTTATATATATATATATATATAAATATATATATATATATATATATTTATATATATATCATAGGACGAAATTTAGCGGAAATATATATATATATATATATATATATTTATATATATATATATATTATAATTATGTTTTAATTTTTTATAACTTTTAAAAGTTTCAGCTGCTAACCTCTCTCTCTCTCTCTCTCTCTCTCTCTCTCTCTCGCGCTCACTCGCTCTCGCGCACGCGCGCTTCTCCGTGTCCTTATATATAGACAGACAGAGAGGGAAAAGGGGGGAGGGACCGAAAGAGAGAGAGAATGTGCCTACGCTCTCGTCCACATGCTTGCACGCCAACGACGCACACACCCACATACACACACACTTGCATTCACACACACATACACAGACGCACACACGTCCACATTCACTCTTCAAACTAAACAAGTTTAAATCAACCAATGAAAAACAGCTACGTAACACAAACTCCATAAAAGGTAAAAAGTTTGTAACGTCGACTGGAAAATGTTTAATTTTTCCCGGAAAAAGTTAACCGTTTTCACGCCGATGGTGAAATATAAAAGAGCCCCAAAACGGGCTGCAAATTCAGTTTGACCGTGGCAGCGAGAGATGTTCCAGAAGAATAGATGACCAGCCCGACGACCCAGCTAAACCGCCGCCCTGCCGCTGTTTTATTTCTGCCTATTTCTCTGATGCCAAACAAATTTAAAGGTATTTATATTTTATTATACTAAATACTGTTAGAAACCTAGCAAGCGATATTACCGTGACAATTGTGCAGTTTATAAACCGTGCTGTTCTTGGATAAAATATTTTTAATTTAAATCTAAATTAACGTTTTTTTTTATTTAATTTGTTAGATGAAAGTATATATATAATATTATTTAAGGGCGGTCGATAAACTGTAGAATTTCACGTGACAATTGTGCAGTTTATAAACCGTGATGTTCTTGGATAAAATATTTTTAATTTAAATCTAAATTAACGTCTTTTAATTAAATTTGTTAGGTGAAAGTATATATATAATATTATTTAAGGGCGGTCGATAAACTAGAATTTCACGTGACAATTGTGCAGTTTATAAACCGTGCTGTTCTTGGATAAAATATTTTTAATTTAAATCTAAATTAACGTCTTTTAATTTAATTTGTTAGGTGAAAGTATATATATAATATTATTTAAGGGCGGTCGATAAACTGTAGAATTTCACGTGACAATTGTGCAGTTTATAAACCGTGATGTTCTTGGATAAAATATTTTTAATTTAAATCAAAATTAACGTCTTTTAATTAAATTTGTTAGGTGAAAGTATATATATAATATTATTTAAGGGCGGTCGATAAACTAGAATTTCACGTGACAATTGTGCAGTTTATAAACCGTGCTGTTCTTGGATAAAATATTTTTAATTTAAATCTAAATTAACGTCTTTTAATTTAATTTGTTAGATGAAAGTATATATATAATATTATTTAAGGGCGGTCGATAAACTAGAATTTCACGTGACAATTGTGCAGTTTATAAACCGTGCTGTTCTTGGATAAAACATTTTTAATTTAAATCTAAATAAACGTCTTTTAATTTAATTTGTTAGATGAAAGTATACATATAATATTATTTAACGGCGGTCAATAAACTGTAGAATTAGCGTGACAATTGTGCAGTTTATAAACCGTGGTGTTCTTGGATAAAATTCTTGATGTGTATTTTCCCCCCTAAAGTCCAACCCTATCCTCACCGTGGTAGGGGGGTGTAACGTTGTAGTTTAACAGCTACACGGCTAAATGGGCTCTGGCAAAAAAAAAAAAATCCAGAAAATGTCGGCATTAGTTTGTTGCGTCCGTCATCTGGTCGTCTTTTTATACGCTTGCATGTGGCGAGCAAAAAGGCGTGAAGGGGGCAGGCTGAAAGGAGAACAATACCCGAAAGATGTAAACCGAACGAAAGAGAAAAATGGGCCTCCCTGCAAGGCCCTGTGTTCTCCCCAGCCTGCTCCCAGTTTCCCCGATTTTGCATGCAACTGGTTTTGAGCTTTTGGAAGGCTCTTTTCTCAGTGTCGGGGTGTTGACTCCACTTCCAAGTTAACAAATAGCTGCAAGTCTGGGTACGGTCCGATTGGTTCCGAAGCTCTTCCGCTGTGAGGTGCGCTTTCGAATCTGCCGAAGGGGGCTACCCTCTAAGCAGGCGACACGTGCTCGTGTTACTATGTAATGCATGCTTGCCTCGACTCGACTAAGGACGACTAGAGTTCGACTAGATTGTGTGCTCACAAGCCGCTTTAAGGCCGCTTTTATTATTCCTACTGTCTACGAACTCCGAAACGGTATGGTAGTGCAATTATATATGACCGTCCTCCGATACGAAATGGTAGTGCAATTATATATGACGGTCCTCCGATATGATAGTAGGAATGCCAGTTTTGTGAGCGATCATCGCCGTCTTATGAACACAAACTAGTGGTATCTTTACGAATCCTGTTGGGTAGAGAGAACACCTCTGTTTTCTGCTCCGCCTGTTATTCTGAGTAGAAACCGCTTTTTAGGAGATGTTCGCAGCAAAGCTTGTTTTTATATAGTGCCCCTCCTTTCGGGAGTTCATCACCTCGCTGCCCAGACAAGAGCTTTCCCCGGCGGAACCTGTTTTTTTTCTTTATTTTTTGTTTTACTTTCCAGTTTAATGGCGAACAAACAGTCACCAGCAAGTGGTCTGCACCGACAGGAAGATGAGTATAGTATCACCCTTTATTCTTTCTATTTCGATTTCAGTCTTTGTGATTTGATAATTTAATTTAACTGTTTCCATTGTTCCAGCTTTCACACAGCAGTAGATTATCAACACTATAAATATCATCTCGTTTTTATAGATTGGAAGAAGCAGCGAAACCTAGCAGCATCACCGTTCCTGTCTGCAACATGTCTTGTGCACTTTGAATCAAGTATTTCTTTCTTTGCGTTCAAGCACATCTGGGTACAATCAAACTCTGTATGTCTATCTGTTTCTTCCAACATTAGCATCTCAAAGTGTTGGCAGCAATCATTGTCATAGAAATAGAGTAAGTATTCTTTTTCTTTCCTTCTGTGTGTATATCTTTGTAATTTCAGGTACTCCTCTTGATCATGATGGAATTCTACTATCAGCTATTGTGAGAATTATGTGGATTGGAAAAAACAACTGAATCCAGCATCATCAGCTATCCTAGCTGCCACATGTTTCCTGTAGTTACAGAAGTCCTCAAGTAAGTGTTTCTTTCTTTGTGTACATGCACATCTGGGTAAAATCAAATTCTAAACTATTAGCTTTATTTAAATGAATTCAGTTCTGCTTGTATTTCTTCTCATCAGCAAACTTATGCAACTACAAAAAAAATAAAAAAGTAGTACATGGGTGTTTGATCATAGCCAGAAAGTTAACTATATCATTAAAAAAAAATCCATTAGTTATGTTGTCTTTCTTTATTATATAAATCAAAAAAAAAGTTTTTAAATAATTAAAAGAAAAAAAATCATCACAGTAAAAATTATATATATGTAACAAAGAACACAAACAAACATAAAATTGCCATTAGTTTCAGCAAGAAGCAGAAAAGAGAAAATGTGGAGATAACACCTGGAAAGTAACAGGTAAGAATTTTCTGTATTTCTTTTATTTCTTGTCTCGAATAGCAAATAGATTTTTTTCATGTATCAATTAAAAAAAATAACCCAAGTCAAACAATTGATGGAAAAACTAAGCATTAAAGTTCAATTAAGCATTAAAAACATAACTTCTAATAATTATGTGATTTTTATACAAATTGTCTCCCTTGAATATATATGTATATTAAAAAAATAACTCCTAATAATTATGTGATCTATATACCAATTCTGTCCCTTGAATATATATATATATATATATATATATATATATATATATATATATATATATATTCAAGGAAGAAAATTTGTATATAGATCACATAATTATTAGAAGAGATCACATAATTAGTAGAAGCTATTTTTTTAATTGAAATAAATATATATATATATATATATATATATATATATATGTTTCATTTAAAAAAATAAATCTAATAATTATGTGATCTATATACAAATTGTCTCCCTTGAATATATATATATATATATTAAAAACAATAACTTCTAATAATTATGTGATCTATATACAAATTGTCTCCCTTGAATATATATATAAACATATGTCTTTATTGCTCTGTGTCTCATTGAGCACTCTTATATAACTTTGGTTAAATCAATGTTTATTTAGCCGGTAATAAAATAAACGTTTTATAATATCAGCTCTGTCATGTGTTGAGCACTTATTTAAAGTGTAATTATTAAGTAAAAATCTAAATAAAATGTCTTTATTGCTCTGTGTCTCATTGAGCACTCTTATATAAATTTGGTTAAATCTTAATGTTTATTTAGCCTTTAATAAAATAAACGTTTTATAATATCAGCTCTGTCATGTGTTGAGAACTTATTTAAAGTGTAATTATTAAGTAAAAATCTAAATAAAATGTCTTTATTGCTCTGTGTCTTATTGAGCACTCTTATATAACTCTAGTTAAATCTTAATGTTTATTTAGCCTGTAATAAAATAAACGTTTTATAATATCAGCTCTGTCTAGTGTTGAGCACTTATTTAAAGTGTAATTATTAAGTAAAAATCTAAATAAAATGTCTTTATTTCTCTGTGTCTCATTGAGCACTCTTCTATAACTCTAGTTAAATCTTAATGTTTATTCAGCCTGTAATCAAATAAACGTTTTATAATATCAGCTCTGTCTAGTGTTGAGCACTTTTTTAAAGTGTAATTATTAAGTAAAAATCTAAATAAAATGTCTTTATTTCTCTGTGTCTCATTGAGCACTCTTCTATAACTCTAGTTAAATCTTAATGTTTATTCAGCCTGTAATAAAATAAACGTTTTATAATATCAGCTCTGTCTAGTGTTGAGCACTTATTTAAAGTGTAATTATTAATTAAAAATCTAAATAAAATGTCTTTATTTCTCTGTGTCTCATTGAGCACTCTTATATAACTTTGGTTAAATCTTAATGTTTATTTAGCCTGTAATAAAATAAACGTTTTATAATACCAGCTCTGTCTAGTGTTGAGCACTTATTTAAAGTGTAATTATTAAGTAAAAATCTAAATAAAATGTCTTTATTGCTCTGTGTCTCATTGAGCACTCTTATATAACTCTAGTTAAATCTTAATGTTTATTCAGCCTGTAATAAAATAAACGTTTTATAATATCAGCTCTGTCTAGTGTTGAGCACTTATTTAAAGTGTAATTATTAATTAAAAATCTAAATAAAATGTCTTTATTGCTCTGTGTCTTATTGAGCACTCTCTTATATAACTATGGTTTAATCTAAATGTTTATTTAGCCTGTAATAACATAAACGTTTTATAATATCAGCTCTGTCTAGTGTTGAGCACTTATTTAAAGTGTACTTATTAAGTAAAAATCTAAATAAAATGTCTTTATTGCTCTGTGTCTTATTGAGCACTCTTATATAACTTTGGTTAAATCTAAATGTTTATTTAGCCTTTAATAAAATAAACGTTTTATAATATCAGCTCTGTCATATGTTGAGAACTTATTTAAAGTGTAATTATTAAGTAAAAATCTAAATAAAATGTCTTTATTGCTCTGTGTCTTATTGAGCACTCTTATATAACTTTGGTTAAATCTAAATGTTTATTTAGCCTGTAATAAAATAAACGTTTTATAATATCAGCTCTGTCTAGTGTTGAGCACTTATTTAAAGTGTAATTATTAAGTAAAAATCTAAATAAAATGTCATTATTTCTCTGTGTCTCATTGAGCACTCTTCTATAACTCTAGTTAAATCTTAATGTTTATTCAGCCTGTAATCAAATAAACGTTTTATAATATCAGCTCTGTCTAGTGTTGAGCACTTTTTTAAAGTGTAATTATTAAGTAAAAATCTAAATAAAATGTCTTTATTTCTCTGTGTCTCATTGAGCACTCTTATATAACTATGGTTAAATCTTAATGTTTATTCAGCCTGTAATAAAATAAACGTTTTATAATATCAGCTCTGTCTAGTGTTGAGCACTTATTTAAAGTGTAATTATTAAGTAAAAATCTAAATAAAATGTCTTTATTTCTCTGTGTCTCATTGAGCACTCTTCTATAACTCTAGTTAAATCTTAATGTTTATTCAGCCTGTAATCAAATAAACGTTTTATAATATCAGCTCTGTCTAGTGTTGAGCACTTTTTTAAAGTGTAATTATTAAGTAAAAATCTAAATAAAATGTCTTTATTTCTCTGTGTCTCATTGAGCACTCTTATATAACTTTGGTTAAATCTAAATGTTTATTTAGCCTGTAATAAAATAAACGTTTTATAATATCAGCTCTGTCTAGTGTTGAGCACTTATTTAAAGTGTAATTATTAAGTAAAAATCTAAATAAAATGTCTTTATTGCTCTGTGTCTTATTGAGCACTCTTATATAACTTTGGTTAAATCTAAATGTTTATTTAGCCTGTAATAACATAAACGTTTTATAATATCAGCTCTGTCTAGTGTTGAGCACTTATTTAAAGTGTAATTATTAAGTAAAAATCTAAATAAAATGTCTTTATTGCTCTGTGTGTCATTGAGCACTCTTATATAACTTTGGTTAAATCTAAATGTTTATTTAGCCTGTAATAAAATAAACGTTTTATAATATCAGCTCTGTCTAGTGTTGAGCACTTATTTAAAGTGTAATTATTAAGTAAAAATCTAAATAAAATGTCTTTATTGCTCTGTGTCTTATTGAGCACTCTTATATAACTTTAGTTAAATCTTAATGCTTATTCAGCCTGTAATAAAATAAACGTTTTATAATATCAGCTCTGTCTAGTGTTGAGCACTTATTTAAAGTGTAATTATTAAGTAAAAATCTAAATAAAATGTCTTTATTGGTCTGTGTCTCATTGAGCACTCTTATATAACTTTGGTTAAATCTTAATGTTTGTTTAGCCTGTAATAAAACAAACGTTTTATAATATTAGCTCTGTCTAGTGTTGAGCACTTATTTAAAGTGTAATTATTAAGTAAAAATCTAAATAAAATGTCTTTATTGCTCTGTGTGTCATTGAGCACTCTTATATAACTTTGGTTAAATCTAAATGTTTATTTAGCCTGTAATAAAATAAACGTTTTATAATATCAGCTCTGTCTAGTGTTGAGCACTTATTTAAAGTGTAATTATTAAGTAAAAATCTAAATAAAATGTCTTTATTGCTCTGTGTCTCATTGAGCACTCTTATATAACTATGGTTTAATCTAAATGTTTATTCAGCCTGTAATAAAATAAACGTTTTATAATATCAGCTCTGTCTAGTGTTGAGCACTTATTTAAAGTGTAATTATTAAGTAAAAATCTAAATAAAATGTCTTTATTGCTCTGTGTGTCATTGAGCACTCTTATATAACTTTGGTTAAATCTAAATGTTTATTTAGCCTTTAATAAAATAAACGTTTTATAATATCAGCTCTGTCTAGTGTTGAGCACTTATTTAAAGTGTAATTATTAAGTAAAAATCTAAATAAAATGTCTTTATTGCTCTGTGTCTTATTGAGCACTCTTATATAACTTTAGTGAAATCTTAATGCTTATTCAGCCTGTAATAAAATAAACGTTTTATAATATCAGCTCTGTCTAGTGTTGAGCACTTATTTAAAGTGTAATTATTAAGTAAAAATCTAAATAAAATGTCTTTATTGCTCTGTGTTTCATTGAGCACTCTTATATAACTCTAGTTAAATCTTAATGTTTATTTAGCCTGTAATAAAATAAACGTTTTATAATATCAATCAGCTCTGTCTAGTGTTGAGCACTTATTTAAAGTGTAATTATTAAGTAAAAATCTAAATAAAATGTCTTTATTGCTCTGTGTCCTTTTGAGCACTCTTATATAACTTTGGTTAAATCTTAATGTTTATTTAGCCTGTAATAAAATAAACGTTTTATAATATCAGCTCTGTCTAGTGTTGAGCACTTATTTAAAGTGTAATTATTAAGTAAAAATCTAAATAAAATGTCTTTATTGCTCTGTGTCTTATTGAGCACTCTTATATAACTTTGGTTAAATCTAAATGTTTATTTAGCCTGTAATAACATAAACGTTTTATAATATCAGCTCTGTCATGTGTTGAGCACTTATTTAAAGTGTAATTATTAAGTAAAAATCTAAATAAAATGTCTTTATTGCTCTGTGTCTCATTGAGCACTCTTATATAACTTTGGTTAAATCTAAATGTTTATTCAGCCTGTAATAAAATAAACGTTTTATAATATCAGCTCTGTCTAGTGTTGAGCACTTATTTAAAGTGTAATTATTAAGTAAAAATCTAAATAAAATGTCTTTATTGCTCTGTGTGTCATTGAGCACTCTTATATAACTTTGGTTAAATCTAAATGTTTATTTAGCCTGTAATAAAATAAACGTTTTATAATATCAGCTCTGTCTAGTGTTGAGCACTTATTTAAAGTGTAATTATTAAGTAAAAATCTAAATAAAATGTCTTTATTGCTCTGTGTCTTATTGAGCCCTCTTATATAACTTTAGTTAAATCTTAATGCTTATTCAGCCTGTAATAAAATAAACGTTTTATAATATCAGCTCTGTCTAGTGTTGAGCACTTATTTAAAGTGTAATTATTAAGTAAAAATCTAAATAAAATGTCTTTATTGCTCTGTGTCTCATTGAGCACTCTTATATAACTCTAGTTAAATCTTAATGTTTATTTAGCCTGTAATAAAATAAACGTTTTATAATATCAATCAGCTCTGTCTAGTGTTGAGCACTTATTTAAAGTGTAATTATTAAGTAAAAATCTAAATAAAATGTCTTTATTGCTCTGTGTCCTTTTGAGCACTCTTATATAACTTTGGTTAACTCTTAATGTTTATTTAGCCTGTAATAAAATAAACGTTTTATAATATCAGCTCTGTCTAGTGTTGAGCACTTATTTAAAGTGTAATTATTAAGTAAAAATCTAAATAAAATGTCTTTATTGCTCTGTGTGTCATTGAGCACTCTTATATAACTTTGGTTAAATCTAAATGTTTATTTAGCCTGTAATAAAATAAACGTTTTATAATATCAGCTCTGTCTAGTGTTGAGCACTTATTTAAAGTGTAATTATTAAGTAAAAATCTAAATAAAATGTCTTTATTGCTCTGTGTCTCATTGAGCACTCTTATATAACTCTAGTTAAATCTTAATGTTTATTTAGCCTGTAATAAAATAAACGTTTTATAATATCAGCTCTGTCTAGTGTTGAGCACTTATTTAAAGTGTAATTATTAAGTAAAAATCTAAATAAAATGTCTTTATTGCTCTGTGTGTCATTGAGCACTCTTATATAACTTTGGTTAAATCTAAATGTTTATTTAGCCTGTAATAAAATAAACGTTTTATAATATCAGCTCTGTCTAGTGTTGAGCACTTATTTAAAGTGTAATTATTAAGTAAAAATCTAAATAAAATGTCTTTATTGCTCTGTGTCTCATTGAGCACTCTTATATAACTCTAGTTAAATCTTAATGCTTATTCAGCCTGTAATAAAATAAACGTTTTATAATATCAGCTCTGTCTAGTGTTGAGCACTTATTTAAAGTGTAATTATTAAGTAAAAATCTAAATAAAATGTCTTTATTGCTCTGTGTGTCATTGAGCACTCTTATATAACTTTGGTTAAATCTAAATGTTTATTTAGCCTGTAATAAAATAAACGTTTTATAATATCAGCTCTGTCTAGTGTTGAGCACTTATTTAAAGTGTAATTATTAAGTAAAAATCTAAATAAAATGTCTTTATTGCTCTGTGTCTCATTGAGCACTCTTATATAACTCTGGTTAAATCTTAATGTTTATTTAGCCTGTAATAAAATAAACGTTTTATAATATCAGCTCTGTCTAGTGTTGAGCACTTATTTAAAGTGTAATTATTAAGTAAAAATCTAAATAAAATGTCTTTATTGCTCTGTGTCTTATTGAGCACTCTTATATAACTTTGGTTTAATCTAAATGTTTATTTAGCCTGTAATAAAATAAACGTTTTATAATATCAGCTCTGTCTAGTGTTGAGCACTTATTTAAAGTGTAATTATTAAGTAAAAATCTAAATAAAATGTCTTTATTTCTCTGTGTCTCATTGAGCACTCTTATATAACTTTGGTTAAATCATAATGTTTATTTAGCCTGTAATAAAATAAACGTTTTATAATATCAGCTCTGTCATGTGTTGAGCACTTATTTAAAGTGTAATTATTAAGTAAAAATCTAAATAAAATGTCTTTATTGCTCTGTGTCTTATTGAGCACTCTTATATAACTTTGGTTAAATCTTAATGTTTATTTAGCCTGTAATAAAATAAACGTTTTATAATATCAGCTCTGTCTAGTGTTGAGCACTTATTTAAAGTGTAATTATTAAGTAAAAATCTTAATAAATGTCTTTAGTGCTCTATTTCTCATTGAGCACTCTTAATTAACTCTGATAAATCTTAATATTTATATCTGTTGTAATAAAATAAACGTTTTATAATATCAGCTCTGTCTTGTGTTGAGCACTTGTTTAGAGTGTAATTATTAACTAAAAATCTAAATAAAATGTCTTTATTGCTCTGTGTCTCATTGAGCACTCTTATATAACTTTAGTTAAATCTTAATGCTTATTCAGCCTGTAATAAAATAAACGTTTTATAATATCAGCTCTGTCTAGTGTTGAGCACTTATTTAAAGTGTAATTATTAAGTAAAAATCTAAATAAAATGTCTTTATTGCTCTGTGTCTCATTGAGCACTCTTATATAACTCTAGTTAAATCTTAATGTTTATTTAGCCTGTAATAAAATAAACGTTTTATAATATCAATCAGCTCTGTCTAGTGTTGAGCACTTATTTAAAGTGTAATTATTAAGTAAAAATCTAAATAAAATGTCTTTATTGCTCTGTGTCTTATTGAGCACTCTTATATAACTTTGGTTAAATCTTAATGTTTATTTAGCCTGTAATAAAATAAACGTTTTATAATATCAGCTCTGTCTAGTGTTGAGCACTTATTTAAAGTGTAATTATTAAGTAACAATCTTAATAAATGTCTTTAGTGCTCTATTTCTCATTGAGCACTCTTAATTAACTCTGATAAATCTTAATATTTATATCTGTTGTAATAAAATAAACGTTTTATAATATCAGCTCTGTCTTGTGTTGAGCACTTGTTTAGAGTGTAATTATTAACTAAAAATCTAAATAAAATGTCTTTATTGCTCTGTGTCTCATTGAGCACTCTTATATAACTTTAGTTAAATCTTAATGCTTATTCAGCCTGTAATAAAATAAACGTTTTATAATATCAGCTCTGTCTAGTGTTGAGCACTTATTTAAAGTGTAATTATTAAGTAAAAATCTAAATAAAATGTCTTTATTGCTCTGTGTCTCATTGAGCACTCTTATATAACTCTAGTTAAATCTTAATGTTTATTTAGCCTGTAATAAAATAAACGTTTTATAATATCAATCAGCTCTGTCTAGTGTTGAGCACTTATTTAAAGTGTAATTATTAAGTAAAAATCTAAATAAAATGTCTTTATTGCTCTGTGTCTCATTGAGCACTCTTATATAACTTTGGTTAAATCTTAATGTTTATTTAGCCTGTAATAAAATAAACGTTTTATAATATCAGCTCTGTCTAGTGTTGAGCACTTATTTAAAGTGTAATTATTAAGTAAAAATCTAAATAAAATGTCTTTATTGCTCTGTGTCTCATTGAGCACTCTTATATAACTCTAGTTAAATCTTAATGTTTATTTAGCCTGTAATAAAATAAACGTTTTATAATATCAATCAGCTCTGTCTAGTGTTGAGCACTTATTTAAAGTGTAATTATTAAGTAAAAATCTAAATAAAATGTCTTTATTGCTCTGTGTCTCATTGAGCACTCTTATATAACTCTAGTTAAATCTTAATGTTTATTTAGCCTGTAATAAAATAAACGTTTTATAATATCAATCAGCTCTGTCTAGTGTTGAGCACTTATTTAAAGTGTAATTATTAAGTAAAAATCTAAATAAAATGTCTTTATTGCTCTGTGTCTCATTGAGCACTCTTATATAACTCTAGTTAAATCTTAATGTATATTTAGCCTGTAATAAAATAAACGTTTTATAATATCAGCTCTGTCTAGTGTTGAGCACTTATTTAAAGTGTAATTATTAAGTAAAAATCTAAATAAAATGTCTTTATTGCTCTGTGTCTCATTGAGCACTCTTATATAACTTTGGTTAAATCTTAATGTTTATTCAGCCTGTAATAAAATAAACGTTTTATAATATCAGCTCTGTCATGTGTTGAGCACTTATTTAAAGTGTAATTATTAAGTAAAAATCTAAATAAAATGTCTTTATTGCTCTGTGTCTCATTGGGCACTCTTATATAACTCTAGTTAAATCTTAATGTTTATTCAGCCTGTAATAAAATAAACGTTTTATAATATCAGCTCTGTCTAGTGTTGAGCACTTATTTAAAGTGTAATTATTAAGTAAAAATCTAAATAAAATGTCTTTATTGCTCTGTGTCTCATTGAGCACTCTTATATAACTTTGGTTAAATCTTAATGTTTATTTAGCCTGTAATAAAATAAACGTTTTATAATATCAGCTCTGTCACGTGTTGAACACTTATTTAAAGTGTAATTATTAAGTAAAAATCTAAATAAAATGTCTTTATTGCTCTGTGTCCTTTTGAGCACTCTTATATAACTTTGGTTAACTCTTAATGTTTATTTAGCCTGTAATAAAATAAACGTTTTATAATATCAGCTCTGTCTAGTGTTGAGCACTTATTTAAAGTGTAATTATTAAGTAAAAATCTAAATAAAATGTCTTTATTGCTCTGTGTCTCATTGAGCACTCTTATATAACTTTGGTTAAATCTTAATGCTTATTCAGCCTGTAATAAAATAAACGTTTTATAATATCAGCTCTGTCTAGTGTTGAGCACTTATTTAAAGTGTAATTATTAAGTAAAAATCTAAATAAAATGTCTTTATTGCTCTGTGTCTCATTGAGCACTCTTATATAACTCTGGTTAAATCTTAATGTTTATTTAGCCTGTAATAAAATAAACGTTTTATAATATCAGCTCTGTCTAGTGTTGAGCACTTATTTAAAGTGTAATTATTAAGTAAAAATCTAAATAAAATGTCTTTATTTCTCTGTGTCTCATTAAGCACTCTTATATAACTTTGGTTAAATCTTAATGTTTATTTAGCCTGTAATAAAATAAACGTTTTATAATATCAGCTCTGTCATGTGTTGAGCACTTATTTAAAGTGTAATTATTAAGTAAAAATCTAAATAAAATGTCTTTATTGCTCTGTGTCTCATTGAGCACTCTTATATAACTTTGGTTAAATCTTAATGTTTATTTATCCTGTAATAAAATAAACGTTTTATAATATCAGCTCTGTCTAGTGTTGAGCACTTATTTAAAGTGTAATTATTAAGTAAAAATCTAAATAAAATGTCTTTATTGCTCTGTGTGTCATTGAGCACTCTTATATAACTCTGGTTAAATCTTAATGTTTATTTAGCCTGTAATAAAATAAACGTTTTATAATATCAGCTCTGTCTAGTGTTGAGCACTTATTTAAAGTGTAATTATTAAGTAAAAATCTAAATAAAATGTCTTTATTGCTCTGTGTCTTATTGAGCACTCTTATATAACTTTGGTTAAATCTAAATGTTTATTTAGCCTGTAATAAAATAAACGTTTTATAATATCAGCTCTGTCTAGTGTTGAGCACTTATTTAAAGTGTAATTATTAAGTAAAAATCTAAATAAAATGTCTTTATTGCTCTGTGTCTCATTGAGCACTCTTATATAACTTTGGTTAAATCTTAATGCTTATTCAGCCTGTAATAAAATAAACGTTTTATAATATCAGCTCTGTCTAGTGTTGAGCACTTATTTAAAGTGTAATTATTAAGTAAAAATCTAAATAAAATGTCTTTATTGCTCTGTGTGTCATTGAGCACTCTTATATAACTCTGGTTAAATCTTAATGTTTATTTAGCCTGTAATAAAATAAACGTTTTATAATATCAGCTCTGTCTAGTGTTGAGCACTTATTTAAAGTGTAATTATTAAGTAAAAATCTAAATAAAATGTCTTTATTGCTCTGTGTCTTATTGAGCACTCTTATATAACTTTGGTTAAATCTAAATGTTTATTTAGCCTGTAATAAAATAAACGTTTTATAATATCAGCTCTGTCTAGTGTTGAGCACTTATTTAAAGTGTAATTATTAAGTAAAAATCTAAATAAAATGTCTTTATTGCTCTGTGTCTTATTGAGCACTCTTATATTACTTTGGTTAAATCTTAATGCTTATTCAGCCTGTAATAAAATAAACGTTTTATAATATCAGCTCTGTCTAGTGTTGAGCACTTATTTAAAGTGTAATTATTAAGTAAAAATCTAAATAAAATGTCTTTATTGCTCTGTGTCTCATTGAGCACTCTTATATAACTCTGGTTAAATCTTAATGTTTATTTAGCCTGTAATAAAATAAACGTTTTATAATATCAGCTCTGTCTAGTGTTGAGCACTTATTTAAAGTGTAATTATTAAGTAAAAATCTAAATAAAATGTCTTTATTTCTCTGTGTCTCATTAAGCACTCTTATATAACTTTGGTTAAATCTTAATGTTTATTTAGCCTGTAATAAAATAAACGTTTTATAATATCAGCTCTGTCATGTGTTGAGCACTTATTTAAAGTGTAATTATTAAGTAAAAATCTAAATAAAATGTCTTTATTGCTCTGTGTCTCATTGAGCACTCTTATATAACTTTGGTTAAATCTTAATGTTTATTTATCCTGTAATAAAATAAACGTTTTATAATATCAGCTCTGTCTAGTGTTGAGCACTTATTTAAAGTGTAATTATTAAGTAAAAATCTAAATAAAATGTCTTTATTGCTCTGTGTCTTATTGAGCACTCTTATATAACTTTGGTTAAATCTTAATGTTTATTTAGCCTGTAATAAAATAAACGTTTTATAATATCAGCTCTGTCTTGAGCACTATTTAAAGTGTAATTATTAAGTAAAAATCTTAATAAATGTCTTTAGTGCTCTATTTCTGATTGAGCACTCTTAATTAACTCTGATAAATCTTAATATTTATATCTCTTGTAATAAAATAAACGTTTTATAATATCAGCTCTGTCTAGTGTTGAGCACTTGTTTAGAGTGTAATTATTAACTAAAAATCTAAATAAAATGTCTTTATTGCTCTGTGTCTCATTGAGCACTCTTCTATAACTCTGGGTAAAGCTCTTTCGTACGTTTAAACAATATATATATATATATATATATATATATATATATATATATATATATATATATATATATATATATGCCAATGATGCTTGCACGTGCTCCATAGTTTAATATAGCTGTGTAGTAAATTTAACAATTGTGTTGTTTAATTATGCAAGACGATTTTACTTTAAGAGTGCTCAATGCATTTGTAGAGCTTTGTAGTAAGATTTGGAAACATTTTGGCAATTATTTTAGACAAATCTACTTCCAGAGTGCTCAATATATTAGTAGAGCTAAATAAAACATTTGAGAAACAGATATGGCATTTCAACTGCATAAATTTATTTTGACAGAGTTCAATACATTAGTAGAGTTAAATATCGACGTTCAAAAACATGTATGGCAATTCAGCTACACAATTCAGAATACTTTGAGAGTGCTCAATACATTAGTAGACGAAAGCATAAAATTCAGAAAACATGAAGAGCTCTGCAGTATGTTTTGAAAACCTAAATGTCAATACGTAAGTATAGATATACTGTAAGTTTTTTAACACAAGTATTTGAAACAAGTTTCCTATTTGAGTGCCTAATATATTTGAGAGCTCTATGGTAACTTTAAAGAACATATTTCAAAATTATGTTAGACAAATTTTCTTTGAGAGTGCTCGTTTCTAAGTAGAGCTCTGTAGAAAATTTTTGAGTCATGTTCAGCAATTTAAGTTCATATCAGTTAATAAATAGAGCTATATAGTGACTTCTGCACATTTATATGGCACTTATCCTAGACAAGTTAACTCTTGTAGCTGTGCAATAACATAAGAGTTCTGCATTAGTTTTGGGGTATGGTTCTCACTTTATTAGGGCAATAACTTGGACATATTATACTCTGGACAAATCCATTGAGGACAACCAAAGTTAACCTGTTTTTTTCCACTCTGCTGAATAAGACTCATCTGTCTTGGTTCACTCTTGGGACATTAAAACAAAAAAGGTGAAGAATTAAAAAAGAATGCAAAAATGTAAATGTCTTTGCAAGTCATTCATTTTCACTTTCATAACACAAAAACATCTGTAAGAACTTGATAAAAGAATGCACAAACAATAAAATACAACTTGGAATCTGAAATCAGTAGAAACTTCCCCTACTGAAATTCCCACACACCTCAAAAAAAGAAAAAGAATCCTTCCCAATGCAATACTTTTCAAGCAATTACAGTGTCAGACTTTGTACTGCAATGACTCTGTAAACTGAAAAAATATATATAAAAAAATGTTAAGCAAAATTGATTCTCCCAACACCACAGATTAATTACAAAAATACTTGATAAAGCAAGACACAATTACAAATGTGTATGAAAAAATAAAAAATTAAAAAAATTAAAAAAAATCAACCAAGCAATGGATCATGATTTTCTGGTGTTTGATGGAATGTGAGTAGGCATACAGCCTGGATAATTTTCCAAGGTAAGTGATGATATTCATCATTATTGTCTTTTTGTATTAGTTCAGATATATCTCATAACTATAATTGTTTTATGTATATATTTATATGTCTAGATGTTATGTGTGCTATTTGCATGTTTCCTATAGAAAAAAATCTACATAAAATCTAAAAGTGTATTCTGATGTAAAATTAACCAGTAAAAACAATGCTTGTGTTTCTGATACACCAACTATTTCTTATTAGCATATAAGTTGAATCATGAAATTTATCTCCCTTGCCCGTCTCTCTTTATACCTCTGTATTTATCTAGATCTGTCTATCTCTCTTTTCTTATTCTTTATCCCTATTCCCCGTCTTGCCATCCCCTATGTCCGAACTTATAAATTTCAACATGTCTAGCTTAATAAGCTTCTCATTTACCGGTACCTAACTCCCGTTTTAAAGTTAAAAGTTTTAACTTGAATACACGTTGATATGTCAAGGTAACAGTAGCCCTCAACGAGGCACTTCCAGACGCCAACCTACACGGTGCAGAGAAAGAACAGAAAAAAAACTAAGTCCCGATGTGCCTAGCAGATTAGAAGGCATTTTGCTACGCCTACATGCACCCAACATGGCAGTAGGCGTCGATCGGGCACTTCCAGACACTTACTTACACTGTTTTAAACTTATAAATTTTCATTTGAATACAAGCTGACATGTGTTAGTCTATCTGAGATGCCTTGGTGTATAGGATTCTCATCTACCTATACCTACATCCCCTCTTGTTTGGACTTAGAAATTTTCAATTGAATACACGTTGACTTGCCTTGGTCTATAGGATTCTAATCTACCTATACCTACATCCCCTCTTGTTTGGACTTAGAAATTTTCAATTGAATACACGTTGACTTGCCTTGGTCTATAGGATTCTAATCTACCTATACCTACATCCCCTCTTGTTTGGACTTAGAAATTTTCAATTGAATACAATCTTAGATGCCTCGGTCTATAGAATTGTCATCAACCTATACCTACATCCCCTCTTTTTTGGACTTAGAAATTTTCAATTGAATACACGTTGACTTGCCTTGGTCTATAGGATTGTCATCAACCTATACCTACATCCCCTCTTGTTTGGACTTAGAAATTTTCAATTGAATACAATCTTATATGCCTCGGTCTATAGAATTGTCATCAACCTATACCTACATCCCCTCTTGTTTGGACTTAGAAATTTTCAATTGAATACAATCTTATATGCCTCGGTCTATAGAATTGTCATCAACCTATACCTACATCCCCTCTTGTTTTGACTTAGAAATTTTCAATTGAATACAATCTTATATGCCTCGGTCTATAGAATTGTCATCAACCTATACCTACATCCCCTCTTGTTTGGACTTAGAAATTTTCAATTGAATACAATCTTAGATGCCTCGGTCTATAGAATTGTCATCAACCTATACCTACATCCCCTCTTGTTTGGACTTAGAAATTTTCAATTGAATACAATCTTATATGCCTCGGTCTATAGGATTGTCATCAACCTATACCTACATCCCCTCTTGTTTGGACTTAGAAATTTTCAATTGAATACACGTTGACTTGCCTTGGTCTATAGGATTGTCATCAACCTATACCTACATCCCCTCTTGTTTTGACTTAGAAATTTTCAATTGAATACACGTTGACTTGACTTGGTCTATAGGATTGTCATCAACCTATACCTACATCCCCTCTTGTTTGGACTTAGAAATTTTCAATTGAATACACGTTGACTTGACTTGGTCTATAGGATTGTCATCAACCTATACCTACATCCCCTCCTGTTTGGACTTAGAAATTTTCAATTGAATACACGTTGACTTGCCTTGGTCTATAGGATTCTCATCAACCTATATCTACATCCCCTCTTGTTTGGACTTAGAAATTTTCATTTGAATACACGTTGACTTGTCTTGGTCAATAGGATTCTCATCAACCTATACCTACATCCCCTCTTGTTTGGACTTAGAAATTTTCAATTGAATACACGTTGACTTGTCTTGGTCTATAGGATTGTCATCAACCTATACCTACATCCCCTCTTGTTTGGACTTAGAAATTTTCAATTGAACACACGTTGACTTGCCTTGGTCTATAGGATTGTCATCTACCTATACCTACATCCCCTCTTGTTTGGACTTAGAAATTTTCAATTGAACACACGTTGACTTGCCTTGGTCTATAGGATTGTCATCTACCTATACCTACATCCCCTCTTGTTTGGACTTAGAAATTTTCAATTGAATACAATCTTATATGACTCGGTCTATAGGATTGTCATCAACCTATACCTACATCCCCTCTTGTTTGGACTTAGAAATTTTCAATTGAATACACGTTGACTTGTCTTGGTCTATAGGATTCTCATCAACCTATACCTACGTCCCCTCTTGTTTGGACTTAGAAATTTTCAATTGAATACACGTTGACTTGACTTGGTCTATAGGATTGTCATCAACCTATACCTACATCCCCTCTTGTTTGGACTTAGAAATTTTCAATTGAATACACGTTGACTTGACTTGGTCTATAGGATTGTCATCAACCTATACCTACATCCCCTCTTGTTTTGACTTAGAAATTTTCAATTGAATACACGTTGACTTGACTTGGTCTATAGGATTGTCATCAACCTATACCTACATCCCCTCTTGTTTGGACTTAGAAATTTTCAATTGAATACACGTTGACTTGCCTTGGTCTATAGGATTCTCATCAACCTATACCTACATCCCCTCTTGTTTGGACTTAGAAATTTTCAATTGAATACACGTTGACTTGTCTTGGTCTATAGGATTGTCATCAACCTATACCTACATCCCCTCTTGTTTGGACTTAGAAATTTTCATTTGAATACACGTTGACTTGTCTTGGTCTATAGGATTGTCATCAACCTATATCCACATCCCCTCTTGTTTGGACTTAGAAATTTTCAATTGAATACACGTTGACTTGTCTTGGTCTATAGGATTGTCATCAACCTATATCTACATCCCCTCTTGTTTGGACTTAGAAATTTTCAATTGAATACACGTTGACTTGCATTGGTCAATAGGATTCTCATCAACCTATACCTACATCCCCTCTTGTTTTGACTTAGAAATTTTCAATTGAATACACGTTGACTTGTCTTGGTCTATAGGATTCTCATCAACCTATACCTACATCCCCTCTTGTTTGGACTTAGAAATTTTCAATTGAATACAATCTTATATGACTCGGTCTATAGGATTGTCATCAACCTATACCTACATCCCCTCTTGTTTGGACTTAGAAATTTTCAATTGAATACACGTTGACTTGCCTTGGTCTATAGGATTCTCATCAACCTATACCTACGTCCCCTCTTGTTTGGACTTAGAAATTTTCAATTGAATACACGTTGACTTGACTTGGTCTATAGGATTCTCATCAACCTATACCTACATCCCCTCTTGTTTGGACTTAGAAATTTTCAATTGAATACACGTTTACTTGCCTTGGTCTATAGGATTGTCATCAACCTATACCTACATCCCCTCTTGTTTGGACTTAGAAATTTTCAATTGAATACACGTTGACTTGCCTTGGTCTATAGGATTCTCATCAACCTATACCTACGTCCCCTCTTGTTTGGACTTAGAAATTTTCAATTGAATACACGTTGACTTGACTTGGTCTATAGGATTCTCATCAACCTATACCTACATCCCCTCTTGTTTGGACTTAGAAATTTTCAATTGAATACACGTTGACTTGACTTGGTCTATAGGATTCTCATCAACCTATACCTACGTCCCCTCTTGTTTGGACTTAGAAATTTTCAATTGAATACACGTTTACTTGCCTTGGTCTATAGGATTCTCATCAACCTATACCTACGTCCCCTCTTGTTTGGACTTAGAAATTTTCAATTGAATACACGTTGACTTGCCTTGGTCTATAGGATTCTCATCAACCTATACCTACATCCCCTCTTGTTTGGACTTAGAAATTTTCAATTGAATACACGTTGACTTGCCTTGGTCTATAGGATTCTCATCAACCTATACCTACATCCCCTCTTGTTTGGACTTAGAAATTTTCAATTGAATACACGTTGACTTGCCTTGGTCTATAGGATTCTCATCAACCTATACCTACGTCCCCTCTTGTTTGGACTTAGAAATTTTCAATTGAATACACGTTGACTTGACTTGGTCTATAGGATTCTCATCAACCTATACCTACATCCCCTCTTGTTTGGACTTAGAAATTTTCAATTGAATACACGTTGACTTGCCTTGGTCTATAGGATTGTCATCAACCTATACCTACATCCCCTCTTGTTTGGACTTAGAAATTTTCAATTGAATACACGTTGACTTGTCTTGGTCTATAGGATTCTCATCAACCTATACCTACGTCCCCTCTTGTTTGGACTTAGAAATTTTCAATTGAATACACGTTGACTTGACTTGGTCTATAGGATTCTCATCAACCTATACCTACATCCCCTCTTGTTTGGACTTAGAAATTTTCAATTGAATACACGTTGACTTGACTTGGTCTATAGGATTCTCATCAACCTATACCTACATCCCCTCTTGTTTGGACTTAGAAATTTTCAATTGAATACAATCTTATATGACTCGGTCTATAGGATTGTCATCAACCTATACCTACATCCCCTCTTGTTTGGACTTAGAAATTTTCAATTGAATACACGTTGACTTGTCTTGGTCTATAGGATTCTCATCAACCTATACCTACGTCCCCTCTTGTTTGGACTTAGAAATTTTCAATTGAATACACGTTGACTTGACTTGGTCTATAGGATTGTCATCAACCTATACCTACATCCCCTCTTGTTTGGACTTAGAAATTTTCAATTGAATACACGTTGACTTGACTTGGTCTATAGGATTCTCATCAACCTATACCTACATCCCCTCTTGTTTGGACTTAGAAATTTTCAATTGAATACAATCTTATATGACTCGGTCTATAGGATTGTCATCAACCTATACCTACATCCCCTCTTGTTTGGACTTAGAAATTTTCAATTGAATACACGTTGACTTGCATTGGTCTATAGGATTGTCATCAACCTATACCTACATCCCCTCTTGTTTGGACTTAGAAATTTTCAATTGAATACACGTTGACTTGCCTTGGTCTATAGGATTCTCATCAACCTATACCTACGTCCCCTCTTGTTTGGACTTAGAAATTTTCAATTGAATACAATCTTATATGACTCGGTCTATAGGATTGTCATCAACCTATACCTACATCCCCTCTTGTTTGGACTTAGAAATTTTCAATTGAATACACGTTGACTTGACTTGGTCTATAGGATTCTCATCAACCTATACCTACGTCCCCTCTTGTTTGGACTTAGAAATTTTCAATTGAATACAATCTTATATGACTCGGTCTATAGGATTGTCATCAACCTATACCTACGTCCCCTCTTGTTTGGACTTAGAAATTTTCAATTGAACACACGTTGACTTGACTTGGTCTATAGGATTCTCATCAACCTATACCTACATCCCCTCTTGTTTGGACTTAGAAATTTTCAATTGAATACACGTTGACTTGCCTTGGTCTATAGGATTCTCATCAACCTATACCTACATCCCCTCTTGTTTGGACTTAGAAATTTTCAATTGAATACACGTTGACTTGCCTTGGTCTATAGGATTGTCATCAACCTATACCTACATCCCCTCTTGTTTGGACTTAGAAATTTTCAATTGAATACAATCTTATATGACTCGGTCTATAGGATTGTCATCAACCTATACCTACATCCCCTCTTGTTTGGACTTAGAAATTTTCAATTGAATACAATCTTATATGACTTGGTCAATAGGATTCTCATCTACCTATACCTACATCCCCTCTTGTTTGGACTTAGAAATTTTCAATTGAATACACGTTGACTTGCCTTGGTTTATAGGATTGTCATCAACCTATACCTACGTCCCCTCTTGTTTGGACTTAGAAATTTTCAATTGAATACAATCTTATATGACTTGGTCAATAGGATTCTCATCAACCTATATCTACATCCCCTCTTGTTTGGACTTAGAAATTTTCAATTGAATACACGTTGACTTGCCTTGGTCTATAGGATTGTCATCAACCTATACCTACGTCCCCTCTTGTTTGCACTTAGAAATTTTCAATTGAATACACGTTGACTTGTCTTGGTCTATAGGATTGTCATCAACCTATATCCACATCCCCTGTTGTTTGGACTTAGAAATTTTCATTTGAATACACGTTGACTTGCATTGGTCTATAGGATTGTCATCAACCTATACCTACATCCCCTCTTGTTTAGACTTAGAAATTTTCAATTGAATACACGTTGACTTGTCTTGGTCTATAGGATTCTCATCAACCTATACCTACGTCCCCTCTTGTTTTGACTTAGAAATTTTCAATTGAATACACGTTGACTTGTCTTGGTCTATAGGATTCTCATCAACCTATATCTACATCCCCTCTTGTTTGGACTTAGAAATTTTCAATTGAATACACGTTGACTTGTCTTGGTCTATAGGATTCTCATCAACTATACCTACATCCCCTCTTGTTTGGACTTAGAAATTTTCATTTGAATACACGTTGACTTGTCTTGGTCTATAGGATTCTCATCAACCTATACCTACGTCCCCTCTTGTTTGGACTTAGAAATTTTCAATTGAATACACGTTGACTTGACTTGGTCTATAGGATTCTCATCAACCTATATCTACATCCCCTCTTGTTTGGACTTAGAAATTTTCAATTGAATACACGTTGACTTGTCTTGGTCAATAGGATTCTCATCAACCTATACCTACATCCCCTCTTGTTTGGACTTAGAAATTTTCATTTGAATACACGTTGACTTGTCTTGGTCTATAGGATTCTCATCAACCTATACCTACATCCCCTCTTGTTTGGACTTAGAAATTTTCATTTGAATACACGTTGACTTGTCTTGGTATATAGGATTCTCATCAACCTATACCTACATCCCCTCTTGTTTGGACTTAGAAATTTTCAATTGAATACACGTTGAGATGACTTGGTCTATAGGATTCTCATCAACCTATACCTACATCCCCTCTTGTTTGGACTTAGAAATTTTCAATTGAATACACGTTGACTTGCCTTGGTCTATAGGATTGTCATCAACCTATACCTACATCCCCTCTTGTTTGGACTTAGAAATTTTCAATTGAATACACGTTGACTTGCCTTGGTTTATAGGATTGTCATCAACCTATACCTACATCCCTTCTTGTTTGGACTTAGAAATTTTCAATTGAATACAATCTTATATGCCTGTGTCTGTAGAATTGTCATCAACCTATACCTACATCCCCTCTTGTTTGGACTTAGAAATTTTCAATTGAATACAATCTTATATGCCTGTGTCTATAGGATTGTCATCAACCTATACCTACATCCCCTCTTGTTTGGACTTAGAAATTTTCAATTGAATACAATCTTATATGCCTCGGTCTATAGAATTGTCATCAACCTATACCTACATCCCCTCTTGTTTGGACTTAGAAATTTTCAATTGAATACAATCTTATATGACTCGGTCTATAGGATTGTCATCAACCTATACCTACATCCCCTCTTGTTTGGACTTAGAAATTTTCAATTGAATACACGTTGACTTGCACTGGTCTATAGGATTGTCATCAACCTATATCTACATCCCCTCTTGTTTGGACTTAGAAATTTTCAATTGAATACACGTTGACTTGCATTGGTCTATAGGATTGTCATCAACCTATACCTACATCCCCTCTTGTTTGGACTTAGAAATTTTCAATTGAACACACGTTGACTTGCCTTGGTCTATAGGATTGTCATCAACCTATACCTACATCCCCTCTTGTTTTGACTTAGAAATTTTCAATTGAATACACGTTGACTTGCCTTGGTCTATAGGATTGTCATCAACCTATACCTACATCCCCTCTTGTTTTGACTTAGAAATTTTCAATTGAATACAATCTTATATGACTCGGTCTATAGGATTGTCATCAACCTATACCTACATCCCCTCTTGTTTGGACTTAGAAATTTTCAATTGAATACACGTTGACTTGCCTTGGTCAATAGGATTGTCATCAACCTATACCTACATCCCCTCTTGTTTGGACTTAGAAATTTTCAATTGAATACAATCTTATATGACTCGGTCTATAGGATTGTCATCAACCTATACCTACATCCCTTCTTGTTTGGACTTAGAAATTTTCAATTGAATACAATCTTATATGACTCGGTCTATAGGATTGTCATCAACCTATACCTACATCCCCTCTTGTTTGGACTTAGAAATTTTCAATTGAATACACGTTGACTTGCCTTGGTCTATAGGATTGTCATCAACCTATACCTACATCCCCTCTTGTTTGGACTTAGAAATTTTCAATTGAATACACGTTGACTTGCCTTGGTCAATAGGATTCTCATCAACCTATACCTACATCCCCTCTTGTTTGGACTTAGAAATTTTCAATTGAATACACGTTGACTTGCCTTGGTCTATAGGATTGTCATCAACCTATACCTACATCCCCTCTTGTTTGGACTTAGAAATTTTCAATTGAATACACGTTGACTTGCCTTGGTCTATAGAATTGTCATCAACCTATACCTACATCCCCTCTTGTTTGGACTTAGAAATTTTCAATTGAATACACGTTGACTTGCATTGGTCTATAGGATTGTCATCAACCTATACCTACATCCCTTCTTGTTTGGACTTAGAAATTTTCAATTGAATACAATCTTATATGCCTGTGTCTATAGAATTGTCATCAACCTATACCTACATCCCCTCTTTTTTGGACTTAGAAATTTTCAATTGAATACAATCTTATATGACTCGGTCTATAGGATTGTCATCAACCTATACCTACATCCCCTCTTGTTTGGACTTAGAAATTTTCAATTGAATACAATCTTATATGACTCGGTCTATAGGATTGTCATCAACCTATACCTACATCCCCTCTTGTTTGGACTTAGAAATTTTCAATTGAATACACGTTGACTTGCCTTGGTTTATAGGATTGTCATCAACCTATACCTACATCCCCTCTTGTTTGGACTTAGAAATTTTCAATTGAATACAATCTTATATGACTCGGTCTATAGAATTGTCATCAACCTATACCTACATCCCCTCTTGTTTGGACTTAGAAATTTTCAATTGAATACAATCTTATATGCCTCGGTCTATAGAATTGTCATCAACCTATACCTACATCCCCTCTTGATTGGACTTAGAAATTTTCAATTGAATACAATCTTATATGACTCGGTCTATAGGATTGTCATCAACCTATACCTACATCCCCTCTTGATTGGACTTAGAAATTTTCAATTGAATACAATCTTATATGACTCGGTCTATAGGATTGTCATCAACCTATACCTACATCCCCTCTTGTTTGGACTTAGAAATTTTCAATTGAATACAATCTTATATGACTCGGTCTATAGGATTGTCATCAACCTATACCTACATCCCCTCTTGTTTGGACTTAGAAATTTTCAATTGAATACACGTTGACTTGACTTGGTCTATAGGATTGTCATCAACCTATACCTACATCCCCTCTTGTTTGGACTTAGAAATTTTCAATTGAATACACGTTGACTTGCCTTGGTCTATAGGATTCTCATCAACCTATACCTACATCCCCTCTTGTTTGGACTTAGAAATTTTCAATTGAATACACGTTGACTTGCCTTGGTCTATAGGATTGTCATCAACCTATACCTACATCCCCTCTTGTTTGGACTTAGAAATTTTCAATTGAATACAATCTTATATGACTCGGTCTATAGGATTGTCATCAACCTATACCTACATCCCCTCTTGTTTGGACTTAGAAATTTTCAATTGAATACAATCTTATATGACTTGGTCAATAGGATTCTCATCTACCTATACCTACATCCCCTCTTGTTTGGACTTAGAAATTTTCAATTGAATACACGTTGACTTGCCTTGGTCTATAGGATTCTCATCAACCTATATCTACATCCCCTCTTGTTTGGACTTAGAAATTTTCAATTGAATACACGTTGACTTGCCTTGGTCTATAGGATTGTCATCAACCTATACCTACGTCCCCTCTTGTTTGGACTTAGAAATTTTCAATTGAATACACGTTGACTTGTCTTGGTCTATAGGATTGTCATCAACCTATATCCACATCCCCTGTTGTTTGGACTTAGAAATTTTCATTTGAATACACGTTGACTTGCATTGGTCTATAGGATTGTCATCAACCTATACCTACATCCCCTCTTGTTTAGACTTAGAAATTTTCATTTGAATACACGTTGACTTGTCTTGGTCTATAGGATTCTCATCAACCTATACCTACGTCCCCTCTTGTTTTGACTTAGAAATTTTCAATTGAATACACGTTGACTTGTCTTGGTCTATAGGATTCTCATCAACCTATATCTACATCCCCTCTTGTTTGGACTTAGAAATTTTCATTTGAATACACGTTGACTTGTCTTGGTCAATAGGATTCTCATCAACCTATACCTACATCCCCTCTTGTTTGGACTTAGAAATTTTCATTTGAATACACGTTGACTTGTCTTGGTCTATAGGATTCTCATCAACCTATACCTACATCCCCTCTTGTTTGGACTTAGAAATTTTCATTTGAATACACGTTGACTTGTCTTGGTCTATAGGATTCTCATCAACCTATACCTACGTCCCCTCTTGTTTGGACTTAGAAATTTTCAATTGAATACACGTTGACTTGACTTGGTCTATAGGATTCTCATCAACCTATATCTACATCCCCTCTTGTTTGGACTTAGAAATTTTCAATTGAATACACGTTGACTTGTCTTGGTCTATAGGATTCTCATCAACCTATACCTACATCCCCTCTTGTTTGGACTTAGAAATTTTCATTTGAATACACGTTGACTTGTCTTGGTCTATAGGATTCTCATCAACCTATACCTACGTCCCCTCTTGTTTGGACTTAGAAATTTTCAATTGAATACACGTTGACTTGACTTGGTCTATAGGATTCTCATCAACCTATATCTACATCCCCTCTTGTTTGGACTTAGAAATTTTCAATTGAATACACGTTGACTTGTCTTGGTCAATAGGATTCTCATCAACCTATACCTACATCCCCTCTTGTTTGGACTTAGAAATTTTCATTTGAATACACGTTGACTTGTCTTGGTCTATAGGATTCTCATCAACCTATACCTACATCCCCTCTTGTTTGGACTTAGAAATTTTCATTTGAATACACGTTGACTTGTCTTGGTATATAGGATTCTCATCAACCTATACCTACATCCCCTCTTGTTTGGACTTAGAAATTTTCAATTGAATACACGTTGAGATGACTTGGTCTATAGGATTCTCATCAACCTATACCTACATCCCCTCTTGTTTGGACTTAGAAATTTTCAATTGAATACACGTTGACTTGCCTTGGTCTATAGGATTGTCATCAACCTATACCTACATCCCCTCTTGTTTGGACTTAGAAATTTTCAATTGAATACACGTTGACTTGCTTTGGTCTATAGAATTGTCATCAACCTATACCTACATCCCTTCTTGTTTGGACTTAGAAATTTTCAATTGAATACAATCTTATATGCCTGTGTCTGTAGAATTGTCATCAACCTATACCTACATCCCCTCTTGTTTGGACTTAGAAATTTTCAATTGAATACAATCTTATATGCCTGTGTCTATAGGATTGTCATCAACCTATACCTACATCCCCTCTTGTTTGGACTTAGAAATTTTCAATTGAATACAATCTTATATGCCTCGGTCTATAGAATTGTCATCAACCTATACCTACATCCCCTCTTGTTTGGACTTAGAAATTTTCAATTGAATACAATCTTATATGACTCGGTCTATAGGATTGTCATCAACCTATACCTACATCCCCTCTTGTTTGGACTTAGAAATTTTCAATTGAATACACGTTGACTTGCACTGGTCTATAGGATTGTCATCAACCTATATCTACATCCCCTCTTGTTTGGACTTAGAAATTTTCAATTGAATACACGTTGACTTGCATTGGTCTATAGGATTGTCATCAACCTATACCTACATCCCCTCTTGTTTGGACTTAGAAATTTTCAATTGAACACACGTTGACTTGCCTTGGTCTATAGGATTGTCATCAACCTATACCTACATCCCCTCTTGTTTTGACTTAGAAATTTTCAATTGAATACACGTTGACTTGCCTTGGTCTATAGGATTGTCATCAACCTATACCTACATCCCCTCTTGTTTTGATTTAGAAATTTTCAATTGAATACAATCTTATATGACTCGGTCTATAGGATTGTCATCAACCTATACCTACATCCCTTCTTGTTTGGACTTAGAAATTTTCAATTGAATACAATCTTATATGACTCGGTCTATAGGATTGTCATCAACCTATACCTACATCCCCTCTTGTTTGGACTTAGAAATTTTCAATTGAATACACGTTGACTTGCCTTGGTCAATAGGATTGTCATCAACCTATACCTACATCCCCTCTTGTTTGGACTTAGAAATTTTCAATTGAATACAATCTTATATGACTCGGTCTATAGGATTGTCATCAACCTATACCTACATCCCTTCTTGTTTGGACTTAGAAATTTTCAATTGAATACAATCTTATATGACTCGGTCTATAGGATTGTCATCAACCTATACCTACATCCCCTCTTGTTTGGACTTAGAAATTTTCAATTGAATACACGTTGACTTGCCTTGGTCTATAGGATTGTCATCAACCTATACCTACATCCCCTCTTGTTTGGACTTAGAAATTTTCAATTGAATACACGTTGACTTGCCTTGGTCAATAGGATTCTCATCAACCTATACCTACATCCCCTCTTGTTTGGACTTAGAAATTTTCAATTGAATACACGTTGACTTGCCTTGGTCTATAGGATTGTCATCAACCTATACCTACATCCCCTCTTGTTTGGACTTAGAAATTTTCAATTGAATACACGTTGACTTGCCTTGGTCTATAGAATTGTCATCAACCTATACCTACATCCCCTCTTGTTTGGACTTAGAAATTTTCAATTGAATACACGTTGACTTGCATTGGTCTATAGGATTGTCATCAACCTATACCTACATCCCTTCTTGTTTGGACTTAGAAATTTTCAATTGAATACAATCTTATATGCCTGTGTCTATAGAATTGTCATCAACCTATACCTACATCCCCTCTTTTTTGGACTTAGAAATTTTCAATTGAATACAATCTTATATGACTCGGTCTATAGGATTGTCATCAACCTATACCTACATCCCCTCTTGTTTGGACTTAGAAATTTTCAATTGAATACAATCTTATATGACTCGGTCTATAGGATTGTCATCAACCTATACCTACATCCCCTCTTGTTTGGACTTAGAAATTTTCAATTGAATACAATCTTATATGACTCGGTCTATAGAATTGTCATCAACCTATACCTACATCCCCTCTTGTTTGGACTTAGAAATTTTCAATTGAATACAATCTTATATGCCTCGGTCTATAGAATTGTCATCAACCTATACCTACATCCCCTCTTGATTGGACTTAGAAATTTTCAATTGAATACAATCTTATATGACTCGGTCTATAGGATTGTCATCAACCTATACCTACATCCCCTCTTGATTGGACTTAGAAATTTTCAATTGAATACAATCTTATATGACTCGGTCTATAGGATTGTCATCAACCTATACCTACATCCCCTCTTGTTTGGACTTAGAAATTTTCAATTGAATACAATCTTATATGACTCGGTCTATAGGATTGTCATCAACCTATACCTACATCCCCTCTTGTTTGGACTTAGAAATTTTCAATTGAATACACGTTGACTTGCATTGGTCTATAGGATTCTCATCAACCTATATCTACATCCCCTCTTGTTTTGACTTAGAAATTTTCAATTGAATACACGTTGACTTGCCTTGGTCTATAGGATTGTCATCAACCTATACCTACATCCCCTCTTGTTTTGACTTAGAAATTTTCAATTGAATACAATCTTATATGACTCGGTCTATAGGATTGTCATCAACCTATACCTACATCCCCTCTTGTTTGGACTTAGAAATTTTCAATTGAATACAATCTTATATGACTCGGTCTATAGGATTGTCATCAACCTATACCTACATCCCCTCTTGATTGGACTTAGAAATTTTCAATTGAATACAATCTTATATGACTCGGTCTATAGGATTGTCATCAACCTATACCTACATCCCCTCTTGTTTGGACTTAGAAATTTTCAATTGAATACACGTTGACTTGCATTGGTCTATAGGATTCTCATCAACCTATATCTACATCCCCTCTTGTTTGGACTTAGAAATTTTCAATTGAACACACGTTGACTTGCCTTGGTCTATAGGATTGTCATCAACCTATACCTACATCCCCTCTTGTTTTGACTTAGAAATTTTCAATTGAACACACGTTGACTTGCCTTGGTCTATAGGATTGTCATCAACCTATACCTACATCCCCTCTTGTTTTGACTTAGAAATTTTCAATTGAATACAATCTTATATGACTCGGTCTATAGGATTGTCATCAACCTATACCTACATCCCCTCTTGTTTGGACTTAGAAATTTTCAATTGAATACAATCTTATATGACTCGGTCTATAGGATTGTCATCAACCTATACCTACATCCCTTCTTGTTTGGACTTAGAAATTTTCAATTGAATACAATCTTATATGACTCGGTCTATAGGATTGTCATCAACCTATACCTACATCCCCTCTTGTTTGGACTTAGAAATTTTCAATTGAATACAATCTTATATGACTCGGTCTATAGGATTGTCATCAACCTATACCTACATCCCCTCTTGTTTGGACTTAGAAATTTTCAATTGAATACAATCTTATATGACTCGGTCTATAGGTCTGTCATCAACCTATACCTACATCCCCTCTTGTTTGGACTTAGAAATTTTCAATTGAATACACGTTGACTTGCCTTGGTCAATAGGATTGTCATCAACCTATACCTACATCCCCTCTTGTTTGGACTTAGAAATTTTCAATTGAATACACGTTGACTTGCCTTGGTCAATAGGATTGTCATCAACCTATACCTACATCCCCTCTTGTTTGGACTTAGAAATTTTCAATTGAATACACGTTGACTTGCCTTGGTTTATAGGATTGTCATCAACCTATACCTACATCCCTTCTTGTTTGGACTTAGAAATTTTCAATTGAATACAATCTTATATGCCTGTGTCTGTAGAATTGTCATCAACCTATACCTACATCCCCTCTTGTTTGGACTTAGAAATTTTCAATTGAATACAATCTTATATGCCTGTGTCTATAGGATTGTCATCAACCTATACCTACATCCCCTCTTGTTTGGACTTAGAAATTTTCAATTGAATACAATCTTATATGCCTCGGTCTATAGAATTGTCATCAACCTATACCTACATCCCCTCTTGTTTGGACTTAGAAATTTTCAATTGAATACAATCTTATATGACTCGGTCTATAGGATTGTCATCAACCTATACCTACATCCCCTCTTGTTTTGACTTAGAAATTTTCAATTGAATACACGTTGACTTGCACTGGTCTATAGGATTGTCATCAACCTATATCTACATCCCCTCTTGTTTGGACTTAGAAATTTTCAATTGAATACACGTTGACTTGCATTGGTCTATAGGATTGTCATCAACCTATACCTACATCCCCTCTTGTTTGGACTTAGAAATTTTCAATTGAACACACGTTGACTTGCCTTGGTCTATAGGATTGTCATCAACCTATACCTACATCCCCTCTTGTTTTGACTTAGAAATTTTCAATTGAATACACGTTGACTTGCCTTGGTCTATAGGATTGTCATCAACCTATACCTACATCCCCTCTTGTTTTGACTTAGAAATTTTCAATTGAATACAATCTTATATGACTCGGTCTATAGGATTGTCATCAACCTATACCTACATCCCTTCTTGTTTGGACTTAGAAATTTTCAATTGAATACAATCTTATATGACTCGGTCTATAGGATTGTCATCAACCTATACCTACATCCCCTCTTGTTTGGACTTAGAAATTTTCAATTGAATACACGTTGACTTGCCTTGGTCAATAGGATTGTCATCAACCTATACCTACATCCCCTCTTGTTTGGACTTAGAAATTTTCAATTGAATACAATCTTATATGACTCGGTCTATAGGATTGTCATCAACCTATACCTACATCCCTTCTTGTTTGGACTTAGAAATTTTCAATTGAATACAATCTTATATGACTCGGTCTATAGGATTGTCATCAACCTATACCTACATCCCCTCTTGTTTGGACTTAGAAATTTTCAATTGAATACACGTTGACTTGCCTTGGTCTATAGGATTGTCATCAACCTATACCTACATCCCCTCTTGTTTGGACTTAGAAATTTTCAATTGAATACACGTTGACTTGCCTTGGTCAATAGGATTCTCATCAACCTATACCTACATCCCCTCTTGTTTGGACTTAGAAATTTTCAATTGAATACACGTTGACTTGCCTTGGTCTATAGGATTGTCATCAACCTATACCTACATCCCCTCTTGTTTGGACTTAGAAATTTTCAATTGAATACACGTTGACTTGCCTTGGTCTATAGAATTGTCATCAACCTATACCTACATCCCCTCTTGTTTGGACTTAGAAATTTTCAATTGAATACACGTTGACTTGCATTGGTCTATAGGATTGTCATCAACCTATACCTACATCCCTTCTTGTTTGGACTTAGAAATTTTCAATTGAATACAATCTTATATGCCTGTGTCTATAGAATTGTCATCAACCTATACCTACATCCCCTCTTTTTTGGACTTAGAAATTTTCAATTGAATACAATCTTATATGACTCGGTCTATAGGATTGTCATCAACCTATACCTACATCCCCTCTTGTTTGGACTTAGAAATTTTCAATTGAATACAATCTTATATGACTCGGTCTATAGGATTGTCATCAACCTATACCTACATCCCCTCTTGTTTGGACTTAGAAATTTTCAATTGAATACAATCTTATATGACTCGGTCTATAGAATTGTCATCAACCTATACCTACATCCCCTCTTGTTTGGACTTAGAAATTTTCAATTGAATACAATCTTATATGCCTCGGTCTATAGAATTGTCATCAACCTATACCTACATCCCCTCTTGATTGGACTTAGAAATTTTCAATTGAATACAATCTTATATGACTCGGTCTATAGGATTGTCATCAACCTATACCTACATCCCCTCTTGATTGGACTTAGAAATTTTCAATTGAATACAATCTTATATGACTCGGTCTATAGGATTGTCATCAACCTATACCTACATCCCCTCTTGTTTGGACTTAGAAATTTTCAATTGAATACAATCTTATATGACTCGGTCTATAGGATTGTCATCAACCTATACCTACATCCCCTCTTGTTTGGACTTAGAAATTTTCAATTGAATACACGTTGACTTGCATTGGTCTATAGGATTCTCATCAACCTATATCTACATCCCCTCTTGTTTTGACTTAGAAATTTTCAATTGAATACACGTTGACTTGCCTTGGTCTATAGGATTGTCATCAACCTATACCTACATCCCCTCTTGTTTTGACTTAGAAATTTTCAATTGAATACAATCTTATATGACTCGGTCTATAGGATTGTCATCAACCTATACCTACATCCCCTCTTGTTTGGACTTAGAAATTTTCAATTGAATACAATCTTATATGACTCGGTCTATAGGATTGTCATCAACCTATACCTACATCCCCTCTTGATTGGACTTAGAAATTTTCAATTGAATACAATCTTATATGACTCGGTCTATAGGATTGTCATCAACCTATACCTACATCCCCTCTTGTTTGGACTTAGAAATTTTCAATTGAATACACGTTGACTTGCATTGGTCTATAGGATTCTCATCAACCTATATCTACATCCCCTCTTGTTTGGACTTAGAAATTTTCAATTGAACACACGTTGACTTGCCTTGGTCTATAGGATTGTCATCAACCTATACCTACATCCCCTCTTGTTTTGACTTAGAAATTTTCAATTGAACACACGTTGACTTGCCTTGGTCTATAGGATTGTCATCAACCTATACCTACATCCCCTCTTGTTTTGACTTAGAAATTTTCAATTGAATACAATCTTATATGACTCGGTCTATAGGATTGTCATCAACCTATACCTACATCCCCTCTTGTTTGGACTTAGAAATTTTCAATTGAATACAATCTTATATGACTCGGTCTATAGGATTGTCATCAACCTATACCTACATCCCTTCTTGTTTGGACTTAGAAATTTTCAATTGAATACAATCTTATATGACTCGGTCTATAGGATTGTCATCAACCTATACCTACATCCCCTCTTGTTTGGACTTAGAAATTTTCAATTGAATACAATCTTATATGACTCGGTCTATAGGATTGTCATCAACCTATACCTACATCCCCTCTTGTTTGGACTTAGAAATTTTCAATTGAATACAATCTTATATGACTCGGTCTATAGGATTGTCATCAACCTATACCTACATCCCCTCTTGTTTGGACTTAGAAATTTTCAATTGAATACACGTTGACTTGCCTTGGTCAATAGGATTGTCATCAACCTATACCTACATCCCCTCTTGTTTGGACTTAGAAATTTTCAATTGAATACACGTTGACTTGCCTTGGTCAATAGGATTGTCATCAACCTATACCTACATCCCCTCTTGTTTGGACTTAGAAATTTTCAATTGAATACACGTTGACTTGCCTTGGTCAATAGGATTGTCATCAACCTATACCTACATCCCCTCTTTTTTGGACTTAGAAATTTTCAATTGAATACACGTTGACTTGCCTTGGTTTATAGGATTGTCATCAACCTATACCTACATCCCCTCTTGTTTGGACTTAGAAATTTTCAATTGAATACACGTCGACTTGACTTGGTCTATAGGATTGTCATCAACCTATATCTACATCCCCTCTTGTTTGGACTTAGAAATTTTCAATTGAATACACGTTTACTTGCCTTGGTCTATAGGATTGTCATCAACCTATATCTACATCCCCTCTTGTTTGGACTTAGAAATTTTCAATTGAATACAATCTGAGATGCCTTGGTCTATAGGATTGTCATCAACCTATACCTACATCCCCTCTTGTTTGGACTTAGAAATTTTCAATTGAATACAATCTGAGATGCCTCGGTCTATAGGATTGTCATCAACCTATACCTACATCCCCTCTTGTTTGGACTTAGAAATTTTCAATTGAATACACGTTGACTTGCCTTGGTCAATAGGATTCTCATCAACCTATACCTACATCCCCTCTTGTTTGGACTTAGAAATTTTCAATTGAATACACGTTGACTTGCCTTGGTCTATAGGATTGTCATCAACCTATACCTACATCCCCTCTTGTTTGGACTTAGAAATTTTCAATTGAATACACGTTGACTTGCCTTGGTCTATAGAATTGTCATCAACCTATACCTACATCCCCTCTTGTTTGGACTTAGAAATTTTCAATTGAATACACGTTGACTTGCATTGGTCTATAGGATTGTCATCAACCTATACCTACATCCCTTCTTGTTTGGACTTAGAAATTTTCAATTGAATACAATCTTATATGCCTGTGTCTATAGAATTGTCATCAACCTATACCTACATCCCCTCTTTTTTGGACTTAGAAATTTTCATTTGAATACAATCTTATATGACTCGGTCTATAGGATTGTCATCAACCTATACCTACATCCCCTCTTGTTTGGACTTAGAAATTTTCAATTGAATACAATCTTATATGACTCGGTCTATAGGATTGTCATCAACCTATACCTACATCCCCTCTTGTTTGGACTTAGAAATTTTCAATTGAATACACGTTGACTTGCCTTGGTTTATAGGATTGTCATCAACCTATACCTACATCCCCTCTTGTTTGGACTTAGAAATTTTCAATTGAATACAATCTTATATGACTCGGTCTATAGAATTGTCATCAACCTATACCTACATCCCCTCTTGTTTGGACTTAGAAATTTTCAATTGAATACAATCTTATATGCCTCGGTCTATAGAATTGTCATCAACCTATACCTACATCCCCTCTTGATTGGACTTAGAAATTTTCAATTGAATACAATCTTATATGACTCGGTCTATAGGATTGTCATCAACCTATACCTACATCCCCTCTTGATTGGACTTAGAAATTTTCAATTGAATACAATCTTATATGACTCGGTCTATAGGATTGTCATCAACCTATACCTACATCCCCTCTTGTTTGGACTTAGAAATTTTCAATTGAATACAATCTTATATGACTCGGTCTATAGGATTGTCATCAACCTATACCTACATCCCCTCTTGTTTGGACTTAGAAATTTTCAATTGAATACACGTTGACTTGCATTGGTCTATAGGATTCTCATCAACCTATATCTACATCCCCTCTTGTTTTGACTTAGAAATTTTCAATTGAATACACGTTGACTTGCCTTGGTCTATAGGATTGTCATCAACCTATACCTACATCCCCTCTTGTTTTGACTTAGAAATTTTCAATTGAATACAATCTTATATGACTCGGTCTATAGGATTGTCATCAACCTATACCTACATCCCCTCTTGTTTGGACTTAGAAATTTTCAATTGAATACAATCTTATATGACTCGGTCTATAGGATTGTCATCAACCTATACCTACATCCCCTCTTGATTGGACTTAGAAATTTTCAATTGAATACAATCTTATATGACTCGGTCTATAGGATTGTCATCAACCTATACCTACATCCCCTCTTGTTTGGACTTAGAAATTTTCAATTGAATACACGTTGACTTGCATTGGTCTATAGGATTCTCATCAACCTATATTTACATCCCCTCTTGTTTGGACTTAGAAATTTTCAATTGAACACACGTTGACTTGCCTTGGTCTATAGGATTGTCATCAACCTATACCTACATCCCCTCTTGTTTTGACTTAGAAATTTTCAATTGAATACACGTTGACTTGCCTTGGTCTATAGGATTGTCATCAACCTATACCTACATCCCCTCTTGTTTTGACTTAGAAATTTTCAATTGAATACAATCTTATATGACTCGGTCTATAGGATTGTCATCAACCTATACCTACATCCCCTCTTGTTTGGACTTAGAAATTTTCAATTGAATACAATCTTATATGACTCGGTCTATAGGATTGTCATCAACCTATACCTACATCCCCTCTTGTTTGGACTTAGAAATTTTCAATTGAATACAATCTTATATGACTCGGTCTATAGGATTGTCATCAACCTATACCTACATCCCCTCTTGTTTGGACTTAGAAATTTTCAATTGAATACAATCTTATATGACTCGGTCTATAGGATTGTCATCAACCTATACCTACATCCCTTCTTGTTTGGACTTAGAAATTTTCAATTGAATACAATCTTATATGACTCGGTCTATAGGATTGTCATCAACCTATACCTACATCCCCTCTTGTTTGGACTTAGAAATTTTCAATTGAATACAATCTTATATGACTCGGTCTATAGGATTGTCATCAACCTATACCTACATCCCCTCTTGTTTGGACTTAGAAATTTTCAATTGAATACAATCTTATATGACTCGGTCTATAGGATTGTCATCAACCTATACCTACATCCCCTCTTGTTTGGACTTAGAAATTTTCAATTGAATACAATCTTATATGACTCGGTCTATAGGATTGTCATCAACCTATACCTACATCCCTTCTTGTTTGGACTTAGAAATTTTCAATTGAATACAATCTTATATGACTCGGTCTATAGGATTGTCATCAACCTATACCTACATCCCCTCTTGTTTGGACTTAGAAATTTTCAATTGAATACAATCTTATATGACTCGGTCTATAGGATTGTCATCAACCTATACCTACATCCCCTCTTGTTTGGACTTAGAAATTTTCAATTGAATACAATCTTATATGACTCGGTCTATAGGATTGTCATCAACCTATACCTACATCCCCTCTTGTTTGGACTTAGAAATTTTCAATTGAATACACGTTGACTTGCCTTGGTCAATAGGATTGTCATCAACCTATACCTACATCCCCTCTTGTTTGGACTTAGAAATTTTCAATTGAATACACGTTGACTTGCCTTGGTCAATAGGATTGTCATCAACCTATACCTACATCCCCTCTTGTTTGGACTTAGAAATTTTCAATTGAATACACGTTGACTTGCCTTGGTCAATAGGATTGTCATCAACCTATACCTACATCCCCTCTTTTTTGGACTTAGAAATTTTCAATTGAATACACGTTGACTTGCCTTGGTTTATAGGATTGTCATCAACCTATACCTACATCCCCTCTTGTTTGGACTTAGAAATTTTCAATTGAATACACGTCGACTTGACTTGGTCTATAGGATTGTCATCAACCTATATCTACATCCCCTCTTGTTTGGACTTAGAAATTTTCAATTGAATACACGTTTACTTGCCTTGGTCTATAGGATTGTCATCAACCTATATCTACATCCCCTCTTGTTTGGACTTAGAAATTTTCAATTGAATACAATCTGAGATGCCTTGGTCTATAGGATTGTCATCAACCTATACCTACATCCCCTCTTGTTTGGACTTAGAAATTTTCAATTGAATACAATCTGAGATGCCTCGGTCTATAGGATTGTCATCAACCTATACCTACATCCCCTCTTGTTTGGACTTAGAAATTTTCAATTGAATACAATCTGAGATGCCTTGGTCTATAGAATTGTCATCAATCTATACATACATCCCCTCTTGTTTGGACTTAGAAATTTTCAATTGAATACAATCTGAGATGCCTTGGTCTATAGAATTGTCATCAACCTATACCTACATCCCCTCTTGTTTGGACTTAGAAATTTTCAATTGAATACAATCTGAGATGCCTCGGTCTATAGGATTGTCATCAACCTATACCTACATCCCCTCTTGTTTGGACTTAGAAATTTTCAATTGAATACAATCTGAGATGCCTTGGTCTATAGAATTGTCATCAACCTATACATACATCCCCTCTTGTTTGGACTTAGAAATTTTCAATTGAATACAATCTGAGATGCCTTGGTCTATAGAATTGTCATCAACCTATACCTACATCCCCTCTTGTTTGGACTTAGAAATTTTCAATTGAATACAATCTGAGATGCCTCGGTCTATAGGATTGTCATCAACCTATACCTACATCCCCTCTTGTTTGGACTTAGAAATTTTCAATTGAATACAATCTGAGATGCCTTGGTCTATAGAATTGTCATCAATCTATACATACATCCCCTCTTGTTTGGACTTAGAAATTTTCAATTGAATACAATCTGAGATGCCTTGGTCCATAGAATTGTCATCAACCTATACCTACATCCCCTCTTGTTTGGACTTAGAAATTTTCAATTGAATACAATCTGAGATGCCTCGGTCTATAGGATTGTCATCAACCTATACCTACATCCCCTCTTGTTTGGACTTAGAAATTTTCAATTGAATACAATCTGAGATGCCTCGGTCTATAGGATTGTCATCAACCTATACCTACATCCCCTCTTGTTTGGACTTAGAAATTTTCAATTGAATACAATCTGAGATGCCTCGGTCTATAGGATTGTCATCAACCTATACATACATCCCCTCTTGTTTGGACTTAGAAATTTTCAATTGAATACAATCTGAGATGCCTTGGTCTATAGAATTGTCATCAACCTATACATACATCCCCTCTTGTTTGGACTTAGAAATTTTCAATTGAATACAATCTGAGATGCCTCGGTCTATAGGATTGTCATCAACCTATACCTACATCCCCTCTTGTTTGGACTTAGAAATTTTCAATTGAATACAATCTGAGATGCCTCGGTCTATAGGATTGTCATCAACCTATACCTACATCCCCTCTTGTTTGGACTTAGAAATTTTCAATTGAATACAATCTGAGATGCCTCGGTCTATAGGATTGTCATCAACCTATACCTACATCCCCTCTTGTTTGGACTTAGAAATTTTCAATTGAATACAATCTGAGATGCCTCGGTCTATAGGATTGTCATCAACCTATACCTACATCCCCTCTTGTTTGGACTTAGAAATTTTCAATTGAATACAATCTGAGATGCCTCGGTCTATAGGATTGTCATCAACCTATACCTACATCCCCTCTTGTTTGGACTTAGAAATTTCAATTGAATACAATCTGAGATGCCTCGGTCTATAGGATTGTCATCAACCTATACCTACATCCCCTCTTGTTTGGACTTAGAAATTTTCAATTGAATACAATCTGAGATGCCTTGGTCTATAGAATTGTCATCAACCTATACATACATCCCCTCTTGTTTGGACTTAGAAATTTTCAATTGAATACAATCTGAGATGCCTCGGTCTATAGGATTGTCATCAACCTATACCTACATCCCCTCTTGTTTGGACTTAGAAATTTTCAATTGAATACAATCTGAGATGCCTCGGTCTATAGGATTGTCATCAACCTATACCTACATCCCCTCTTGTTTGGACTTAGAAATTTTCAATTGAATACAATCTGAGATGCCTTGGTCTATAGAATTGTCATCAATCTATACATACATCCCCTCTTGTTTGGACTTAGAAATTTTCAATTGAATACAATCTGAGATGCCTTGGTCTATAGAATTGTCATCAACCTATACCTACATCCCCTCTTGTTTGGACTTAGAAATTTTCAATTGAATACAATCTGAGATGCCTCGGTCTATAGGATTGTCATCAACCTATACCTACATCCCCTCTTGTTTGGACTTAGAAATTTTCAATTGAATACAATCTGAGATGCCTCGGTCTATAGGATTGTCATCAACCTATACCTACATCCCCTCTTGTTTGGACTTAGAAATTTTCAATTGAATACAATCTGAGATGCCTCGGTCTATAGGATTGTCATCAACCTATACCTACATCCCCTCTTGTTTGGACTTAGAAATTTTCAATTGAATACAATCTGAGATGCCTTGGTCTATAGAATTGTCATCAACCTATACATACATCCCCTCTTGTTTGAACTTAGAAATTTTCAATTGAATACAATCTGAGATGCCTCGGTCTATAGGATTGTCATCAACCTATACATACATCCCCTCTTGTTTGGACTTAGAAATTTTCAATTGAATACAATCTGAGATGCCTCGGTCTATAGGATTGTCATCAACCTATACCTACATCCCCTCTTGTTTGGACTTAGAAATTTTCAATTGAATATAATCTGAGATGCCTTGGTCTATAGAATTGTCATCAACCTATACATACATCCCCTCTTGTTTGGACTTAGAAATTTTCAATTGAATACAATCTGAGATGCCTTGGTCTATAGAATTGTCATCAACCTATACCTACATCCCCTCTTGTTTGGACTTAGAAATTTTCAATTGAATACAATCTGAGATGCCTCGGTCTATAGGATTGTCATCAACCTATACCTACATCCCCTCTTGTTTGGACTTAGAAATTTTCAATTGAATACAATCTGAGATGCCTTGGTCTATAGAATTGTCATCAATCTATACATACATCCCCTCTTGTTTGGACTTAGAAATTTTCAATTGAATACAATCTGAGATGCCTTGGTCTATAGAATTGTCATCAACCTATACCTACATCCCCTCTTGTTTGGACTTAGAAATTTTCAATTGAATACAATCTGAGATGCCTCGGTCTATAGGATTGTCATCAACCTATACCTACATCCCCTCTTGTTTGGACTTAGAAATTTTCAATTGAATACAATCTGAGATGCCTCGGTCTATAGGATTGTCATCAACCTATACCTACATCCCCTCTTGTTTGGACTTAGAAATTTTCAATTGAATACAATCTGAGATGCCTCGGTCTATAGGATTGTCATCAACCTATACCTACATCCCCTCTTGTTTGGACTTAGAAATTTTCAATTGAATACAATCTGAGATGCCTTGGTCTATAGAATTGTCATCAACCTATACATACATCCCCTCTTGTTTGAACTTAGAAATTTTCAATTGAATACAATCTGAGATGCCTCGGTCTATAGGATTGTCATCAACCTATACATACATCCCCTCTTGTTTGGACTTAGAAATTTTCAATTGAATACAATCTGAGATGCCTCGGTCTATAGGATTGTCATCAACCTATACCTACATCCCCTCTTGTTTGGACTTAGAAATTTTCAATTGAATATAATCTGAGATGCCTTGGTCTATAGAATTGTCATCAACCTATACATACATCCCCTCTTGTTTGGACTTAGAAATTTTCAATTGAATACAATCTGAGATGCCTTGGTCTATAGAATTGTCATCAACCTATACCTACATCCCCTCTTGTTTGGACTTAGAAATTTTCAATTGAATACAATCTGAGATGCCTCGGTCTATAGGATTGTCATCAACCTATACCTACATCCCCTCTTGTTTGGACTTAGAAATTTTCAATTGAATACAATCTGAGATGCCTTGGTCTATAGAATTGTCATCAATCTATACATACATCCCCTCTTGTTTGGACTTAGAAATTTTCAATTGAATACAATCTGAGATGCCTTGGTCTATAGAATTGTCATCAACCTATACCTACATCCCCTCTTGTTTGGACTTAGAAATTTTCAATTGAATACAATCTGAGATGCCTCGGTCTATAGGATTGTCATCAACCTATACCTACATCCCCTCTTGTTTGGACTTAGAAATTTTCAATTGAATACAATCTGAGATGCCTCGGTCTATAGGATTGTCATCAACCTATACCTACATCCCCTCTTGTTTGGACTTAGAAATTTTCAATTGAATACAATCTGAGATGCCTCGGTCTATAGGATTGTCATCAACCTATACCTACATCCCCTCTTGTTTGGACTTAGAAATTTTCAATTGAATACAATCTGAGATGCCTTGGTCTATAGAATTGTCATCAACCTATACATACATCCCCTCTTGTTTGGACTTAGAAATTTTCAATTGAATACAATCTGAGATGCCTTGGTCTATAGAATTGTCATCAACCTATACCTACATCCCCTCTTGTTTGGACTTAGAAATTTTCAATTGAATACAATCTGAGATGCCTCGGTCTATAGGATTGTCATCAACCTATACCTACATCCCCTCTTGTTTGGACTTAGAAATTTTCAATTGAATACAATCTGAGATGCCTCGGTCTATAGGATTGTCATCAACCTATACCTACATCCCCTCTTGTTTGGACTTAGAAATTTTCAATTGAATACAATCTGAGATGCCTTGGTCTATAGGATTGTCATCAACCTATACCTACATCCCCTCTTGTTTGGACTTAGAAATTTTCAATTGAATACAATCTGAGATGCCTCGGTCTATAGGATTGTCATCAACCTATACCTACATCCCCTCTTGTTTGGACTTAGAAATTTTCAATTGAATACACGTTGACTTGCCTTGGTCTATAGGATTGTCATCAACCTATACCTACATCCCCTCTTGTTTGGACTTAGAAATTTTCAATTGAATACAATCTGAGATGCCTTGGTCTATAGGATTGTCACCTACCTATACCTACATCCCCTCTTGTTTTGACTTAGAAATTTTCAATTGAATACAATCTTATATGACTCGGTCTATAGGATTGTCATCAACCTATACCTACATCCCCTCTTGTTTGGACTTAGAAATTTTCAATTGAATACAATCTTATATGACTCGGTCTATAGAATTGTCATCAACCTATACCTACATCCCCTCTTGTTTGGACTTAGAAATTTTCAATTGAATACAATCATAGATGCCTCGGTCTATAGGATTGTCATCAACCTATACCTACATCCCCTCTTGTTTGGACTTAGAAATTTTCAATTGAATACAATCTTATATGACTCGGTCTATAGAATTGTCATCAACCTATACCTACATCCCCTCTTGTTTTGACTTAGAAATTTTCAATTGAATACAATCATAGATGCCTCGGTCTATAGGATTGTCATCAACCTATACCTACATCCCCTCTTGTTTTGACTTAGAAATTTTCAATTGAATACAATCTTATATGACTCGGTCTATAGGATTGTCATCAACCTATACCTACATCCCCTCTTGTTTGGACTTAGAAATTTTCAATTGAATACAATCTTAGATGCCTCGGTCTATAGAATTGTCATCAACCTATACCTACATCCCCTCTTGTTTTGACTTAGAAATTTTCAATTGAATACAATCATAGATGCCTCGGTCTATAGGATTGTCATCAACCTATACCTACATCCCCTCTTGTTTGGACTTAGAAATTTTCAATTGAATACAATCTTAGATGCCTCGGTCTATAGAATTGTCATCAACCTATACCTACATCCCCTCTTGTTTTGACTTAGAAATTTTCAATTGAATACAATCTTAGATGCCTCGGTCTATAGAATTGTCATCAACCTATACCTACATCCCCTCTTGTTTGGACTTAGAAATTTTCAATTGAATACAATCTTAGATGCCTCGGTCTATAGGATTGTCATCAACCTATACCTACATCCCCTCTTGTTTGGACTTAGAAATTTTCAATTGAATACACGTTGACTTGCTTTGGTCTATAGGATTGTCATCTACCTATATCTACATCCCCTCTTGTTTGGACTTAGAAATTTTCAATTGAATACACGTTGACTTGCCTTGGTTTATAGGGATGTCATCAACCTATACCTACGTCCCCTCTCGTTTGGACTTAGAAATTTTCAATTGAATACAATCTTATATGACTCGGTCTATAGAATTGTCATCAACCTTTACCTACATCCCCTCTTGTTTTGACTTAGAAATTTTCAATTGAATACAATCTTATATGACTCGGTCTATAGGATTGTCATCAACCTATACCTACATCCCCTCTTGTTTGGACTTAGAAATTTTCAATTGAATACAATCTTAGATGCATCGGTCTATAGGATTGTCATCAACCTATACCTACATCCCCTCTTGTTTTGACTTAGAAATTTTTAATTGAATACAATCATAGATGCCTCGGTCTATAGGATTGTCATCAACCTATACCTACATCCCCTCTTGTTTTGACTTAGAAATTTTCAATTGAATACAATCTTATATGACTCGGTCTATAGGATTGTCATCAACCTATACCTACATCCCCTCTTGTTTGGACTTAGAAATTTTCAATTGAATACACGTTGACTTGCTTTGGTCTATAGGATTGTCATCTACCTATATCTACATCCCCTCTTGTTTGGACTTAGAAATTTTCAATTGAATACACGTTGACTTGCCTTGGTTTATAGGGATGTCATCAACCTATACCTACATCCCCTCTTGTTTGGACTTAGAAATTTTCAATTGAATACAATCTTATATGACTCGGTCTATAGAATTGTCATCAACCTATACCTACATCCCCTCTTGTTTTGACTTAGAAATTTTCAATTGAATACAATCTTATATGACTCGGTCTATAGGATTGTCATCAACCTATACCTACATCCCCTCTTGTTTGGACTTAGAAATTTTCAATTGAATACAATCTTAGATGCATCGGTCTATAGGATTGTCATCAACCTATACCTACATCCCCTCTTGTTTTGACTTAGAAATTTTTAATTGAATACAATCATAGATGCCTCGGTCTATAGGATTGTCATCAACCTATACCTACATCCCCTCTTGTTTTGACTTAGAAATTTTCAATTGAATACAATCTTATATGACTCGGTCTATAGAATTGTCATCAACCTATACCTACATCCCCTCTTGTTTGGACTTAGAAATTTTCAATTGAATACAATCTTAGATGCCTCGGTCTATAGGATTGTCATCAACCTATACCTACATCCCCTCTTGTTTGGACTTAGAAATTTTCAATTGAATACAATCTTATATGACTCGGTCTATAGGATTGTCATCAACCTATACCTACATCCCCTCTTGTTTGGACTTAGAAATTTTCAATTGAATACACGTTGACTTGCCTTGGTTTATAGGATTGTCATCAACCTATACCTACATCCCCTCTTGTTTGGACTTAGAAATTTTCAATTGAATACACGTTGACTTGCCTTGGTTTATAGGATTGTCATCAACCTATACCTACATCCCCTCTTGTTTGGACTTAGAAATTTTCAATTGAATACAATCTTATATGCCTCGGTCTATAGAATTGTCATCAACCTATACCTACATCCCCTCTTGTTTGGACTTAGAAATTTTCAATTGAATACAATCTTATATGCCTCGGTCTATAGAATTGTCATCAACCTATACCTACATCCCCTCTTGTTTTGACTTAGAAATTTTCAATTGAATACACGTTGACTTGCCTTGGTTTATAGGATTGTCATCAACCTATACCTACATCCCCTCTTGTTTAGACTTAGAAATTTTCAATTGAATACACGTTGACTTGCCTTGGTTTATAGGATTGTCATCAACCTATACCTACATCCCCTCTTGTTTGGACTTAGAAATTTTCAATTGAATACACGTTGACTTGCCTTGGTTTATAGGATTGTCATCAACCTATACCTACATCCCCTCTTGTTTGGACTTAGAAATTTTCAATTGAATACACGTTGACTTGCCTTGGTTTAGAGGATTGTCATCAACCTATACCTACATCCCCTCTTGTTTGGACTTAGAAATTTTCAATTGAATACAATCTTATATGCCTCGGTCTATAGAATTGTCATCAACCTATACCTACATCCCCTCTTGTTTGGACTTAGAAATTTTCAATTGAATACAATCTTAGATGCCTCGGTCTATAGAATTGTCATCAACCTATACCTACATCCCCTCTTGTTTTGACTTAGAAATTTTCAATTGAATACACGTTGACTTGCCTTGGTTTATAGGATTGTCATCAACCTATACCTACATCCCCTCTTGTTTGGACTTAGAAATTTTCAATTGAATACACGTTGACTTGCCTTGGTTTATAGGATTGTCATCAACCTATACCTACATCCCCTCTTGTTTGGACTTAGAAATTTTCAATTGAATACACGTTGACTTGCCTTGGTATATAGGATTGTCATCAACCTATACCTACATCCCCTCTTGTTTGGACTTAGAAATTTTCAATTGAATACACGTTGACTTGCCTTGGTTTATAGGATTGTCATCAACCTATACCTACATCCCCTCTTGTTTGGACTTAGAAATTTTCAATTGAATACACGTTGACTTGCCTTGGTTTATAGGATTGTCATCAACCTATACCTACATCCCCTCTTGTTTGGACTTAGAAATTTTCAATTGAATACACGTTGACTTGCATTGGTCTATAGGATTGTCATCAACCTATACCTACATCCCTTCTTGTTTGGACTTAGAAATTTTCAATTGAATACAATCTTATATGCCTCGGTCTATAGAATTGTCATCAACCTATACCTACATCCCCTCTTGTTTGGACTTAGAAATTTTCAATTGAATACACGTTGACTTGCCTTGGTTTATAGGATTGTCATCAACCTATATCTACATCCCCTCTTGTTTTGACTTAGAAATTTTCAATTGAATACAATCTTATATGCCTCGGTCTATAGGATTGTCATCAACCTATACCTACATCCCCTCTTGTTTGGACTTAGAAATTTTCAATTGAATACACGTTGACTTGCCTTGGTTTATTGGATTGTCATCAACCTATATCTACATCCCCTCTTGTTTTGACTTAGAAATTTTCAATTGAATACAATCTTATATGCCTCGGTCTATAGGATTGTCATCAACCTATACCTACATCCCCTCTTGTTTGGACTTAGAAATTTTCAATTGAATACACGTTGACTTGCATTGGTCTATAGGATTGTCATCTACCTATACCTACATCCCCTCTTGTTTGGACTTAGAAATTTTCAATTGAATACACGTTGACTTGCCTTGGTCTATAGGATTGTCATCAACCTATACCTACATCCCTTCTTGTTTGGACTTAGAAATTTTCAATTGAATACAATCTTATATGCCTCGGTCTATAAAATTGTCATCAACCTATACCTACATCCCCTCTTGTTTGGACTTAGAAATTTTCAATTGAATACAATCTTATATGCCTCGGTCTATAGGATTGTCATCAACCTATACCTACATCCCCTCTTGTTTGGACTTAAAAATTTTCAATTGAATACACGTTGACTTGCCTTGGTTTATAGGATTGTCATCAACCTATACCTACATCCCCTCTTGTTTGGACTTAGAAATTTTCAATTGAATACACGTTGACTTGCCTTGGTTTATAGGATTGTCATCAACCTATACCTACATCCCCTCTTGTTTGGACTTAGAAATTTTCAATTGAATACACGTTGACTTGCCTTGGTTTATAGGATTGTCATCAACCTATACCTACATCCCCTCTTGTTTGGACTTAGAAATTTTCAATTGAATACACGTTTACTTGCCTTGGTTTATAGGATTGTCATCAACCTATACCTTCATCCCCTCTTGTTTGGACTTAGAAATTTTCAATTGAATACAATCTTATATGACTCGGTCTATAGGATTGTCATCAACCTATACCTACATCCCCTCTTGTTTGGACTTAGAAATTTTCAATTGAATACACGTTGACTTGCCTTGGTCTATAGGATTCTCATCAACCTATACCTACATCCCCTCTTGTTTTGACTTAGAAATTTTCAATTGAATACACGTTGACTTGCCTTGGTCTATAGGATTGTCATCAACCTATACCTACATCCCCTCTTGTTTGGACTTAGAAATTTTCAATTGAATACACGTTGACTTGCATTGGTCTATAGAATTGTCATCAACCTATACCTACATCCCCTCTTGTTTGGACTTAGAAATTTTCAATTGTATACACGTTGACTTGCCTTGGTCTATAGGATTGTCATCAACCTATACCTACATCCCCTCTTGTTTGGACTTAGAAATTTTCAATTGAACACACGTTGACTTGCCTTGGTCTATAGGATTGTCATCAACCTATACCTACATCCCCTCTTGTTTTGACTTAGAAATTTTCAATTGAATACACGTTGACTTGCATTGGTCTATAGAATTGTCATCAACCTATACCTACATCCCCTCTTGTTTGGACTTAGAAATTTTCAATTGAACACACGTTGACTTGCCTTGGTCTATAGGATTGTCATCAACCTATACCTACATCCCCTCTTGTTTGGACTTAGAAATTTTCAATTGAATACACGTTGACTTGCCTTGGTCTATAGGATTGTCATCAACCTATACCTACGTCCCCTCTTGCTTGGACTTCGAAATGTTCAATTGAATAAACGCTGAGATGCCTCGGTCTATAGGATTGTCATCAACCTATACCTACATCCCCTCTTGTTTGGACTTAGAAATTTTCAATTGAATACAATCTTAGATGCCTCGGTCTATAGAATTGTCATCAACCTATACCTACGTCCCCTCTTGTTTGGACTTAGAAATTTTCAATTGAATACAATCTTAGATGCCTCGGTCTATAGGATTGTCATCAACCTATACCTACATCCCCTCTTGTTTGGACTTAGAAATTTTCAATTGAATACAATCTTATATGACTCGGTCTATAGGATTGTCATCAACCTATACCTACATCCCCTCTTGTTTGGACTTAGAAATTTTCAAATGAATACAATCTTAGATGCCTCGGTCTATAGGATTGTCATCAACTTATACCTACATCCCCTCTTGTTTGGACTTAGAAATTTTCAATTGAATACACGTTTACTTGCCTTGGTCTATAGGATTGTCATCAACCTATACCTACATCCCCTCTTGTTTGGACTGAGAAATTTTCAATTGAATACACGTTGACTTGCCTTGGTATATAGGATTGTTATCAACCTATACCTACGTCCCCTCTTGTTTATACTTAGAAATTTTCAATTGAATACACGTTGACTTGCCTTGGTCTATAGGATTGTCATCAACCTATACCTACATCCCCTCTTGTTTGGACTTAGAAATTTTCAATTGAATACACGTTGATTTGACTTGGTCTATAGGATTGTCATCAACCTATACCTACATCCCCTCTTGTTTGGACTTAGAAATTTTCAATTGAATACACGTTGACTTGCCTTGGTTTATAGGATTGTCATCAACCTATACCTACATCCCCTCTTGTTTGGACTAAGAAATTTTCAATTGAATACAATCTGAGATGCCTTGGTCTATAGGATTGTCATCAATCTATACCTACATCCCTTCTTGTTTGGACTTTGAAATTTTCAATTGAATACACGTTGACTTGCCTTGGTTTATAGGATTGTCATCAACCTATACCTACATCCCCTCTTGTTTGGACTTAGAAATTTTCAATTGAATACAATCTTAGATGCCTCGGTCTATAGGATTGTCATCAACCTATACCTACATCCCCTCTTGTTTGGACTTAGAAATTTTCAATTGAATACACGTTGACTTGCCTTGGTCTATAGGATTGTCATCAACATATACCTACATCCCCTCTTGTTTGGACTAAGAAATTTTCAATTGAATACAATCTGAGATGCCTTGGTCTATAGGATTGTCACCTACCTATACCTACATCCCCTCTTGTTTTGACTTAGAAATTTTCAATTGAATACACGTTGACTTGCCTTGGTCTATAGAATTGTCATCAACCTATACCTACGTCCCCTCTTGTTTGGACTTAGAAATTTTCAATTGAATACAATCTTAGAGGCCTTGGTCTATAGGATTGTCATCAACCTATACCTACATCCCCTCTTGTTTGGACTTAGAAATTTTCAATTGAATACAATCTTAGATGCCTCGGTCTATAGAATTGTCATCAACCTATACCTACGTCCCCTCTTGTTTGGACTTAGAAATTTTCAATTGAATACAATCTTAGATGCCTCGGTCTATAGAATTGTCATCAACCTATACCTACATCCCCTCTTGTTTGGACTTAGAAATTTTCAATTGAATACAATCTGATATGCCTTGGTCTATAGAATTGTCATCAACCTATACCTACGTCCCCTCTTGTTTGGACTTAGAAATTTTCAATTGAATACAATCTTAGATGCCTCGGTCTATAGGATTGTCATCAACCTATACCTACATCCCCTTTTGTTTGGACTTAGAAATTTTCAATTGAATACAATCTTATATGCCTTAGTCTATAGAATTGTCATCAACCTATACCTACGTCCCCTCTTGTTTGGACTTAGAAATTTTCAATTGAATACAATCTTAGATGCATCGGTCTATAGGATTGTCATCAATCTATACCTACATCCCCTCTTGTTTGGACTTAGAAATTTTCAATTGAATACAATCTGAGATGCCTCGGTCTATAGGATTGTCATCAATCTATACCTACATCCCTTCTTGTTTGGACTTAGAAATTTTCAATTGAATACACGTTGACTTGCCTTGGTTTATAGGATTGTCATCAACCTATACCTACATCCCCTCTTGTTTGGACTAAGAAATTTTCAATTGAATACAATCTGAGATGCCTTGGTCTATAGGATTGTCACCTACCTATACCTACATCCCCTCTTGTTTTGACTTAGAAATTTTCAATTGAATACACGTTGACTTGCCTTGGTCTATAGAATTGTCATCAACCTATACCTACGTCCCCTCTTGTTTGGACTTAGAAATTTTCAATTGAATACAATCTTAGAGGCCTTGGTCTATAGGATTGTCATCAACCTATACCTACATCCCCTCTTGTTTGGACTTAGAAATTTTCAATTGAATACAATCTTAGATGCCTCGGTCTATAGAATTGTCATCAACCTATACCTACGTCCCCTCTTGTTTGGACTTAGAAATTTTCAATTGAATACAATCTGATATGCCTTGGTCTATAGAATTGTCATCAACCTATACCTACGTCCCCTCTTGTTTGGACTTAGAAATTTTCAATTGAATACAATCTTAGATGCCTCGGTCTATAGGATTGTCATCAACCTATACCTACATCCCCTTTTGTTTGGACTTAGAAATTTTCAATTGAATACAATCTTATATGCCTTAGTCTATAGAATTGTCATCAACCTATACCTACGTCCCCTCTTGTTTGGACTTAGAAATTTTCAATTGAATACAATCTTATATGACTCGGTCTATAGGATTGTCATCAACCTATACCTACATCCCCTCTTGTTTGGACTTAGAAATTTTCAATTGAATACACGTTGACTTGCCTTGGTCTATAGGATTGTCATCAACCTATACCTACATCCCCTCTTGTTTGGACTTAGAAATTTTCAATTGAATACAATCTTAGATGCCTCGGTCTATAGGATTGTCATCAACCTATACCTACGTCCCCTCTTGTTTGGACTTAGAAATTTTCAATTGAATACACGTTGACTTGCCTTGGTCTATAGGATTGTCATCAACCTATACCTACATCCCCTCTTGTTTGGACTTAGAAATTTTCAATTGAATACAATCTGAGATGCCTCGGTCTATAGGATTGTCATCAACCTATACCTACGTCCCCTCTTGTTTGGACTTAGAAATTTTCAATTGAATACACGTTGACTTGCCTTGGTCTATAGGATTGTCATCAACCTATACCTACATCCCCTCTTGTTTGGACTTAGAAATTTTCAATTGAATACAATCTTAGATGCCTCGGTCTATAGGATTGTCATCAACCTATACCTACGTCCCCTCTTGTTTGGACTTAGAAATTTTCAATTGAATACACGTTGACTTGCCTTGGTCTATAGGATTGTCATCAACCTATACCTACATCCCCTCTTGTTTGGACTTAGAAATTTTCAATTGAATACAATCTTAGATGCCTCGGTCTATAGGATTGTCGTCAACCTATACCTACGTCCCCTCTTGTTTGGACTTAGAAATTTTCAATTGAATACAATCTTAGATGCCTCGGTCTATAGGATTGTCATCAACCTATACCTACGTCCCCTCTTGTTTGGACTTAGAAATTTTCAATTGAATACACGTTGACTTGCCTTGGTCTATAGGATTGTCATCAACCTATACCTACATCCCCTCTTGTTTGGACTTAGAAATTTTCAATTGAATACAATCTTAGATGCCTCGGTCTATAGGATTGTCATCAACTTATACCTACATCCCCTCTTGTTTGGACTTAGAAATTTTCAATTGAATACAATCTTAGATGCCTCGGTCTATAGGATTGTCATCAACTTATACCTACATCCCCTCTTGTTTGGACTTAGAAATTTTCAATTGAATACACGTTGACTTGCCTTGGTCTATAGGATTGTCATCAACCTATACCTACATCCCCTCTTGTTTGGACTTAGAAATTTTCAATTGAATACACGTTGACTTGCCTTGGTCTATAGGATTGTCATCAACCTATACCTACGTCCCCTCTTGCTTGGACTTCGAAATGTTCAATTGAATAAACGCTGGGATGACTTGGTCTATAGGATTGTCATCTACCTATACCTACATCCCCTCTTGTTTGGACTTAGAAAATTTCAATTGAATACAATCTTAGATGCCTCGGTCTATAGGATTGTCATCAACTTATACCTACATCCCCTCTTGTTTGGACTTAGAAATTTTCAATTGAATACACGTTGAGATGACTTGGTCTATAGGATTGTCATCTACCTATACCTACATCCCCTCTTGTTTGGACTTGGAAATTTTCAATTGAATACACGTTGAGATGACTTGGTCTATAGGATTCTCATCAACCTATACCTACATCCCCTCTTGTTTGGACTTAGAAATTTTCAATTGAATACACGTTGAGATGACTTGGTCTATAGGATTGTCATCTACCTATACCTACATCCCCTCTTGTTTGGACTTGGAAATTTTCAATTGAATACACGTTGAGATGACTTGGTCTATAGGATTCTCATCTTCCTATACCTACATCCCCTCTTGTTTGGACTTAGAAATTTTCAATTGAATACACGTTGACTTGCCTTGGTCTATAGGATTGTCATCTACCTATACCTACATCCCCTCTTGTTTGGACTTAGAAATTTTCAATTGAATACACGTTGACTTGCCTTGGTCTATAGGATTGTCATCAACCTATACCTACATCCCCTCTTGTTTGGACTTAGAAATTTTCAATTGAATACACGTTGACTTGCCTTGGTCTATAGGATTGTCATCAACCTATACCTACGTCCCCTCTTGCTTGGACTTCGAAATGTTCAATTGAATAAACGCTGGGATGACTTGGTCTATAGGATTGTCATCTACCTATACCTACATCCCCTCTTGTTTGGACTTAGAAAATTTCATTGCAATCTCTTCAATCGGAATTGGGAATTGTATCTATCAGTAATATATATACATATATATAGTTATTTATAAAATATATATGGCGATTAAGCTACACTGAATATTCTGCGTTTCATCCACTGTAGGATTCGTCAGGCTTATGCGCGAATTTTGTGGTTGCTTCTTGTTTTTATATATGTTGAGGATTTCTAGTTAGCCAATCAGCTTTCTAGTATCCACCGCGCCACCTCCTATCAGCCAATGGGCATGCATTTTATCGAAAATAGGATCTGTTTTAGAACTAGGTATTGAGCACTTTTGTTTTAGAACTACGTATTGAGCACTTTTGAAGTAAATACTTAAAGTTTACGCATAAATCTATACTTTCGTATATTAAATTTGTGTGAGTAAATGAAGTAGTTATATATATATATATATATACATATATATTTTGTTTGTATAATTTGACAGCAAGTCATTATTCATGCATGTCTGATTGAACACAAAAGAGTTCTTTGTTTCCCCCCGATTTTGTTAGATATCTTTTCAATTCGTCAAGCTGTCTTTTTTTTTTAGCTGGCATGTTGTATATTATGGCGTCCAGTAGTTGTTGTTCGGCGATAATTTTCTCAACCACTTTCTACCGGTAAATCCGATCGTCGTCAGGAGCGATTTTTTTTTAATTACATTTTCACCCCAAACAAGGCACATTGCCACTTTGGTGTAGCGGGCTACTATCAGGGTTAGCAACTACTGGGGCACTATGTAGGGATTTGGGCAGCAAGATGTCGGTTCACGTTGCACTTGAACTTCTGCATGTCAGTACAGTTAGGGAAGCAGGATCCTGGAATGGAATTCCAGAATCTAGCTGTTCTGGGGAATAAACTACTGGAGTAGAAAGATCTTTTACATCTAGGGATCTCTACTGTGTGTGGGGGGGATTTAGCTGCCTGTCTGGTTTGTTGAGGGTGTCTGCGTCGTGGGGGCACAAGTGTCTTTAGTTCGTCAGAGCATTCACCATTAAAATACTTGTAGAACAGGCAGAGGGATGCAACGTTTCGTCGATGGGACAGAGGATGAAGCTTAGATGCCAGTTCAGGACCTATCAGATTGGCGACTCTTTTTTTAACCTTGTTTAGGAGTGAGAGACTAGTAGCAGATGCACCAGCCCAAATATGACAACAATACTCCATACATGGGCGAATGGTGGCCTTATAGAGATACAGGATACTTTCAGGTGTCAGTAGTTTTCTAGAACGGTAGAGAGAGCCCACCTTTTCGCAGCGGCCCTGGCAATGTTTTCAATTGACATCATTTTCTTTATTGAGGCTTGGTGTGTTTATAGTTATTTTTTTTTTATTCATTGGTTATAATGGGGTTGGTGCAGGATGGGTACGGGCGAATTATTTTTAATTTTGATTTTCTTATTTTTCTTTTTCTTTTATTTTTTTTGCTTACAAAATTTGCTTTCAGTTTTATGTCTGACTGATGACACCGGAGTCCCGTTTTTTTGTTTTTGTTTTTTTTTTTTTTTTACCCCCTTCCTGCTGTCACAATTTTTTTTTTATGATTGGGCAATGCTGGGCGCCCTACAACCCTTCCACTAGTATATATATAAATAATAAAATTCTATATTCCAAATTTCAAGATGTTGACCATCTTACTGTTTATTTCTTGAAGTATGTTGACCTGCACAATTCTTGACAGCACCTGTTTCATAGCGCAGAATCATTCATGTACCGTATAAAAAAAATTGCTGTATATTTTGGCATATAAGACAACGCTTAAAGTTAAAAAATCATCTTTAAAAACAATATTTCATAAGATACCGGCTAAACAAAAATGGTTTTGTGGTTTAGCGGTCGTCTTATTCAACCGATATATGATAATTTTGTACCTATCGTTTCGGGCTCAAATCACTTTATTAAGTTAGATCCATGTTCAAGGAACCTAAATCTAGAATTTCAAGTGTCTAGACCCAAAATTGTCGGAGGAGTTTGGTAGAGTTCTTAAAGGTCAAATCCTTGAAATTTGACCCCTTAACAGCCAAATTTCTGGCTGACACCCGTCACATCGATTTTCCCAAATCTCAGTACCCGGTATTTCAAATTTCGAGTCTATAGACTAAAAATTGACAGAGTTATTGCGAAGGGAATTTACACAGACAGACACACAGACAGACAGACAGACACGTTCACTTTTATAGATATATAGATGATAGGTTATGAAAAGAAAGGGTTGTAAAGAGATAGCTTCGAATTTGGGGGTATCAAAACCAAAGCAAAATATGATGAAAGTAAAAATAAAATAGATAAACCCCATCATTTATTATACCATACCTGTTCACACTGAAACACTTGTCACAATATTCTGTGGATCTATATTAAAAAATTCTTGTTAAACTTTGTGACATATTTCCATTCTATGGAGGTCAGGTGCGAACGAACACCCCATAATTTTATTATACCATATTTCTTCAAACTGAAACATAATTATCAAAGTATATTTACGCAGATAGATATGAAAAGTCTTTATTAAAGTTTGTGCCTATTTCCATTCTATGGAGGCCAGACGCGAACGCAGACCCCACAATTTTATTATACCATACCTATTTAAGTTAAAACATACTTATCAAAGTATTATTATGTACATCTATATCAGAAACACTTGTAAACTTTTTTTTTTTAATTTTTAAATTTTTTATTTCCATGCTTTGTGGATTAGGTGTGAACGCAGACCCCACAATTTTAATGAACCACTGTTCTGCCAGATCAAACATACCCATTCCTGTGTCTCGATACATCTTCTATCATTATATGTAATCAGTTTTTTCCATTCTATGGAGGCCGGACGTGAACGCAGACCCCACAATTTTATTATACCATCCCTATTTAAGTTAAAGCGTACTTATCAAAGTATTCTTATGTACATCTATATCAAAAACACTTGTAAACTTTTTTTTTTAATTTCTTATTTCCATACTTTGTGGACCAGGCGCGTACGCAGACCCCACAATTTTAATGAACCACCGTTCTGCCAGATCAAACATACCCATTCCTGTGTCTCGATACATCTTCTATAATAGTCAACCATATAGGAGCCTATTCGTGACCAGACATATATATATATATACAGTAATTATTTTTCCAATTATTTTATTTATACCACTCTTCATATATTTTAAATAAGTTTCTTCTGTTTTTTTTTGTTTTTTTTAATTTCTTTTAGAGAAATGAGCCAATTCACATACGGGATTCAGAATCGGAAGATGAGTGTGAGAATCTCGAACCCTTGGTCATTTTTGCTGCATCCAAAGAAATTAGCGGAGCTCAGGTATGAAAATGTGGTTATAGTCTAGAATTCCCCAAAATATAGAAAAATCTGTATGCTCTATATAGAAATGTACCCATGACAAAATGAAAATATCATATTCCAAAAATCAAGTATTTCGATTTATCTTGATTATGCTGCAATATATTTTACTCATATCTCACTACTGATGCAATTCTCTATCTATATAAAAGCCAAGTACGTCCAAAAATTGAATACTGCTGCCATATCTGGGCAGGAGCTGCTAAAAACAGCCTATCCTGCCTTGACAGAGTACAAAATAGACTTCGTAGTGGGAGATGCCCTTTTCTCTTCCCTGCAACCTCTCTCCCACAGAAGAGACGCTGCGAGTCTGTCTTCGTTTTATCGTTACTTCCATGGCAAGTGCTCGTCTGAGCTCCAATCTCTGATGCGACCTCGCCAATCTTTCACGAAAAACACCTGTCTAGCTGAAACCACTGTCAATAATTTTCCCCACTCTTTATCTGTGCCTAAATCAAAACGTAGATTCCATGAACAAAGCTTCTTTCTTAGAACTGCACGCCTGTGGAACTCTCTTCCGTTTGCCTGTTTCCCACCTGACTACAACTTGGATGTCTTCAAGTCCAACATAAACAAATTCCTGATAAACCGCTCCCTTAAGTAAGACACTCTATCAAACCCCCAATACTAATGATTACTACAATATTATTCCATTGATTACTGTACACGCAATAACCCTTATCCCCGAGTGGCTTCCGGGCCTTGATAAGTGTTGACTACCATGTAAAAAAAAAGCCATTGTTGTGAATTTTTTTACATGGTATTAACCATTTATCATAGACTGCAGCAACAGAAGTTAGGGTTCAGTTAGTGAAGAACCACCATAGACATTTCGTAACATGTACACACATTCAGATGAACCCTTCGTCACATACGTACACCATTATATAAGAATATGCACGATGTTACAATTTTTCATGTTAAGATCAGCTTTCAGAATAAACACTCCCAACCTTCCCATGTTAAGAATGGCTTTCAAAATAATTATTATTATGGTAGAATTTTCTTCCTTCTGTTTCACAGGATATCATATCGGACCTCCGACTAAAACACAGATTGAACGTGGTTGTGACGAAATTAGAAGCCTGTGATTATATCGTCAGCTTGCGAACAGCTGTTGAGAGAAAAGTCATGACTGGTAAGGAAACCCGTTTTCTTCATATCATCAGTCGACAGGTACTTATACAGAATAAGAACCGTGCTTTTTTTTATTTATTTACTTGTGCATACGGCATAATCGCGTTGACACACCGGTTCTCGTCAGATCACCGAAGTTAAGCAATGTTGAGCCTGGTTAGTAGTATCAGATGGGTGACCATTTGGGAATTCTATACGCTGTATGTGCTCTCCGCTTATCTCGGCATTTGTTTCCAGTCATCCTGTACTTCACTTGCCACTGGTATTTAACAATGTCGGCTCAGGAGAGGTGTGGTTAGAGACTGCGCACCTCCTGCCACAAAGATTTCACGCACAAGCAACCGTTCGTGGGTATCCATAGTCTGTCAAAGACTGAAGGAGCTGCTGCTGCTTATTTGTGGACTATTATCCTCATCTTTCTTAAAGTTGTTTCGCTCGTTTCGGCCAACTATTCCTCTGCCCTTCATTAGGTTGTACCTATTTACTATGCCTCCCCACGGGACAGAGTTAGACACCAGGGTCGTTTTTTAACGTGGAGAAAAGGAACAAAAATAAAAATTGTCTCAGTCGTGAAGGATTCCTCCTCCACTGACAGAGAACAAGAAATTGAAGTGCAGCATCTGGAGAACAGATACTACACTTTGATCTTGTCCCCAAAAACCGATTAAAAAGATTTTCCCAAATAAAAAATTTTAATAAAAAAACTTTAATAAAAAGAATTTAATAAAAAAAAACTTAGTCTTCTCTCAACATGACTTTTTTTAATCATAAAATAAAAAAATTTTTTTTAATTATAAAATAAAATATTTTTTTTTAATTATAAAATAAAATATTTTTTTAATTATAAAATAAAATATTTTTTTAATTATAAAATAATTTTTTTTTAATTATAAAATTAAATATTTTTTTAATTATAAAATAATTTTTTTTTAATTATAAAATAAAATTTTTTTTTTAATTATAAAATAATATATTTTTAATTATAAAAAAATATTTTTTTTTAATTATAAAATAAAATATTTTTTTTTAATTATAAAATGAAATATTTTTTTTTAATCATAAAATAAAATATCCAATTTTAAACCGTAAACAGACAGCCATGTTTTTTTTATTTCTTTTTTGTATATCGATTTTTTTGTATATCGATTGAGTTTCCATAAAAACTACTTGTAAAATAAGTACAGTGATGCAATATATAGGTTGGATATGTTGCTTGGTTTTACGGCATATCAACCCTTTTCAGGTCATTCAATGCTGAATCCACTTATTTTAGAAATAGTATTCATGTTGCATCCAGTTATTTTGTAGAAGGTTTGTATTCTTCAAACTTTTTGTATCTTCAATCGATAGTTTGTAATGTTTGGTTTGGTTGTTTTATAGTGGGTTTTATTGGTTTTGTTCCCTACCTGCAGAACATGAATGAGTTTTACAATGGGAGAGGGAAATCTATATAAGAGCCAGGTACGTCCAAGGATGGAGTACTGTTGCCACATTTGAGCAGGAGCTGCTAGAAAAAAACTTGTCCTGCCTTGATAGAGTTCAAAATAGACTTCGTAGTCTCGTAGGAGATGCCCTTTTCTCTTCCCTGCCATCTCTATCTCACAGAAGAGATGTTGCGAGTTTGTCTCTGCTTTATCGTTATTTTCATGGCAAGTGCTCGACTGAGCTTCAATCTATGATCCCCCCTCGTCAAACTTTCACAAGAAACACTCATCTAGCTGAAACCACTGTCAATAATTTCCCCCCACTCTTTATCTGTGCCTAAACCTAAACATAGATACCATGAACAAAGCTTCTTTCTTAGAACTGCACGCCTGTGGAATTGTCTTCCGTTTTCCTGCTTTACAGCTGACTACAATATGGTTGTCTTCAAGTCTAATGTAAACAAGTTTTTGATGAGCTGTTCCACTTAAGTTAACAAATTTACCGAATTTCTATTACTAATTATTACTACATTGTCCAATTGACTACTGTACACTCTTACCTCTTATCCTCGAGTGGACTCTGGACCTTGATAAGTAGTTATGCCTATGTAAAAAAAAAGGGTTACAGTATTGATGTTTGGAAAGGAATTAGTTGTGTACTTATTAAAATTAGATTTCTACTGAGGTTTATCACTCTGAATTATTAATGTACCCAATATTTAAATGCCTTCATGTCAGTTAAAAGGCACTAAAAATGGAAGTAAGTTATGTCCAGTAGTGAAAAAGGACCCTTAAGCTTTATAGAGCATGAATTTTTTTTTTTTTCTATTCCAATAATATATTCTCTGAAATGATGGTGTTATGCTGTCGACGTCGACCCTCCCCTGCGCATCAGTGTTGGAAAGTAAAAGAAAAAAAACAAAGCTTCTTTCTTAGAACTGCACGCCTGTGGAATTGTCTTCCGTTTTCCTGCTTTCCAGCTGACTACAAATTGGTTGTCTTCAAGTCTAATATAAACAAGTTCTTGATGAGCCGTTCCACTTAAGTTAAAAAATTTACCAAATTTCCATTACTAACGATTACTATATTTTCTTTTTGACTACTCTACACTCTTTAGCCCTTATCCTTGAGTGGCCTATCGGCCTTGATAAGTGGTGACGCCTTTGTAAGTAAGATGAAAGTTTTACAATATGTTTTTTTTATTCAATTGTAATAGGTACACTCTTTATCTATGCCTAAACCTAAACGTAGATTCCATGAACAAAGTTTTGTTCTTAGAACTGCACGCCTTTGGGTCTGTCTTCCGTTTCCCTGCTTTCCAGCTGACTACAATATGGTTGTTTTCAAGTCTATCGTAAACAATAAGTTAACAAATTTACCGAATTTCCATTACTAATGATTACTATATTGTTCTATTGACTACTGTACACTCTTTAACCCTTATCCTCGAGTGGCCTCTTGGCCTTAATAGGTGGTGATGCCTATGTAAAAAAAAATGATGTTTGGAGAAATGGGAAGAAGAAAAAGATGAGGAAAGTCGGGTTGTTGTTTTAAGTTTTTCAAAAGGAAGTAGAAAAACAAAAAGCAATCAATGTTAAGGTGCATTCTCGTCACGGGAAGCCAATATCTTCAGACAGTCTGATCTGGTAACACCAACGACTGTAAAGGGAGGTAATTCGTTTCTCATTAATGTTTGCGATGATGTTTTTTTTTTGTGATACCGGACATACGGACAAGTAAATTGATATTGAGATAACAGATTTCCATTTTAAAAAATTCATGACCTCTGTCTCTCCTAGATTGACCTCTGACCTATTTGATCTTTTGTTTTCAGATTTTGCGAATGGTGCCAATAACAAAAAATTGGTTAAACGTCTCCAAGACATGTGTGAAAATTTTGAACGTCCTTGTCTGATTGTCGAGAAAAACACACAGAAAGGATCTGAGGGTAAAAATGTCTCCAGGCCAGTGTAAGTCGTTTTATTTCTTTTTACAAGGGAGTCACCACTTATTAAGGCTCAAGGGCCACTCGAGGATAAGGGTTAATGAATGTAAGGAGGTAGTGTAGTAATCATTAATTCATGCTTAAACATGTTTATGAGAAGATTGTTTTGTGTATTTTGTTGCGGACAGCAAGATAGGAGTAGAATACGACTTGTGCGGAAGTTGAACGCGTCAACTTCTTGATTTTTTAAACCTTAACTGCAGATGAGATTCTACTAATTTTGATTCAAATAATGTTTTACACAAATAATGTTTTAATGCAAATGTTATAATGCAAATCATGTTTTAACAAAAGTAATGTTTTAACAATGTTTAAACACAAATCATGTTTTAACGCAAATAATGTTTTAACACAATGATGTTTTAACACAATGATGTTTTAACACAAATAATGTTTTAACACAAACCGTGTTTTAACAAAAATGTTTTAACGCAAATCATGTTTTGACATAAATCACATTTTAACATAAATCATGTTTTAATGCAAATATTTTGACACAAATAATGTTTTAACACAAATATTTTGACACAAATAATGTTTAAACACAAATCATGTTTTAGCGCAAACCATGTTTTAACACAAATCAATCAATCAACCACAAAACTGAAAGAGAATCACTGAGTTTAGCAGCTTGAAAGTTAGATGAGCATATGACGATGAGGTTGGCCATTCGATTTTCCTTTTTTCCCTTTCTTTTTATGTCTGACTTCTGTTTTAGATTTAGTTTATCCATTTGTTGTGAATTTTTATTTTTTTCTTGCAGGTCACAGACGAAATACTTGGAGACTTTGTTAACCCAACTAAGCTTGAGTTCAATCAGATTGTTGTTTTCAGAAAATAAAAGTAAGTTTTTTCTTTATATGCAAATCCAGTCGATATCTCACTGTCGATGCAATTCCCTAACTGCATATGAGCCAAGTACGTCCTTGGATGGAGTACTGTTTCCACATTTGGGCAGGAGCTGCTAGAAAGACCTTATCCTGCCTTGACAAAGTTCAAAATAGACTTCGAAGCATATTAAGGGACGCTCTTTTCTTCAAGTCCAACATAAATTCAGCAGAAATAACCTTCTTAGTGACATGCAATATGGATTCCGTTCTGCTAGATCTACAGCAGATGTGCTAACGGTTATATCTCATAGGATTAGTGAATCTCTCGACAAAGGCCTCCTTTCTAGGACAATTGCTCTTGACATATCAAAGGCCTTCGATAAGGTATGGCATAAAGGCCTACTTCACAAGATTTCCAGCTACGGTATAACTGGAAATGTTTTCTCAATTATTAAATCATTTCTCTCTAATAGGCTCATAAGAGTAGTGGTTGATGGACAAAAATCAGAGGCCCTCAGTATTAATGCTGGAGTTCCTCAGAGGTCTACCCTGGGCCCAACTCTCTTCCTGATCTACATCAATGATCTCCCGAAACACATGCTTAAATCATTTATGCTGATGACACGACCATCTATGGTAACACATCAAAGGCTGTAAATAACAAAGTTCTCTCTGATTCTCTCTCCTCTGATCTTGAGCGCGTGGTACAGTGGAGGAAGAGGTGGCTGGTTACTTTTAAAGCATCTAAAACCAAGCTCCTATCTTTACACCATCAATGCTCTGATCCCCATCTGGCATCAATTGAAATGGATGCCTCTTGTCTAGGGGAGACTCCATGTTTTGACAAGCTTCTGGGATTGACCTTTACTCCTGACCTGAAATGGAACACGTACATCAAGTCTGTTGCCAAGGTCACTGAAAAAATGGTGAGATCCTTCTATCGATTCAGAAGATATCTCACTGCTGATGCAATTCTTTATATCTATATAAAAGCCAAGTACATCCAAGGATGGAGTATTGCTGCCACATCTGGGTAGGAGCTGCTAAAAACAGCCTATCCTGCCTTGACAGAGTACAAAATAGACTTCGTGGCTTAGTGGGAGATGCCCTTTTCTTTTCCCTGCAACCTCTCTCCCACAGAAGAGATGTTGCGAGCCTGTCCTTGTTTTATCGTTATTTCCATGGCAAGTACTCATCTGAACTCTAATCCCTGGTCCCCCCTTGCCAATCTTTCATGATAAACACCCGTTTAAGTGAAACCACTGTCAAAAATTTTCCCCACTCTTTAACTGTGCCAAAACAAAAATGTAGATTCCATGAACAAAGCTTCTTTCTTAGAACTGCACGCCTGTGGAACTCTCTTTCGTTTTTTGCTTGTTTCCCACCTGACTACAACTTGGATGTCTTCAAGTCCAACATAAACAAATTCCTGATGAACCGCCCCCTTAAGTAAGACACTTTATCAAATCTCCAATACTAACGATTACTAAGATACTATCCTATTGATTACTGTACATGCAATAACCTTTATCCCTGAATGGCTTTCGGGCCTTGATAAGTGGTGACTTCCATGTAAAAAAAAATAGACTTTGAAGCCTATTAGGGGATGCTCATTTCTTCAAACGTAAACAAGTTTTTGATGAGTCGTCCTCCTTATTTCCACTGCTAACAATTATTACAATATTGTCCCATTGACTACCGTACACTCATTAACCCTTATCCTTGAGTGGCCTCTGAGCCTTGATATGTAAAAAGAATAAGTCTATCTCTCGGTTCAAAATGTTTATATCCAGCAACAAGCAAGAGCAAGATAGCCAGCAACAAGCTAAACTGCCGACCAGCTTAATGCGGGTACTGGTCTCCCGCTTTATGGTTTTTTTTAATCAGAGATTTGCTTCTCCTAGAAAGGTTGCCTTCACCACAGCTTACGGGAGCCCTCTCCACCCTAACACACACACACGGTGCTAGATGGCCGTTGACCCCGAAAAAGGGTTCATTTGCCCTTTGGAAGGTCTTGTTTTTAATCCGTCTGGGAGTCTAGCCGCCCTCCTCATCAAACAAGTCTGGTGGGGGAACCAGTTTAGTCGTCGGTGACCCGACCATGAGGCAGGTAGTACTGAGTTACATGGTACCAGTAGCATATGACATGACCCGACACATACATGCATGTATGCCTAAAACGTTCGATAGAGGTGACAGATTTTCATACATTTAAACAGACAGGTGAGATTTATAGATGCTTTTTTCTTTTTGTTTTTTTAGATGAGACATGTACGTTGCTAGCGAGCTTGTGCTGTCAAGAAAATGTTAAAGGTCAAGCCATTTGCAAAAATCAAGTATTGAGTGATTCACAGCAGCAGGTAAATTATTTTGTTTTTCGTTTTATTTCCCTTATATGTTGGATTTTAATTTTTTTTTTCCTGTTTATTACTGTGTATTTAACAAGGTTTTAAAATGTGTTTACCAAAAAAGAAAACATGGTATAATTTGTTAATAGATCAAAAGCATTTTGACTTTTGCCTTGAAAAAGCCTTATTATGTTGAAAAATTCTTGAAAAGGCCTTATTTATACTATTATGTTGAAAAATTCTTGAAAAGGCCTTATTATGTTGAAAAATTCTTGAAAAAGCCTTATTTACAAACAAGGCGCATTGCCCTTTTGGTGTAGGGGGCTACTATCAGGGGTAGCAACTACTGGGGCACTATGTTGGGATTTGGGCAGCAAGATGTCGGTTCACGTTGCACTTGAACTTCTGCATGTCAGTACAGTTAGGGAAGCAGGAACCTCGAATGGAATTCCAGAGTCTAGCGGTTCTGGGGAAGAAACTACTGGAGTAAAAAGATCTTTTACATCTAGTGATCTCTACTGTGTGGGGGTGGGGTTTTGACTTTTTCACAGTAGACAGAACAGTTTCAGATGGTTCGTTGTTCTACACAAGTCCTGGAGGTGACTGGTTTGCAGTAGGCAGTTCTTTAGTTGGAAGCCTCAGAGCAAAAGATTCTTCCCGTATTGACACGAAGAAGAAAACATATGCAAAATTGCTACAGAAAGGTTTAATATTTATGGAGCAATTCTGGTTTCTGATTGGTTGGTAGCAGAACGTGAATTAATTTGATTTGTCAGTTCCTAGCAACATCGTTTATAAATAGAATCGCTCTACTGTGTGGGATCATACCCCATTATACTTCTTGTCTGATGGGATGTGTCTCCTAGCGGCTTCGGCTGCATGGAGACAGGGTAGTACCAGTCAAGGATTCGTCACTTGACACTCAGCCCAACAGGTGAGGGGCCGGGAACCGGCCCAGCACCTGTTGGACTGAGGTACACCGCCTGGGTAATACCTAGGAGGTCCACCCTCCCAGGCCTTGCCACCGGGCTTTCCGGTGGGGCAAGTTTATTGCTTGCTGCCTGAGGCGCCCCGACCGGGGAATGCCGACGGGGTTACTCAGGCAATTTTTTACATTGCAGGAGTGCCCCTCCTTTAGGGGAGTCTGCGGGTATCCCACTTTCCAGGCCTTGTGCCAAATAATGCTGATGTGGGCAGCATTTAAATAAATACCCCATTATACTTCTTGTCTGATGGGATGTGGCTCCTAGCGGCTTCGGCTGCATGGAGACAGGGTAGTACCAGTCAAGGATTCGTCACTTGACACTCAGCCTAACAGGTGGAGGGCCGGGAACCGGCCCAGCACCTGTTGGACTGAGGTACACCGCCTGGGTAATACCTAGGAGGTCCACCCTCCCAGGCTTTGCCACCGGGCTTTCCGGTGGGGCAAGTTTATTGCTTGCTGCCTGAGGCGCCCCGACCGTGGAATGCCGACGGGGTTACTCAGGCAATTCTTTAAATTGCAGGAGTGCCCCTCCTTTATCCCACTTTCCAGGCCTTGTGCCAAATAATGCTGATGTGGGCAGCATTTTAATAAATACCCCATTATACTCAAAAATATTTGTAACACATACGGGTCCAGAACTGGCTACATTCTGGTAACTTGATTATGTAGTAATGTAATAGAACTGATATCTATTCAATGTAGCCATCTTCAGCCTCAATCACTGCCTTCATACGGATACATGCCTTTTTCACTAGTGCTAGCGGGATCTCAATGAATGATACATGTCAATCGATATCTATATGATTTAACTGTTAAATCCTTTTCAATATCTTGCTTATTTTTCAAACAGAAGTTAAAGTTTTACATGGCTCTTCCAAAAGTCAATTATGCGTTGGCCTTGAATTTGTGTCAGAATTTTAAGACAATAAAAGAATTTCTTGAAAGGTAAGTTCAAAATATTTATTTTTGTTAGGGGTGTGTGTTCGTTTATGGAAGCGTTAATTGAGTTTGAATAAAATAAGATACGTAATAGATACGTTTGAAGCCAAAAAGAACGCATTATTACGAAAATAAACAGATTTTTATTTTTGTTTGAAATTTATATTGAAATTTATAAATATACTAGACTACCCGTGACCAGTATGTTATATAAGCTATAGAATTAATGTATGAGTGTAACATGAGTGAATATCATATATATATATATATATATATATATATATATATATATATATATATACTAGACTGCCCGTGACCCGTTGGGTCAGTATATTAGCTATGGAATTAATGTATGAGCGTGACACTTGTGACGTAAAGAAAATAGTTTTTTGTGACATAACAGAAACATTTCTATGAAAGTATATTAAAATGAAAAAAGAATATAGATAGATTTCTATGAGTCGTTCTGTTTTTAATTGTTTATTTTTGAAGAAAAAAAAAACTTATAGCCATTGAATTATAAGTGGTTTGCCATACTTATAGGTAAATGTGCACTGAACAGATACCATAATACTTTAAGTTAAATTCAAATTTTGATATATCTTTTAATTTAAATACAAAAGAAAATCGGGATGCTGAAAACGTACACAGTAAAACAATATGTTTTATCGTCACGTTGATTATTTATTTGTAATACAAATTAAAAAAAAACATTTTTAGAGTTATTTATTTATGTAGAAAAAAATGTATGGATGTTTTTTTAAGGAAGGTCTATTAAAAAATGGAGAATAAATTAAAAGCAAAAAGGAAGGCAGTGGGTAAATCGCCATTGTAAAATGCTCTTATGGTTGTCAACGGGTTACAGTAGATTTATTTGTAAGAAAATTGTGTTAAAATGACTTAAACATAATATGGAAATGAACGATGTAAAAACATGCAGAAAGTATTAACAGTTGTTTATTTGGATAATTTAAATGCGAAAAAAAAACAATTGGGATGCTGAAAACGTACACGGTAAAACAATACGTTTTGTTGTCGCATTGATTATTTATTTATGTACACATGCGCAACCGGAAGTCGTAAACCAGACGTTGGGTTACAACACCTGTTACAAGGTCATTTGAGTTTTATAATTATATAGATTTCAGCACTATTTATATATGTAAATATAAATAAGCATATATTAATTTTAGGAAAATTATTTATTGTATATATAGACTAGCGGGGGTACCGGCGTTATCCAGGTGTTACGAGGTGTGTGTGCTCTTAAATCAAAAAGAAACCCGGGTGGGCGGGTAAAAAAAAGTTTTGGTAAGTTGGTAAGATTGAACCCGAAGCCCTGAGGCGAAGTTGGAAAATAAAATGTGAAGAAAAACATGACACGTTAACCGCTTGGCCAGCAATAGCTATTCAGCAGTTAATATTTTCTGCGGGACAGTTTTTAATGAGGTCAGTAACCAGGTTTGTTTGTTTTTACCTAACTTTGGGGAAAACCAGCTCCACTATTTATTAGGGGAGTGTCTCGTCTCGAAATGAAAGCAACCGTCTGATATGACGACGCTAAGCCGACATTGACCAAACGTTACATCGCTTTCTAGAGACCGCTGGCCATGGGCCAGTGATTTGAATCGAGTCTCGCTTTTTTTATACCAAAAAACGAAAGCAATATGCGGCGATCCCAAAATGTCGAATATTTAACATTTCAATGTCGGGCAAATTAAATAGATGGGTGACCCCCATTCGTAACTCGTAGATATGATTTCGACGTGATATAAAAAGTTTTAAAAATGAGCGACGGCCTCGAGAAGCTGCCAAAATAAATCCTAGCTTGTTCTGTGTTATAGGAGGAAATATGGGGAGTTGATGGCCTTCGTCGCATAGGGTAGAATTAGCTGCAAAGTTCTTTGCAAATAGTTTGGCCTTGTCTGCCGCTGACGAGATGACCTCTGGTCCATTGATAATGGTTGGGATAGAACGCACACTTCTGTTCAGGATCCTATTTGTTATTTGCCAAAACTGGTGGGAACCAAGCCACTGATCAGCTACCTTGGAGTTAACAGACTGGGCATATAGCTCTCTTGCATTTTTTATTACTCTTTTACAGTGGTTGCTGGCAGTCCTGAAAGCAGCTTTAGTCTCAGTGCATCTATTACGTTGGTAGCTATGGAAAAAGTGATTTCTGTGCGCGATAGCAGCAGCACATTCTGGGGAGAATCATGGCTGGCTGTTAGGTTTTTGTTGGAATTTTTTTAGATGGTATGAATTGGTCTATGCCTACAATTAACCATTCGGCCAGATCTGATACTATAGAGGACACTTCCTTTTTAAACATGGAGTGCAGAGGTAAATCAGATATGAATGTACGGAAGCTATCCCAGATATGAATGTACGGAAGCTATACAGTACGGTGGAGGGGTACGTCTGGGGGCTTCTTACATTTCATTTTTATCTTAACTGATACGACGGAGTGGTCGGAGGATCCTAGAGGAGAATGAACGGAACATGAACATAGCTCAGGGGAAGTTGAGAGAAAAAGGTCTAGGAGGCTTGCATATTGACCGGGTGTATGTCCCTGATAGTAGTCCCCCCCTACATCAAAGGTGTACCGTGCCTTGTTTGGAGTGAAAATGTAAAAAAAAAAAAAAAAATCTTACTGCTCAACTCCCCACAACTATTCTCCTGTAAACATTATTGCGATTGGTAGTAGTTCTATGGCGGTTACCATAATGTAATTCTTGTTGGGTAGGTCACCATTTTGGCGGGTCCGCCTTTTGGGGAGTCGTCGAAATTAATATTTTATATTTTATTAATATTAACATTTTATATTCATTTCAGCGTACAAGTCGTATCGGGTTATAGAAAGTATTGATATTTTGGTATTATTGTTAATAGAATACTTTAATCGTTTTTTTTATTACTTTCGACTGTCAATAAAGTAAACGACGGAAGGGAGAATGATAGATATTGTATAGGAATAAAAACAGCCAAATATTTTTATATTTTTATGATTACGTTGGTGATCTTTTTTATACTAATTTCACCATGACATGTAAGTAAATAATGTTTTCACCTGAAATGTGGTTGTTTAAAAGTTCACTTATTTCTTTTTCTTTATATCTTTTTGCTGATCTAGTTCTGTTACGTTGATCGTCACCCGTTCCAAGATGTCCTCCGAACGTGCCAGTTATATCCACAAGTTCATCCGACAAAAGTTTCGATGATTAAAAAAAATTTTTTTTTTGTAAAAAGCCGAGCGAATAAATTATTTTTTTAATAAAAAAAAATAAAAATAAAACCATGAAAAAAAAAACCTGAGAAAATTTATTCTTTGTTATTTATTTTTTTTTACCAATTTTTTATTTGCTAAAAAAATTGTTTCTATAACAAATAAAAAAACTTAAATGAAAATTGTTTTTATTTTCTTTAAAAAAAAAATTTACAGGTATCGGAATTGAAAAAAAGATATATCAAATTTCCGATGCCAAAAACGATTCTTTTAATTTTGTTTTTATTTGATTTTATTTAAAGCAAAATCTTCTACCGCTAATAATAAAATTATAAATATTTATTGCTTTTTAACTATTGATAAAACTAAAATCGATACATCATGCCTCACACAAGTATTTTTACGTTTGATAAATTTTTTTTTTTACATTGGCATCACCACTTATCAAGGCCAAGAGGCCACTCGAGGATAAGGGTTAAAGAGTGTACAGTAGAAATTGGACAATACAGTAATCGTTAGTAATGGAAATTCGGTAAATTTGTTAACTTATATGGAACGGCTCATCAAAAACTTGTTTACGTTAGACTTGAACACAACCATATTGTAGTAAACTGGAAAGCAGGAAAACGGAAGACAATTTCACAGGCGTGCAGTTCTAAGAACGAAGCTTTGTTCATAGAATCTACGTTTAGGTTTAGGCACAGATAAAGAGTGGGGGAAATTATTGATAGTGTTTTCAGCTAGTCTAGTGTTTCTTGTGAAAGTTTGACGAGGGGAGGACAATAGACTGAAGCTCAGCTGAGCACTTGCCATGAAAATAACGATAAAGCAGAGACAAACTCGCAACATCTCTTCTGTGAGAAAGAGGTTGCAGGGAAGAGAAAAAGACATCCCTACGAGGCTATAAAGTCTATTTTGAACTCTATCAAGGCAGGACAAGTCCTTTCTAGCAACTACTGCCCAAATGTGGCAACAGTACTCCATCCTTGGACGTACCTGGCCCTTATATAGATAGAGAATTGCATCAGCAGTGAGATATCTACTGGATCGATAGAAGGATCCCACCATTTTTCCAGCGGTCTTGGCAACAGATTTAATGTATGTGTTCCATTTAAGATCAGGAATGTGGAATTGTCTTCCGTTTTCCTGCTTTCCAGCTGACTACAATATGGTTGTCTTCAAGTCTAACGTAAACAAATTCTTGATGAGCCGTTCCACTTAACAAATTTACTGAAATTTCCATTACTAATGATTACTGTATTCTCCAATTTCTACTGTACATTCTTTAACCCTTATCCTCGAGTGGCCTCTTGGCCTTGATAAGTGGTGACGCCTATTTAAAAAAAATAAAAGAGGAAAAAAGAAGTTCACTTATTGATCCGCGCTATTTTCAAGTTTAATTAAAGTTTTATGATATCTGTTTTTTTTATTAAATTGTAAGGTTAAAGTACAGAATAGGTACAAAACACCCTACCCTCCCCAGGTTAAGAATGGCTTTCTAAATAAGAACGTTATTATTTCAGCACGAATCAATAAGTGCACTAGAACCGGTTTTTTTTGTTTTTTTTTATATATAAACATTTCGGGTTTGTGTTACTGTACACATAGATTGGAAAAAGTTGTCAAAAAACAAATATATAAAAAGAAATGTTATCAAAGGCAAGATAAGTTACTTTTCTACCTAGTTTGAGAAAATGAGTTAAAAATAAAACACTATAGGAAATAGTGTTAAAAAACCTACCGAATATATGTCAGCCCATGTCACGGTAACATATATTGAGCGAGTTTCTAACAGTATTTTGTATATTTTTTATTTTTAACTCATTTTCCCAATCTTACTGTGTTCAATAGAGAGTTTGATAACATTTATATATTATATATTTGTTTTGTATTTTTTAATTATTTTTTTTTCAACTTTTACGCTTTGTTGTCTTTACTCCGAAGGATTAACCTTAGAATTTCCACAGGTCTCATTAGTTAAAACGAATTATTTCGCAGTTCAAATTGGCGTGAAATAAACAAATCTGACTGACACAGGGTTTGCCATTTCCGGTTGTCGCCGCCGACAACGCTCTTATATTTACAATCGAAAGCGTCGCCAATCGCTGTGTCTGTGTGTGTAGGAGTGGGGGCAAAGTTGTAACATTCAATAAAATCAACTGCTTTAATTTCTATGAATCGTCATTCGCGTATCGGTGCGAAGTCGAGTGTCGGCGTTCTTGTCTCGTTGAAGGAGAAGTAAGTTTTTTTTTAACACAGTTGAGTTGGAAATGGATTTCTGCACGTGCATGGCTGGACGATAAGAATAACAATACAAATAACAATAATTATTATCTTCAAGTCTCTTCTTAAAGGGGGTTTTCGGCTGGCTACGAAGTTACAACTAGCTAATCGACACTCGACACCGTCAATGAGTTATACGAAACAGACGGACTGTTCCGCTGTATCAAAGTTATTAAGTGTGGTTAGACTGAAACTCATCAAAGCCAGTAATCTAAGTTTCAACTAGCTAATAGACATTATTCGGCACTTTCAATGAGTTATGCGATCACCGCCACTTGTCCAAAAAACGGACTGTTCCGCTGTATCACAGTTATTAAGGGTGGTTAGAGTGTAAGTCATCAGAGCCAGTAACCTAACTTACAACTAGCTAGTCGACATTCGACACTGTCATTGAGTTATGCGATACACTGCTAATTGTCCAGAGACGGACTGTTCTACTGTATCACAGTTGTAAAGGGTGGTTAGACTAAAACTCATAAGAGCCAGTAATCTAATTTACAACTAGCTTATCGACAGTAGACACTTTCACTGAGTTTACGTGTGTGTGTGTGTGTGTGTGTGTGTGTGCTTCGTTAACATTCGGACTGTCCATTTTAAAATCGTTCGGGTATGCTGAAAACGAATATCGACAGGATAATTAGCACAGACACGTAGTTTTCGATATATTAATGCGTGTATTTTGAAATGTAACTCACTGGCAACCATGTTTGAACAGGCGGCATACGAAAGGGGCCAACCCTCAGTTTGTTCAGGTATGCTGAAAACGAATATCGCAAGGAAAATTAGCACAGACTGACTATAGATTCACCATCAAAGTATCGAAATATTTTTTTTATTTTATAAAGGAATCACTACTTATCAAGCCCCAGAGGCCACTCGAGGGTAAGGGTTAAAGTGTGTACAGTAGTCAATGGGACAATATCATAGTAATCGTTAGAAGTGTAAATTTGGTAAATTGGATTACTTAAGAGGAACGGCTCATCAAGAACTTGTTTACATTGGACTTGAAGACGACGAAATAAAAATATAAAGTTGAAAGAACTAGCGAAAAATATCATTTTAACGATGCCTTTCAAATCGTAAACTGCTTGTTTACATTTGTGTACATTTTTCGAAGATAATAAAAAGTGTAAAAGAAAGCAAACCTTTAGAATCCTAAAAAGATCTCCCGGAAGCATTTTTGCAACATGAAAAATATACAAACCAAAATAAAGAGAGGAGGAAACCTACTCAAAAATATGGTTTATTACATCGCCTAAAAAAAAAGAAGAATCAGGGCCTCCAATAATACGATAATTTGGTGGGGAAGTAAATTGTTTTCTTTTTTCTAACTTGGTTTTAAAAAAGTTTTTATTGCTAACATTTATTTTCATAAACTCTAACCACACCTCACAACCCTAATCCCGACCGGTCGGGAAAAAAAGTTTTTATTTTTTTAAATTTTGGTGAAACGCACGCACGCACGCACGCACGCACACACACATAAGCATATCGCTTGTCACCAAGCTAAAGAAGAGAGAGAGAGAGAGTGGGGGAAGGAGAGAAAGGGTCGTGTTCTCTGCACTGCACGTGCCGGGGTCAAACAGAAGTTAAATGAAATCGATTATAAATGGCTCGACAAAGTTGTGTCTGAACTTTTTATTCTATGAAACTTAAGATTAATAAAACGAAATAATCGTGACCCGTGGAAATTCCACGGCGAACATTTCGCATTCAATAAGAACAAAACGAAAAAGTAGTGAACAAATAAATATATAAGAAAATTAATGTTACCAAAGGCAAGATAAGTTACCCTACTACCTACCTAGATCACATTTTTGTTGTTTTAACTTATTTTAAAACGTTTATTTAACACAAACAAAAGTAGCGCACAGTTTTAAGTTAGAACAATAAATAAGTGTCTGACATTTTATAGACATCTTGTGAGACTCGATAATCGCTCCAAACTCGAAAATTAAGCAAAATACTGGTAGCAACACATCCAATAAATGTCAGCAAACGTTCGAACATGTTTTCTTTTTCACATTAGCGAAACTCTTATCAGAGCAAAAGCGAAAATGAGAAGCAAACACAAATGAAGAAGTCGGTTTTTATCGTTGAGCACAAAAACAAAAACAAAAACAAAAAAGAGTATCTAATCTAATAGGCCCCGTGCTACAGGTCAATCTCCAAAGTCTGTCCCATCGCCTCGCCTCGGTGTTGCATCCTTGTTTACAAGTACTTTAATGGGATGTGCTCTGATGAACCCATAGCACTTATACCACCTCGACGTACAATGGCAAAATCACAGCGGTTTCACTTGGGGCCCCTAAAGGTCGGAAATCCTTCTACTCTAATAGTGTTTACTTTACGCAGACTTGCTATCGTATAGAAAAGTCGGTACTTAGTTGGATACGGGGTAATATTTAAAGATAGCGACCAGAGAAAAAAAATAGTCAAAAGGTCGCAACCAGGTGAAAAAATAGTAAAATAGTTTTATTTTGCTTTTATTAATTATTAATAAACGAATGAATCATTTCTATTTAAAATCCATTAAGTATTATGCATGCAAAACTTAAAAAACAAAACATGTTTCTAATGCATCAACATTATGTGAACAAGCTAAATCAAAGCTAAATAAATTTGACCTGATGTCGAGTTTATCTAAAAGCGATACTCGATTTTTCACTCGGAATTATTCCTCGTTCAATTCAAGTTTCACGACATATTGATTACATTGTTAGATGACAGTACAAAGAATAGATTTCTAAATAATAATGTTTTTATTTCGGCACGGTAGCACAACTGCATAGGATGCATATTTTTTTTTCAAGGAGAGGTTGGGGTGTTTATACTACGCTGGGGTAGGTCGTAAAAATAACCGTTTTTTCCCCTTCATTCTGACCAAAGACCATTTGCTGCTAACCTCTCTGTTTCTCTCTCTCTCTCTCTCTCTCTCTCTCTCTTTCTCTCTCTCTCTCTCTCTGGCTTCTCCGTGCTCGTGCTACGAAGTTTATATATATATGTATATATATATATATATATATATATATATATATATATATATATATGAGAGAGAGAGAGAGATGGAGACAGAAGAGAAAGGGGGAGAAGGGAGAGAGAGAGAGAGGGGGAGGGAGACAGAAAGAGAAAGAGGGGCAAAGGGGGGAGAAGGGAGAGAGAGAGAGAGAGAGAGAGAGAGAGAGAGAGAGAGAGAGAGAGAGAGAGAGAGAGAGAGAGAAATATGTGTGTCTACGCTCTCCGCCATCACGTCAACGAGGAAGGGAGAAGAAACGGAGACAGCTGAGAGGCACACACTCTATATAAACGCACACATACACACATACTTGCATAAACACACATACACGCACTCGCATAAACACACACACAAATACTTAAACACACCAACACACAAAAACACAAATCATTACTCTGTGTGTGTGTGTGTGTGTGTGTGTGTGTGTGTGTTTCGCTCCCCAGCTTTCTATATCATCTCCGTTTGACAAAGTTTTAATATTCAATACATTAAATCAACAGCTATAATTTATATGAATCGTCCTTGTATTTAGCTTGACTTTCTCAATTCAAATTGAGATTCGCCATTTTGATCCCAGGCAAAGAACAATTTTATTAGCGTGATGGTGCGAAGATCGGGGTGGCGACAATAAGTCGAGTGTCGGCATTCTTGTCCCTTTGAAGACGAACTAAGTTTTGGAAAAAGTTCAGTCTGAAATGGATTTCTGTTTACAACGCACGGCCCAGGTTGGCCGATAAGTCTTCAAGTCTCTTCTTAAAGGGGCTTCTCCTTTAAGAATTTACAACTAGTTAATCTACTGAGTTATGCCAAACAGACGGACTGTTCCGCTGTATCACAGTGTGGCTAGACTAAAACTCATCAGAGAGTAATCTAATTTACAACTAGCTTATCGACAGTAGACACTTTCACTGGGTTTACGTGTGTGTGTGTGTGTGAGTGTGTGTGTGTGTGTGTGTGTGTGTCTCTGTGTGTGTGTATTTCGGTAACATTTCAAATGTTGATTTTAAAACCGTTCAGGTATGCTGAAAACGAATATCGCAAGGAAAATTAGCAGAGACAAACAGTTTTGGAGCTAGTTTTATTAATGCGTGTATTTTGAAATGTAAATCACTGACGACCATGTTTGAACAAGCGGCATATGAAAGGGGCCAACCCTCAGTTTGTTCAGGTATGCTGAAAACGAATATCGTAGGAAAATTAGCAGAGACAAATAGTTTTGGAGCTAGTTATATTAATGCGCGTATTTTGAAATGTAAATGCATAAACACACTCATACACACACTTTCATAAACACACACACTCGCATAAACACACACATATACACAAACACACACGTAGACACCAACACACCAACACAAATCAACTTTCCGTTAGAAGCTGTCATGGGGTGGGGACGGGTGGGTATCATAAGTGTCAAGTATATATATATAAATATATATATATATATATAATTATATATATTATAATTATTTTTTAATTTTTTATAACTTTTCAAAGTTTCGGCTGCTAACCTCTCTCTCTCTCTCTCTCTTTGTCTCTCTGTCTCTGTCTCTGTCTGTCTGTCTGTCTCTCTCTCTCTCTTTCTATCTCTCTCTCTCTGGCTTCTCCGTGCCACTGCCACTAAGTTATAAATATATATATATATATATATATATATATATATATATATATATATATATATATCTTATAGAGAGAGAGAGAGAGAGAGAGAGAGAGAGACAGAGACAGGGAGAGAGAGAGAGAATATGTGCTTCCACATCAAAGAGGGGCAGGAGCATAAACAGAGACAGAAGCACACACAAACACACACATACATACGCACTTTCATAAACACACACACACACACGCATAAACACACACATACACGAACATACACGTACACACAAATACACAAACACAAATCAACTTTCCGTTAAAAGCTGTCATGAGGTGGCAGGGGTGGGTGTCATAAGTGTCAATCGAATTTGAAAGTTTGTTAACGAAATGAATTTATTTCAACTTCGTTTGACACGTCCCAATTCTCCGGCCCTTCACCCCCCTCCCTCTACCTGCCTCTCTCTTTACTAAGACTTTTCGGTTGGGGTGTTTTTGCTACGCTGGGGTAGATCGTAAAAATAACCGGGTTTTTTTTCGTTATTAAATTGTAATTTTTTAAGAAATCATTACCTTAAAAGTTAAGGAAGCCATTCTTAATGTAGAGAGGGGCATGTTAACTATTCTGTACTTTCATCCATTAATTTAATAAGCAAAAGATAGGATAAAATTGAATTTAACTTGAAAATTTTACCCAAAAATGTCGCAGAAGTTTTCTTTGATATTTCTTATTTTACAAGCTGCCCCAGCGTAGTATTAACACCTCCAATCTCTCCATAAGAACGGCTTTCTGAAAAAAAAACACCCCCAAGAAAGCCGTTCTTAACATGGAGAGATTGGAGGGGGTATTCCGGAAGTCGTTCTTAAAATGGGGAGAGGAGGGCGTTTTGTAACATCAAATGTTAAATAAAAATAAATAAAAATAAGATAAATAAAAAATAAATAAAAATAAAAATAATAAACATCAAATCAAATAAAAAAAAACGATCAATGTATAGTATCTGTTAACGAAAATATTTTTTTTTTAATTATTAGCAAATAATTCAAAGAATAGATTTCTAAATAATACCGTTTTTATTTCGGCACGGTAGCATAACTGCATAAGATGCATATACTTTTTAACGTTTTCGTTTTTTTCCTATTATAATTATACGCATATTTTCTTGTGTCTATGACGTAACTGTTCCTTACTTTGTCTGTATCAATGTTACAGCATATTCCAAATATCACATCAATCTATAGAGTGGTTTAGTTAAGTGATATTTTAAGTTTTAATTGAAGAAAAAAAAACAGATACTACAGTTTGATTTTGTCCAAAATGTATGGATAGAAATATTTCTTTCCACGTGGCTATAAATTTCCGCTAAATTTCGTCCTTAGCGGAAATATATATTTATATATATATATATAAATATAAACGAAAGCAATATGCGGCGATCCCAAAATGTCGAATATTTAACATTTCAATGTCGGGCAAATTAAATAGATGGGTGACCCCCATTCGTAACTCGTAGATATGATTTCGACGTGATATAAAAAGTTTTAAAAATGAGCGACGGCCTCGAGAAGCTGCCAAAATAAATCCTAGCTTGTTCTGTGTTATAGGAGGAAATATGGGGAGTTGATGGCCTTCGTCGCATAGGGTAGAATTAGCTGCAAAGTTCTTTGCAAATAGTTTGGCCTTGTCTGCCGCTGACGAGATGACCTCTGGTCCATTGATAATGGTTGGGATAGAACGCACACTTCTGTTCAGGATCCTATTTGTTATTTGCCAAAACTGGTGGGAACCAAGCCACTGATCAGCTACCTTGGATTTAACAGACTGGGCATATAGCTCTCTTGCATTTTTTATTACTCTTTTACAGTGGTTGCTGGCAGTCCTGAAAGCAGCTTTAGTCTCAGTGCATCTATTACGTTGGTAGCTATGGAAAAAGTGATTTCTGTGCGCGATAGCAGCAGCACATTCTGGGGAGAACCATGGCTGGCTGTTAGGTTTTTGTTGGAATTTTTTAGATGGTATGAATTGGTCTATGCCTACAATTAACCATTCGGCCAGATCTGATACTATAGAGGACACTTCCTTTTTAAACATGGAGTGCAGAGGTAAATCAGATATGAATGTACGGAAGCTATCCCAGATATGAATGTACGGAAGCTATACAGTACGGTGGAGGGGTACGTCTGGGGGCTTCTTACATTTCATTTTTATCTTAACTGATACGACGGAGTGGTCGGAGGATCCTAGAGGAGAATGAACGGAACATGAACATAGCTCAGGGGAAGTTGAGAGAAAAAGGTCTAGGAGGCTTGCATATTGACCGGGTGTATGTCCCTGATAGTAGTCCCCCCCTACATCAAAGGTGTACCGTGCCTTGTTTGGAGTGAAAATGTAAAAAAAAAAAAAAAAAATCTTACTGCTCAACTCCCCACAACTATTCTCCTGTAAACATTATTGCGATTGGTAGTAGTTCTATGGCGGTTACCATAATGTAATTCTTGTTGGGTAGGTCACCATTTTGGCGGGTCCGCCTTTTGGGGAGTCGTCGAAATTAATATTTTATATTTTATTAATATTAACATTTTATATTCATTTCAGCGTACAAGTCGTATCGGGTTATAGAAAGTATTGATATTTTGGTATTATTGTTAATAGAATACTTTAATCGTTTTTTTTATTACTTTCGACTGTCAATAAAGTAAACGACGGAAGGGAGAATGATAGATATTGTATAGGAATAAAAACAGCCAAATATTTTTATGTATATTTTTATGATTACGTTGGTGATCTTTTTTATACTAATTTCACCATGACATGTAAGTAAATAATAATGTTTTCACCTGAAATGTGGTTGTTTAAAAGTTCACTTATTTCTTTTTCTTTATATCTTTTTGCTGATCTAGTTCTGTTACGTTGATCGTCACCCGTTCCAAGATGTCCTCCGAACGTGCCAGTTATATCCACAAGTTCATCCGACAAAAGTTTCGATGATTAAAAAAATTTTTTTTTTGTAAAAAGCCGAGCGAATAAATTATTTTTTTAATAAAAAAAAATAAAAATAAAACCATGAAAAAAAAAAAAAACCTGAGAAAATTTATTCCAATTTTTTATTTGCTAAAAAAATTGTTTCTATAACAAATAAAAAAACTTAAATGAAAATTGTTTTTATTTTCTTTAAAAAAAAATTTACAGGTATCGGAATTGAAAAAAAGATATATCAAATTTCCGATGCCAAAAACGATTCTTTTAATTTTGTTTTTATTTGATTTTATTTAAAGCAAAATCTTCTACCGCTAATAATAAAATTATAAATATTTATTGCTTTTTAACTATTGATAAAACTAAAATCGATACATCATGCCTCACACAAGTATTTTTACGTTTGATAAATTTTTTTTTTTTACATTGGCATCACCACTTATCAAGGCCAAGAGGCCACTCGAGGATAAGGGTTAAAGAGTGTACAGTAGAAATTGGACAATACAGTAATCGTTAGTAATGGAAATTCGGTAAATTTGTTAACTTATATGGAACGGCTCATCAAAAACTTGTTTACGTTAGACTTGAACACAACCATATTGTAGTCAGCTGGAAAGCAGGAAAACGGAAGATAATTACACAGGCGTGCAGTTCTAAGAACGAAGCTTTGTTCATAGAATCTACGTTTAGGTTTAGGCACAGATAAAGAGTGGGGGAAATTATTGATCGTGTTTTCAGCTAGTCTAGTGTTTCTTGTAAAAGTTTGACGAGGGGAGGACCATAGATTGGAGCTCAACAGAGCACTTGCCATGAAAATAACGATAAAGCAGAGACAAACTCGCAACATCTCTTCTGTGAGAAAGAGGTTGCAGGGAAGAGAAAAAGACATCCCTACGAGGCTATAAAGTCTATTTTGAACTCTATCAAGGCAGGACAAGTCCTTTCTAGCAACTCCTGCCCAAATATGGCAACAGTACTCCATCCTTGGACGTACCTGGCCCTTATATAGATAGAGAATTGCATCAGCAGTGAGATATCTACTGGATCGATAGAAGGATCCCACCATTTTTCCAGCGGTCTTGGCAACAGATTTAATGTATGTGTTCCATTTAAGATCAGGAATGTGGAATTGTCTTCCGTTTTCCTGCTTTCCAGCTGACTACAATATGGTTGTCTTCAAGTCTAACGTAAACAAATTCTTGATGAGCCGTTCCACTTAACAAATTTACTGAAATTTCCATTACTAATGATTACTGTATTGTCCAATTTCTACTGTACATTCTTTAACCCTTATCCTCGAGTGGCCTCTTGGCTCTTGGCCTTGATAAGTGGTGACGCCTATTTAAAAAAAATAAAAGAGGAAAAAAGAAGTGCACTTATTGATCCGCGCTATTTTCAAGTTTAATTAAAGTTTTATGATATCTGTTTTTTATTAAATTGTAAGGTTAAAGTACAGAATAGGTACAAAACACCCTACCCTCCCCAGGTTAAGAATGGCTTTCTAAATAAGAACGTTATTATTTCAGCACGAATCAATAAGTGCACTAGAACCGGGTTTTTTTGTTTTTTTTTAATAATATAAACATTTCGGGTTTGTGTTACTGTACACATAGATTGGAAAAAGTTGTCAAAAAACAAATATATAAAAAAAAAAATGTTATCAAAGGCAAGATAAGTTACTTTTCTACCTAGTTTGAGAAAATGAGTTAAAAATAAAACACTATAGAAAATAGTGTTAAAAAACCTACCGAATATATGTCAGCCCATGTCACGGTAACATATATTGAGCGAGTTTCTAACAGTATTTTGTATATTTTTTATTTTTAACTCATTTTCCCAATCTTACTGTGTTCAATAGAGAGTTTGATAACATTTATATATTATATATTTGTTTTGTATTTTTTAATTATTTTTTTTTCAACTTTTACGCTTTGTTGTCTTTACTCCGAAGGATTAACCTTAGAATTTCCACAGGTCTCATTAGTTAAAACGAATTATTTCGCAGTTCAAATTGGCGTGAAATAAACAAATCTGACTGACACAGGGTTTGCCATTTCCGGTTGTCGCCGCCGACAACGCTCTTATATTTACAATCGAAAGCGTCGCCAATCGCTGTGTCTGTGTGTGTAGGAGTGGGGGCAAAGTTGTAACATTCAATAAAATCAACTGCTTTAATTTCTATGAATCGTCATTCGCGTATCGGTGCGAAGTCGAGTGTCGGCGTTCTTGTCTCGTTGAAGGAGAAGTAAGTTTTTTTTTAACACAGTTGAGTTGGAAATGGATTTCTGCACGTGCATGGCTGGACGATAAGAATAATAATACAAATAACAATAATTATTATCTTCAAGTCTCTTCTTAAAGGGGGTTTTCGGCTGGCTACGAAGTTACAACTAGCTAATCGACACTCGACACCGTCAATGAGTTATACGAAACAGACGGACTGTTCCGCTGTATCAAAGTTATTAAGTGTGGTTAGACTGAAACTCATCAAAGCCAGTAATCTAAGTTTCAACTAGCTAATAGACATTATTCGGCACTTTCAATGAGTTATGCGATCACCGCCACTTGTCCAAAAAACGGACTGTTCCGCTGTATCACAGTTATTAAGGGTGGTTAGAGTGTAAGTCATCAGAGCCAGTAACCTAACTTACAACTAGCTAGTCGACATTCGACACTGTCATTGAGTTATGCGATACACTGCTAATTGTCCAGAGACGGACTGTTCTACTGTATCACAGTTGTAAAGGGTGGTTAGACTAAAACTCATAAGAGCCAGTAATCTAATTTACAACTAGCTTATCGACAGTAGACACTTTCACTGAGTTTACGTGTGTGTGTGTGTGTGTGTGTGTGTGTGTGTGTGTGCTTCGTTAACATTCGGACTGTCCATTTTAAAATCGTTCGGGTATGCTGAAAACGAATATCGACAGGATAATTAGCACAGACACGTAGTTTTCGATATATTAATGCGTGTATTTTGAAATGTAACTCACTGGCAACCATGTTTGAACAGGCGGCATACGAAAGGGGCCAACCCTCAGTTTGTTCAGGTATGCTGAAAACGAATATCGCAAGGAAAATTAGCACAGACTGACTATAGATTCACCATCAAAGTATCGAAATATTTTTTTTATTTTATAAAGGAATCACTACTTATCAAGCCCCAGAGGCCACTCGAGGGTAAGGGTTAAAGTGTGTACAGTAGTCAATGGGACAATATCATAGTAATCGTTAGAAGTGTAAATTTGGTAAATTGGATTACTTAAGAGGAACGGCTCATCAAGAACTTGTTTACATTGGACTTGAAGACGATGAAATAAAAATATAAAGTTGAAAGAACTAGCGAAAAATATCATTTTAACGATGCCTTTCAAATCGTAAACTGCTTGTTTACATTTGTGTACATTTTTCGAAGATAATAAAAAGTGTAAAAGAAAGCAAACCTTTAGAATCCTAAAAAGATCTCCCGGAAGCATTTTTGCAACATGAAAAATATACAAACCAAAATAAAGAGAGGAGGAAACCTACTCAAAAATATGGTTTATTACATCGCCTAAAAAAAAAGAAGAATCAGGGCCTCCAATAATACGATAATTTGGTGGGGAAGTAAATTGTTTTCTTTTTTCTAACTTGGTTTTAAAAAAGTTTTTATTGCTAACATTTATTTTCATAAACTCTAACCACACCTCACAACCCTAATCCCGACCGGTCGGGAAAAAAAGTTTTTATTTTTTTAAATTTTGGTGAAACGCACGCACGCACGCACGCACACACACATAAGCATATCGCTTGTCACCAAGCTAAAGAAGAGAGAGAGAGAGAGAGTGGGGGAAGGAGAGAAAGGGTCGTGTTCTCTGCACTGCACGTGCCGGGGTCAAAGTTAAATGAAATCGATTATAAATGGCTCGACAAAGTTGTGTCTGAACTTTTTATTCTATGAAACTTAAGATTAATAAAACGAAATAATCGTGACCCGTGGAAATTCCACGGCGAACATTTCGCATTCAATAAGAACAAAACGAAAAAGTAGTGAACAAATAAATATATAAGAAAATTAATGTTACCAAAGGCAAGATAAGTTACCCTACTACCTACCTAGATCACATTTTTGTTGTTTTAACTTATTTTAAAACGTTTATTTAACACAAACAAAAGTAGCGCACAGTTTTAAGTTAGAACAATAAATAAGTGTCTGACATTTTATAGACATCTTGTGAGACTCGATAATCGCTCCAAACTCGAAAATTAAGCAAAATACTGGTAGCAACACATCCAATAAATGTCAGCAAACGTTCGAACATGTTTTCTTTTTCACATTAGCGAAACTCTTATCAGAGCAAAAGCGAAAATGAGAAGCAAACACAAATGAAGAAGTCGGTTTTTATCGTTGAGCACAAAAACAAAAACAAAAACAAAAAAGAGTATCTAATCTAATAGGCCCCGTGCTATAGGTCAATCTCCAAAGTCTGTCCCATCGCCTCGGTGTTGCATCCTTGTTTACAAGTACTTTAATGGGATGTGCTCTGATGAACCCATAGCACTTATACCACCTCGACGTACAATGGCAAAATCACAGCGGTTTCACTTGGGGCCCCTAAAGGTCGGAAATCCTTCTACTCTAATAGTGTTTACTTTACGCAGACTTGCTATCGTATAGAAAAGTCGGTACTTAGTTGGATACGGGGTAATATTTAAAGATAGCGACCAGAGAAAAAAAATAGTCAAAAGGTCGCAACCAGGTGAAAAAATAGTAAAATAGTTTTATTTTGCTTTTATTAATTATTAATAAACGAATGAATCATTTCTATTTAAAATCCATTAAGTATTATGCATGCAAAACTTAAAAAACAAAACATGTTTCTAATGCATCAACATTATGTGAACAAGCTAAATCAAAGCTAAATAAATTTGACCTGATGTCGAGTTTATCTAAAAGCGATACTCGATTTTTCACTCGGAATTATTCCTCGTTCAATTCAAGTTTCACGACATATTGATTACATTGTTAGATGACAGTACAAAGAATAGATTTCTAAATAATAATGTTTTTATTTCGGCACGGTAGCACAACTGCATAGGATGCATATATTTTTTTCAAGGAGAGGTTGGGGTGTTTATACTACGCTGGGGTAGGTCGTAAAAATAACCGTTTTTTCCCCTTCATTCTGACCAAAGACCATTTGCTGCTAACCTCTCTGTTTCTCTCTCTCTCTCTCTCTCTCTTTCTCTCTCTCTCTCTCTCTCTCTCTCTGGCTTCTCCGTGCTCGTGCTACGAAGTTTATATATATATATATATATATATATATATATATATATATATATATATATATATATATATATATATATATATATATATGAGAGAGAGAGAGAGATGGAGACAGAAAGAGAAAGGGGGAGAAGGGAGAGAGAGAGAGAGAGAGGGAGGGAGACAGAAAGAGAAAGAGGGGCAAAGGGGGGAGAAGGGAGAGAGAGAGAGAGAGAGAGAGAGAGAGAGAGAGAGAGAGAGAGAGAGAGAAATATGTGTGTCTACGCTCTCCGCCATCACGTCAACGAGGAAGGGAGAAGAAACGGAGACAGCTGAGAGGCACACACTCTATAAACGCACACATACACACATACTTGCATAAACACACATACACGCACTCGCATAAACACACACACAAATACTTAAACACACCAACACACAAAAACACAAATCATTACTCTGTGTGTGTGTGTGTGTGTGTGTGTGTGTGTGTGTGTGTGTGTGTGTGTTTCGCTCCCCAGCTTTCTATATCATCTCCGTTTGACAAAGTTTTAATATTCAATACATTAAATCAACAGCTATAATTTATATGAATCGTCCTTGTATTTAGCTTGACTTTCTCAATTCAAATTGAGATTCGCCATTTTGATCCCAGGCAAAGAACAATTTTATTAGCGTGATGGTGCGAAGATCGGGGTGGCGACAATAAGTCGAATGTCGGCATTCTTGTCCCTTTGAAGACGAACTAAGTTTTGGAAAAAGTTCAGTCTGAAATGGATTTCTGTTTACAACACACGGCCCAGGTTGGCCGATAAGTCTTCAAGTCTCTTCTTAAAGGGGCTTCGGCTTCTCCTTTAAGAATTTACAACTAGTTAATCTACTGAGTTATGCCAAACAGACGGACTGTTCCGCTGTATCACAGTGTGGCTAGACTAAAACTCATCAGAGAGTAATCTAATTTACAACTAGCTTATCGACAGTAGACACTTTCACTGGGTTTACGTGTGTGTGTGTGTGAGTGTGTGTGTTTGTGTGTTTGTCTCTGTGTGTGTGTATTTCGTTAACATTCGAAATGTTGATTTTAAAACCGTTCAGGTATGCTGAAAACGAATATCGCAAGGAAAATTAGCAGAGACAAACAGTTTTGGAGCTAGTTTTATTAATGCGTGTATTTTGAAATGTAAATCACTGGCGACCATGTTTGAACAAGCGGCATATGAAAGGGGCCAACCCTCAGTTTGTTCAGGTATGCTGAAAACGAATATCGTAGGAAAATTAGCAGAGACAAATAGTTTTGGAGCTAGTTATATTAATGCGCGTATTTTGAAATGTAAATGCATAAACACACTCATACACACACTTTCATAAACACACACACTCGCATAAACACACACATATACACAAACACACACGTAGACACCAACACACCAACACAAATCAACTTTCCGTTAGAAGCTGTCATGGGGTGGGGACGGGTGGGTATCATAAGTGTCAAGTATATATATATAAATATATATATATATATATATAATTATATATATTATAATTATTTTTTAATTTTTTATAACTTTTCAAAGTTTCGGCTGCTAACCTCTCTCTCTCTCTCTCTCTTTGTCTCTCTGTCTCTGTCTCTGTCTGTCTGTCTGTCTCTCTCTCTCTCTCTCTTTCTCTCTCTCTCTCTCTGGCTTCTCCGTGCCACTGCCACTAAGTTATAATATATATATATATATATATATATATATATATATATATATATATATATATATATATCTTATAGAGAGAGAGAGAGAGAGAGAGAGAGACAGAGACAGAGAGAGAGAGAGACAATATGTGCTTCCACATCAAAGAGGGGCAGGAGCATAAACAGAGACAGAAGCACACACAAACACACACATACATACGCACTTTCATAAACACACACACACACTCGCATAAACACACACATACACGAACACACACGTACACACAAATACACAAACACAAATCAACTTTCCGTTAAAAGCTGTCATGAGGTGGCAGGGGTGGGTGTCATAAGTGTCAATCGAATTTGAAAGTTTGTTAACGAAATGGATTTATTTCAACTTCGTTTGACACGTGCCAATTCTCCGGCCCTTCACCCCCCTCCCTCTACCTGCCTCTCTCTTTACTAAGACTTTTCGGTTGGGGTGTTTTTGCTACGCTGGGGTAGATCGTAAAAATAACCGGTTTTTTTTTCGTTATTAAATTGTAATTTTTTAAGAAATCATTACCTTAAAAGTTAAGGAAGCCATTCTTAATGTAGAGAGGGGCATGTTAACTATTCTGTACTTTCATCGAATAATTTAATAAGCAAAAGATAGGATAAAATTGAATTTAACTTGAAAATTTTACCCAAAAATGTCGCAGAAGTTTTCTTTGATATTTCTTATTTTACAAGCTGCCCCAGCGTAGTATTAACACCTCCAATCTCTCCATAAGAACGGCTTTCTGAAAAAAAAAACACCCCCAAGAAAGCCGTTCTTAACATGGAGAGATTGGAGGGGGTATTCCGGAAGTCGTTCTTAAAATGGGGAGAGGAGGGCGTTTTGTAACATCAAATGTTAAATAAAAATAAATAAAAATAAGATAAATAAAAAATAAATAAAAATAAAAATAATAAACATCAAATCAAATAAAAAAAACGATCAATGTATAGTATCTGTTAACGAAAATATTTTTTTTTTTAATTATTAGCAAATAATTCAAAGAATAGATTTCTAAATAATACCGTTTTTATTTCGGCACGGTAGCATAACTGCATAAGATGCATATACTTTTTAACGTTTTCGTTTTTTTCCTATTATAATTATACGCATATTTTCTTGTGTCTATGACGTAACTGTTCCTTACTTTGTCTGTATCAATGTTACAGCATATTCCAAATATCACATCAATCTATAGAGTGGTTTAGTTAAGTGATATTTTAAGTTTTAATTGAAGAAAAAAAAACAGATACTACAGTTTGATTTTGTCCAAAATGTATGGATAGAAATATTTCTTTCCACGTGGCTATAAATTTCCGCTAAATTTCCTCCTTAGCGGAAATATATATTTATATATATATATATAAATATAAACGAAAGCAATATGCGGCGATCCCAAAATGTCGAATATTTAACATTTCAATGTCGGGCAAATTAAATAGATGGGTGACCCCCATTCGTAACTCGTAGATATGATTTCGACGTGATATAAAAAGTTTTAAAAATGAGCGACGGCCTCGAGAAGCTGCCAAAATAAATCCTAGCTTGTTCTGTGTTATAGGAGGAAATATGGGGAGTTGATGGCCTTCGTCGCATAGGGTAGAATTAGCTGCAAAGTTCTTTGCAAATAGTTTGGCCTTGTCTGCCGCTGACGAGATGACCTCTGGTCCATTGATAATGGTTGGGATAGAACGCACACTTCTGTTCAGGATCCTATTTGTTATTTGCCAAAACTGGTGGGAACCAAGCCACTGATCAGCTACCTTGGATTTAACAGACTGGGCATATAGCTCTCTTGCATTTTTTATTACTCTTTTACAGTGGTTGCTGGCAGTCCTGAAAGCAGCTTTAGTCTCAGTGCATCTATTACGTTGGTAGCTATGGAAAAAGTGATTTCTGTGCGCGATAGCAGCAGCACATTCTGGGGAGAACCATGGCTGGCTGTTAGGTTTTTGTTGGAATTTTTTAGATGGTATGAATTGGTCTATGCCTACAATTAACCATTCGGCCAGATCTGATACTATAGAGGACACTTCCTTTTTAAACATGGAGTGCAGAGGTAAATCAGATATGAATGTACGGAAGCTATCCCAGATATGAATGTACGGAAGCTATACAGTACGGTGGAGGGGTACGTCTGGGGGCTTCTTACATTTCATTTTTATCTTAACTGATACGACGGAGTGGTCGGAGGATCCTAGAGGAGAATGAACGGAACATGAACATAGCTCAGGGGAAGTTGAGAGAAAAAGGTCTAGGAGGCTTGCATATTGACCGGGTGTATGTCCCTGATAGTAGTCCCCCCTACATCAAAGGTGTACCGTGCCTTGTTTGGAGTGAAAATGTAAAAAAAAAAAAAATCTTACTGCTCAACTCCCCACAACTATTCTCCTGTAAACATTATTGCGATTGGTAGTAGTTCTATGGCGGTTACCATAATGTAATTCTTGTTGGGTAGGTCACCATTTTGGCGGGTCCGCCTTTTGGGGAGTCGTCGAAATTAATATTTTATATTTTATTAATATTAATATTTTATATTCATTTCAGCGTACAAGTCGTATCGGGTTATAGAAAGTATTGATATTTTGGTATCATTGTTAATAGAATACTTTAATCGTTTTTTTTATTACTTTCGACTGTCAATAAAGTAAACGACGGAAGGGAGAATGATAGATATTGTATAGGAATAAAAACAGCCAAATATTTTTATGTATATTTTTATGATTACGTTGGTGATCTTTTTTATACTAATTTCACCATGACATGTAAGTAAATAATAATGTTTTCACCTGAAATGTGGTTGTTTAAAAGTTCACTTATTTCTTTTTCTTTATATCTTTTTGCTGATCTAGTTCTGTTACGTTGATCGTCACCCGTTCCAAGATGTCCTCCGAACGTGCCAGTTATATCCACAAGTTCATCCGACAAAAGTTTCGATGATTAAAAAAATTTTTTTTTTGTAAAAAGCCGAGCGAATAAATTATTTTTTTAATAAAAAAAAATAAAAATAAAACCATGAAAAAAAAAACCTGAGAAAATTTATTCTTTGTTATTTTTTTTTTTTACCAATTTTTTATTTGCTAAAAAAATTGTTTCTATAACAAATAAAAAAACTTAAATGAAAATTGTTTTTATTTTCTTTAAAAAAAAATTTACAGGTATCGGAATTGAAAAAAAGATATATCAAATTTCCGATGCCAAAAACGATTCTTTTAATTTTGTTTTTATTTGATTTTATTTAAAGCAAAATCTTCTACCGCTAATAATAAAATTATAAATATTTATTGCTTTTTAACTATTGATAAAACTAAAATCGATACATCATGCCTCACACAAGTATTTTTACGTTTGATAAATTTTTTTTTTTTACATTGGCATCACCACTTATCAAGGCCAAGAGGCCACTCGAGGATAAGGGTTAAAGAGTGTACAGTAGAAATTGGATAATACAGTAATCGTTAGTAATGGAAATTCGGTAAATTTGTTAACTTATATGGAACGGCTCATCAAAAACTTGTTTACGTTAGACTTGAACACAACCATATTGTAGTAAACTGGAAAGCAGGAAAACGGAAGACAATTTCACAGGCGTGCAGTTCTAAGAACGAAGCTTTGTTCATAGAATCTACGTTTAGGTTTAGGCACAGATAAAGAGTGGGGGAAATTATTGATAGTGTTTTCAGCTAGTCTAGTGTTTCTTGTGAAAGTTTGACGAGGGGAGGACCATAGACTGAAGCTCAGCTGAGCACTTGCCATGAAAATAACGATAAAGCAGAGACAAACTCGCAACATCTCTTCTGTGAGAAAGAGGTTGCAGGGAAGAGAAAAAGACATCCCTACGAGGCTATAAAGTCTATTTTGAACTCTATCAAGGCAGGTCAAGTCCTTTCTAGCAACTACTGCCCAAATGTGGCAACAGTACTCCATCCTTGGACGTACCTGGCCCTTATATAGATAGAGAATTGCATCAGCAGTGAGATATCTACTGGATCGATAGAAGGATCCCACCATTTTTCCAGCGGTCTTGGCAACAGATTTAATGTATGTGTTCCATTTAAGATCAGGAATGTGGAATTGTCTTCCGTTTTCCTGCTTTCCAGCTGACTACAATATGGTTGTCTTCAAGTCTAACGTAAACAAATTCTTGATGAGCCGTTCCACTTAACAAATTTACTGAAATTTCCATTACTAATGATTACTGTATTCTCCAATTTCTACTGTACATTCTTTAACCCTTATCCTCGAGTGGCCTCTTGGCCTTGATAAGTGGTGACGCCTATTTAAAAAAAAATAAAAGAGGAAAAAAGAAGTTCACTTATTGATCCGCGCTATTTTCAAGTTTAATTAAAGTTTTATGATATCTGTTTTTTATTAAATTGTAAGGTTAAAGTACAGAATAGGTACAAAACACCCTACCCTCCCCAGGTTAAGAATGGCTTTCTAAATAAGAACGTTATTATTTCAGCACGAATCAATAAGTGCACTAGAACCGGGTTTTTTTTGTTTTTTTTTAATAATATAAACATTTCGGGTTTGTGTTACTGTACACATAGATTGGAAAAAGTTGTCAAAAAACAAATATATAAAAAAAAAATGTTATCAAAGGCAAGATAAGTTACTTTTCTACCTAGTTTGAGGAAATGAGTTAAAAATAAAACACTATAGAAAATAGTGTTAAAAAACCTACCGAATATATGTCAGCCCATGTCACGGTAACATATATTGAGCGAGTTTCTAACAGTATTTTGTATATTTTTTATTTTTAACTCATTTTCCCAATCTTACTGTGTTCAATAGAGAGTTTGATAACATTTATATATTATATATTTGTTTTGTATTTTTTAATTATTTTTTTTTCAACTTTTACGCTTTGTTGTCTTTACTCCGAAGGATTAACCTAAGAATTTCCACAGGTCTCATTAGTTAAAACGAATTATTTCGCAGTTCAAATTGGCGTGAAATAAACAAATCTGACTGACACAGGGTTTGCCATTTCCGGTTGTCGCCGCCGACAACGCTCTTATATTTACAATCGAAAGCGTCGCCAATCGCTGTGTCTGTGTGTGTAGGAGTGGGGGCAAAGTTGTAACATTCAATAAAATCAACTGCTTTAATTTCTATGAATCGTCATTCGCGTATCGGTGCGAAGTCGAGTGTCGGCGTTCTTGTCTCGTTGAAGGAGAAGTAAGTTTTTTTTTAACACAGTTGAGTTGGAAATGGATTTCTGCACGTGCATGGCTGGACGATAAGAATAACAATACAAATAACAATAATTATTATCTTCAAGTCTCTTCTTAAAGGGGGTTTTCGGCTGGCTACGAAGTTACAACTAGCTAATCGACACTCGACACCGTCAATGAGTTATACGAAACAGACGGACTGTTCCGCTGTATCAAAGTTATTAAGTGTGGTTAGACTGAAACTCATCAAAGCCAGTAATCTAAGTTTCAACTAGCTAATAGACATTATTCGGCACTTTCAATGAGTTATGCGATCACCGCCACTTGTCCAAAAAACGGACTGTTCCGCTGTATCACAGTTATTAAGGGTGGTTAGAGTGTAAGTCATCAGAGCCAGTAACCTAACTTACAACTAGCTAGTCGACATTCGACACTGTCATTGAGTTATGCGATACACTGCTAATTGTCCAGAGACGGACTGTTCTACTGTATCACAGTTGTAAAGGGTGGTTAGACTAAAACTCATAAGAGCCAGTAATCTAATTTACAACTAGCTTATCGACAGTAGACACTTTCACTGAGTTTACGTGTGTGTGTGTGTGTGTGTGTGTGTGTGCTTCGTTAACATTCGGACTGTCCATTTTAAAATCGTTCGGGTATGCTGAAAACGAATATCGACAGGATAATTAGCACAGACACGTAGTTTTCGATATATTAATGCGTGTATTTTGAAATGTAACTCACTGGCAACCATGTTTGAACAGGCGGCATACGAAAGGGGCCAACCCTCAGTTTGTTCAGGTATGCTGAAAACGAATATCGCAAGGAAAATTAGCACAGACTGACTATAGATTCACCATCAAAGTATCGAAATATTTTTTTTATTTTATAAAGGAATCACTACTTATCAAGCCCCAGAGGCCACTCGAGGGTAAGGGTTAAAGTGTGTACAGTAGTCAATGGGACAATATCATAGTAATCGTTAGAAGTGTAAATTTGGTAAATTGGATTACTTAAGAGGAACGGCTCATCAAGAACTTGTTTACATTGGACTTGAAGACGACGAAATAAAAATATAAAGTTGAAAGAACTAGCGAAAAATATCATTTTAACGATGCCTTTCAAATCGTAAACTGCTTGTTTACATTTGTGTACATTTTTCGAAGATAATAAAAAGTGTAAAAGAAAGCAAACCTTTAGAATCCTAAAAAGATCTCCCGGAAGCATTTTTGCAACATGAAAAATATACAAACCAAAATAAAGAGAGGAGGAAACCTACTCAAAAATATGGTTTATTACATCGCCTAAAAAAAAGAAGAATCAGGGCCTCCAATAATACGATAATTTGGTGGGGAAGTAAATTGTTTTCTTTTTTCTAACTTGGTTTTAAAAAAGTTTTTATTGCTAACATTTATTTTCATAAACTCTAACCACACCTCACAACCCTAATCCCGACCGGTCGGGAAAAAAAGTTTTTATTTTTTTAAATTTTGGTGAAACGCACGCACGCACGCACGCACGCACACACACATAAGCATATCGCTTGTCACCAAGCTAAAGAAGAGAGAGAGAGAGAGAGTGGGGGAAGGAGAGAAAGGGTCGTGTTCTCTGCACTGCACGTGCCGGGGTCAAACAGAAGTTAAATGAAATCGATTATAAATGGCTCGACAAAGTTGTGTCTGAACTTTTTATTCTATGAAACTTAAGATTAATAAAACGAAATAATCGTGACCCGTGGAAATTCCACGGCGAACATTTCGCATTCAATAAGAACAAAACGAAAAAGTAGTGAACAAATAAATATATAAGAAAATTAATGTTACCAAAGGCAAGATAAGTTACCCTACTACCTACCTAGATCACATTTTTGTTGTTTTAACTTATTTTAAAACGTTTATTTAACACAAACAAAAGTAGCGCACAGTTTTAAGTTAGAACAATAAATAAGTGTCTGACATTTTATAGACATCTTGTGAGACTCGATAATCGCTCCAAACTCGAAAATTAAGCAAAATACTGGTAGCAACACATCCAATAAATGTCAGCAAACGTTCGAACATGTTTTCTTTTTCACATTAGCGAAACTCTTATCAGAGCAAAAGCGAAAATGAGAAGCAAACACAAATGAAGAAGTCGGTTTTTATCGTTGAGCACAAAAACAAAAACAAAAACAAAAAAGAGTATCTAATCTAATAGGCCCCGTGCTATAGGTCAATCTCCAAAGTCTGTCCCATCGCCTCGGTGTTGCATCCTTGTTTACAAGTACTTTAATGGGATGTGCTCTGATGAACCCATAGCACTTATACCACCTCGACGTACAATGGCAAAATCACAGCGGTTTCACTTGGGGCCCCTAAAGGTCGGAAATCCTTCTACTCTAATAGTGTTTACTTTACGCAGACTTGCTATCGTATAGAAAAGTCGGTACTTAGTTGGATACGGGGTAATATTTAAAGATAGCGACCAGAGAAAAAAAATAGTCAAAAGGTCGCAACCAGGTGAAAAAATAGTAAAATAGTTTTATTTTGCTTTTATTAATTATTAATAAACGAATGAATCATTTCTATTTAAAATCCATTAAGTATTATGCATGCAAAACTTAAAAAACAAAACATGTTTCTAATGCATCAACATTATGTGAACAAGCTAAATCAAAGCTAAATAAATTTGACCTGATGTCGAGTTTATCTAAAAGCGATACTCGATTTTTCACTCGGAATTATTCCTCGTTCAATTCAAGTTTCACGACATATTGATTACATTGTTAGATGACAGTACAAAGAATAGATTTCTAAATAATAATGTTTTTATTTCGGCACGGTAGCACAACTGCATAGGATGCATATATTTTTTTCAAGGAGAGGTTGGGGTGTTTATACTACGCTGGGGTAGGTCGTAAAAATAACCGTTTTTTCCCCTTCATTCTGACCAAAGACCATTTGCTGCTAACCTCTCTGTTTCTCTCTCTCTCTCTCTCTCTTTCTCTCTCTCTCTCTCTCTCTCTCTCTCTCTCTGGCTTCTCCGTGCTCGTGCTACGAAGTTTATATATATATATATATATATATATATATATATATATATATATATATATATATATATATGAGAGAGAGAGATGGAGACAGAAAGAGAAAGGGGGAGAAGGGAGAGAGAGAGAGAGAGAGGGAGGGAGACAGAAAGAGAAAGAGGGGCAAAGGGGGGAGAGGAGAGAGAGAGAGAGAGAGAGAGAGAGAGAGAGAGAGAGAGAGAGAGAGAGAGAGAGAGAGAGAGAGAGAAATATGTGTGTCTACGCTCTCCGCCATCACGTCAACGAGGAAGGGAGAAGAAACGGAGACAGCTGAGAGGCACACACTCTATAAACGCACACATACACACATACTTGCATAAACACACATACACGCACTCGCATAAACACACACACAAATACTTAAACACACCAACACACAAAAACACAAATCATTACTCTGTGTGTGTGTGTGTGTGTGTGTGTGTGTGTGTGTGTGTGTGTGTTTCGTTCCCCAGCTTTCTATATCATCTCCGTTTGACAAAGTTTTAATATTCAATACATTAAATCAACAGCTATAATTTATATGAATCGTCCTTGTATTTAGCTTGACTTTCTCAATTCAAATTGAGATTCGCCATTTTGATCCCAGGCAAAGAACAATTTTATTAGCGTGATGGTGCGAAGATCGGGGTGGCGACAATAAGTCGAGTGTCGGCATTCTTGTCCCTTTGAAGACGAACTAAGTTTTGGAAAAAGTTCAGTCTGAAATGGATTTCTGTTTACAACGCACGGCCCAGGTTGGCCGATAAGTCTTCAAGTCTCTTCTTAAAGGGGCTTCTCCTTTAAGAATTTACAACTAGTTAATCTACTGAGTTATGCCAAACAGACGGACTGTTCCGCTGTATCACAGTGTGGCTAGACTAAAACTCATCAGAGAGTAATCTAATTTACAACTAGCTTATCGACAGTAGACACTTTCAGTGTGTGTGTGTGTGAGTGTGTGTGTGTGTGTGTGTGTCTCTGTGTGTGTGTATTTCGTTAACATTCGAAATGTTGATTTTAAAACCGTTCAGGTATGCTGAAAACGAATATCGCAAGGAAAATTAGCAGAGACAAACAGTTTTGGAGCTAGTTTTATTAATGCGTGTATTTTGAAATGTAAATCACTGGCGACCATGTTTGAACAAGCGGCATATGAAAGGGGCCAACCCTCAGTTTGTTCAGGTATGCTGAAAACGAATATCGTAGGAAAATTAGCAGAGACAAATAGTTTTGGAGCTAGTTATATTAATGCGCGTATTTTGAAATGTAAATGCATAAACACACTCATACACACACTTTCATAAACACACACACTCGCATAAACACACACATATACACAAACACACACGTAGACACCAACACACCAACACAAATCAACTTTCCGTTAGAAGCTGTCATGGGGTGGGGACGGGTGGGTATCATAAGTGTCAAGTATATATATATAAATATATATATATATATATAATTATATATATTATAATTATTTTTTAATTTTTTATAACTTTTCAAAGTTTCGGCTGCTAACCTCTCTCTCTCTCTCTTTGTCTCTCTGTCTCTGTCTCTGTCTGTCTGTCTGTCTGTCTCTCTCTCTCTCTCTCTTTCTCTCTCTCTCTCTGGCTTCTCCGTGCCACTGCCACTAAGTTATAAATATATATATATATATATATATATATATATATATCTTATAGAGAGAGAGAGAGAGAGAGACAGAGACAGAGAGAGAGAGAGAGAATATGTGCTTCCACATCAAAGAGGGGCAGGAGCATAAACAGAGACAGAAGCACACACAAACACACACATACATACGCACTTTCATAAACACACACACACACTCGCATAAACACACACATACACGAACACACACGTACACACAAATACACAAACACAAATCAACTTTCCGTTAAAAGCTGTCATGAGGTGGCAGGGGTGGGTGTCATAAGTGTCAATCGAATTTGAAAGTTTGTTAACGAAATGGATTTATTTCAACTTCGTTTGACACGTGCCAATTCTCCGGCCCTTCACCCCCCTCCCTCTACCTGCCTCTCTCTTTACTAAGACTTTTCGGTTGGGGTGTTTTTGCTACGCTGGGGTAGATCGTAAAAATAACCGGTTTTTTTTTCGTTATTAAATTGTAATTTTTTAAGAAATCATTACCTTAAAAGTTAAGGAAGCCATTCTTAATGTAGAGAGGGGCATGTTAACTATTCTGTACTTTCATCGAATAATTTAATAAGCAAAAGATAGGATAAAATTGAATTTAACTTGAAAATTTTACCCAAAAATGTCGCAGAAGTTTTCTTTGATATTTCTTATTTTACAAGCTGCCCCAGCGTAGTATTAACACCTCCAATCTCTCCATAAGAACGGCTTTCTGAAAAAAAAAAACACCCCCAAGAAAGCCGTTCTTAACATGGAGAGATTGGAGGGGGTATTCCGGAAGTCGTTCTTAAAATGGGGAGAGGAGGGCGTTTTGTAACATCAAATGTTAAATAAAAATAAATAAAAATAAGATAAATAAAAAATAAATAAAAATAAAAATAATAAACATCAAATCAAATAAAAAAAACGATCAATGTATAGTATCTGTTAACGAAAAAAAATTTTTTTTTAATTATTAGCAAATAATTCAAAGAATAGATTTCTAAATAATACCGTTTTTATTTCGGCACGGTAGCATAACTGCATAAGATGCATATACTTTTTAACGTTTTCGTTTTTTTCCTATTATAATTATACGCATATTTTCTTGTGTCTATGACGTAACTGTTCCTTACTTTGTCTGTATCAATGTTACAGCATATTCCAAATATCACATCAATCTATAGAGTGGTTTAGTTAAGTGATATTTTAAGTTTTAATTGAAGAAAAAAAAAACAGATACTACAGTTTGATTTTGTCCAAAACGTATGGATAGAAATATTTCTTTCCACGTGGCTACAAATTTCCGCTAAATTTCGTCCTTAGCGGAAATATATATTTATATATATATATATATAAATATAAACGAAAGCAATATGCGGCGATCCCAAAATGTCGAATATTTAACATTTCAATGTCGGGCAAATTAAATAGATGGGTGACCCCCATTCGTAACTCGTAGATATGATTTCGACGTGATATAAAAAGTTTTAAAAATGAGCGACGGCCTCGAGAAGCTGCCAAAATAAATCCTAGCTTGTTCTGTGTTATAGGAGGAAATATGGGGAGTTGATGGCCTTCGTCGCATAGGGTAGAATTAGCTGCAAAGTTCTTTGCAAATAGTTTGGCCTTGTCTGCCGCTGACGAGATGACCTCTGGTCCATTGATAATGGTTGGGATAGAACGCACACTTCTGTTCAGGATCCTATTTGTTATTTGCCAAAACTGGTGGGAACCAAGCCACTGATCAGCTACCTTGGATTTAACAGACTGGGCATATAGCTCTCTTGCATTTTTTATTACTCTTTTACAGTGGTTGCTGGCAGTCCTGAAAGCAGCTTTAGTCTCAGTGCATCTATTACGTTGGTAGCTATGGAAAAAGTGATTTCTGTGCGCGATAGCAGCAGCACATTCTGGGGAGAACCATGGCTGGCTGTTAGGTTTTTGTTGGAATTTTTTAGATGGTATGAATTGGTCTATGCCTACAATTAACCATTCGGCCAGATCTGATACTATAGAGGACACTTCCTTTTTAAACATGGAGTGCAGAGGTAAATCAGATATGAATGTACGGAAGCTATCCCAGATATGAATGTACGGAAGCTATACAGTACGGTGGAGGGGTACGTCTGGGGGCTTCTTACATTTCATTTTTATCTTAACTGATACGACGGAGTGGTCGGAGGATCCTAGAGGAGAATGAACGGAACATGAACATAGCTCAGGGGAAGTTGAGAGAAAAAGGTCTAGGAGGCTTGCATATTGACCGGGTGTATGTCCCTGATAGTAGTCCCCCCTACATCAAAGGTGTACTGTGCCTTGTTTGGAGTGAAAATGTAAAAAAAAAAAAAAAATCTTACTGCTCAACTCCCCACAACTATTCTCCTGTAAACATTATTGCGATTGGTAGTAGTTCTATGGCGGTTACCATAATGTAATTCTTGTTGGGTAGGTCACCATTTTGGCGGGTCCGCCTTTTGGGGAGTCGTCGAAATTAATATTTTATATTTTATTAATATTAACATTTTATATTCATTTCAGCGTACAAGTCGTATCGGGTTATAGAAAGTATTGATATTTTGATATTATTGTTAATAGAATACTTTAATCGTTTTTTTTATTACTTTCGACTGTCAATAAAGTAAACGACGGAAGGGAGAATGATAGATATTGTATAGGAATAAAAACAGCCAAATATTTTTATGTATATTTTTATGATTACGTTGGTGATCTTTTTTATACTAATTTCACCATGACATGTAAGTAAATAATAATGTTTTCACCTGAAATGTGGTTGTTTAAAAGTTCACTTATTTCTTTTTCTTTATATCCTTTTGCTGATCTAGTTCTGTTACGTTGATCGTCACCCGTTCCAAGATGTCCTCCGAACGTGCCAGTTATATCCACAAGTTCATCCGACAAAAGTTTCGATGATTAAAAAAATTTTTTTTTTGTAAAAAGCCGAGCGAATAAATTATTTTTTTAATAAAAAAAAAATAAAAATAAAACCATGAAAAAAAAAAAACCTGAGAAAATTTATTCTTTGTTATTTTTTTTTTTTTACCAATTTTTTTATTTGCTAAAAAAATTGTTTCTATAACAAATAAAAAAACTTAAATGAAAATTGTTTTTATTTTCTTTAAAAAAAATTTACAGGTATCGGAATTGAAAAAAAGATATATCAAATTTCCGATGCCAAAAACGATTCTTTTAATTTTGTTTTTATTTGATTTTATTTAAAGCAAAATCTTCTACCGCTAATAATAAAATTATAAATATTTATTGCTTTTTAACTATTGATAAAACTAAAATCGATACATCATGCCTCACACAAGTATTTTTACGTTTGATACATTTTTTTTTACATTGACATCACCACTTATCAAGGCCAAGAGGCCACTCGAGGATAAGGGTTAAAGAGTGTACAGTAGAAATTGGACAATACAGTAATCGTTAGTAATGGAAATTCGGTAAATTTGTTAACTTATATGGAACGGCTCATCAAAAACTTGTTTACGTTAGACTTGAAGACAACCATATTGTAGTCAGCTGGAAAGCAGGAAAACGGAAGACAATTACACAGGCGTGCAGTTCTAAGAACAAAGCTTTGTTCATAGAATCTACGTTTAGGTTTAGGCACAGATAAAGAGTGGGGGAAATTATTGATAGTGTTTTCAGCTAGTCTAGTGTTTCTTGTAAAAGTTTGACGAGGGGAGGACCATAGATTGGAGCTCAACCGAGCACTTGCCATGAAAATAACGATAAAGCAGAGACAAACTCGCAACATCTCTTCTGTGAGAAAGAGGTTGCAGGGAAGAGAAAAAGACATCCCCACGAGGCTATAAAGTCTATTTTGAACTCTATCAAGGCAGGACAAGTCCTTTCTAGCAACTCCTGTCCAAATATGGCAACAGTACTCCATCCTTGGACGTACCTGGCCCTTATATAGATAGAGAATTGCATCAGCAGTGAGATATCTACTGGATCGATAGAAGGATCCCACCATTTTTCCAGCGGTCTTGGCAACAGATTTAATGTATGTGTTCCATTTAAGATCAGGAATGTGGAATTGTCTTCCGTTTTCCTGCTTTCCAGCTGACTACAATATGGTTGTCTTCAAGTCTAACGTAAACAAATTCTTGATGAGCCGTTCCACTTAACAAATTTACTGAAATTTCCATTACTAATGATTACTGTATTGTCCAATTTCTACTGTACATTCTTTAACCCTTATCCTCGAGTGGCCTCTTGGCCTTGATAAGTGGTGACGCCTATTTAAAAAAAATAAAAGAGGAAAAAAGAAGTGCACTTATTGATCCGCGCTATTTTCAAGTTTAATTAAAGTTTTATGATATCTGTTTTTTATTAAATTGTAAGGTTAAAGTACAGAATAGGTACAAAACACCCTACCCTCCCCAGGTTAAGAATGGCTTTCTAAATAAGAACGTTATTATTTCAGCACGAATCAATAAGTGCACTAGAACCGGGTTTTTTTTTTAAATAATATAAACATTTCGGGTTTGTGTTACTGTACACATAGATTGGAAAAAGTTGTCAAAAACAAATATCTAACAAATAAATGTTATCAAAGGCAAGATAAGTTACTTTTCTACCTAGTTTGAGAAAATGAGTTAAAAATAAAACACTAGAAAATAGTGTTAAAAAACCTACCGAATATATGTCAGCCCATGTCACGGTAACATATATAGAGCGAGTTTCTAACAGTATTTTGTATATTTTTTATTTTTAACTCATTTTCCCAATCTTACTGTGTTCAGTAGAGAGTTTGATAACATTTATATATTATATATTTGTTTTGTATTTTTTTTTTTCAACTTTTACGCTTTACGGATTAACCTTAGAATTTCCACAGGTCTCTAATGCGAATTATTTCTAAAACGAATTATTTCGCAGTTCAAATTGGCGTGAAATAAACAAATCTGACTGACACAGGGTTTGCCATTTCCGGTTGTCGCCGCCGACAACGCTCTTATATTTACAATCGAAAGCGTCGCCAAGTTCGTTCGTCGCTGTGTCTGTGTGTGTAGGAGTGGGGGCAAAGTTGTAACATTCAATAAAATCAACAGCTTTAATTTCTATGAATCGTCATTCGCGTATCGGTGCGAAGTCGAGCGTCGGCGTTCTTGTCTCGTTGAAGGAGAAGTAAGTTTTTTTTTAACACAGTTGAGTTGGAAATGGATTACTGCACGTGCATGGCTGGACGATAAGAATAACAATACAAATAACAATAATTATTATCTTCAAGTCTCTTCTTAAAGGGGTTTTTCGGCTGGCTACGAAGTTACAACTAGCTAATCGACACTCGACACTGTCAATGAGTTCTACGAAACAGACGGACTGTTCCGCTGTATCAAAGTTATTAAGTGTGGTTAGACTGAAACTCATCAAAGCCAGTAATCTAAGTTTCAACTAGCTAATAGACATTATTCGGCACTTTCAATGAGTTATGCGATCACCGCCACTTGTCCAAAAACGGACTGTTCCGCTGTATCACAGTTATTAAGGGTGGTTAGAGTGTAAGTCATCAGAGCCAGTAACCTAACTTACAACTAGCTAGTCGACATTCGACACTGTCATTGAGTCATGCGATACACTGCTAATTGTCCAGAGACGGACTGTTCTACTGTATCACAGTTGTAAAGGGTGGTTAGACTAAAACTCATAAGAGCCAGTAATCTAATTTACAACTAGCTTATCGACAGTAGACACTTTCACTGAGTTTACGTGTGTGTGTGTGTGTGTGTGCTTCGTTAACATTCGGACTGTCCATTTTAAAATCGTTCGGGTATGCTGAAAACGAATATCGACAGGATAATTAGCACAGATACGTAGTTTTCGATATATTAATGCGTGTATTTTGAAATGTAACTCACTGGCAACCATGTTTGAACAGGCGGCATACGAAAGGGGCCAACCCTCAGTTTGTTCAGGTATGCTGAAAACGAATATCGCAAGGAAAATTAGCACAGACTGACTATAGATTCACCATCAAAGTATCGAAATATTTTTTTTATTTTATAAAGGAATCACTACTTATCAAGCCCCAGAGGCCACTCGAGGGTAAGGGTTAAAGTGTGTACAGTAGTCAATGGGACAATATCATAGTAATCGTTAGAAGTGTAAATTTGGTAAATTGGATTACTTAAGAGGAACGGCTCATCAAGAACTTGTTTACATTGGACTTGAAGACGACGAAATAAAAATATAAAGTTGAAAGAACTAGCGAAAAATATCATTTTAACGATGCCTTTCAAATCGTAAACTGCTTGTTTACATTTGTGTACATTTTTCGAAGATAATAAAAAGTGTAAAAGAAAGCAAACCTTTAGAATCCTAAAAAGATCTCCCGGAAGCATTTTTGCAACATGAAAAATATACAAACCAAAATAAAGAGAGGAGGAAACCTACTCAAAAATATGGTTTATTACATCGCCTAAAAAAAAAGAAGAATCGGGGCCTCCAATAATACGATAATTTGGTGGGGAAGTAAATTGTTTTCTTTTTTCTAACTTGGTTTTAAAAAGTTTTTATTGCTAACATTTATTTTCATAAACTCTAACCACACCTCACAACCCTAATCCGGCCGGTCGGGAAAAAAAGTTGTTATTTTTTTAAATTTTGGTGAAACGCACGCACGCACGCACGCACGCACACACACATAAGCATATCGCTTGTCACCAAGCTAAAGAAGAGAGAGAGAGAGAGAGAGAGAGTGGGGGAAGGAGAGAAAGGGTCGTGTTCTCTGCACTGCACGTGCCGGGGTCAAACAGAAGTTAAATGAAATCGATTATAAATGGCTCGACAAAGTTGTGTCTGAACTTTTTATTCTATGAAACTTAAGATTAATAAAACGAAATAATCGTGACCCGTGGAAATTCCACGGTGAATATTTCGCATTCAATAAGAACAAAACGAAAAAGTAGTGAACAAATAAATATATAAGAAAATTAATGTTACCAAAGGCAAGATAAGTTACCCTTCTACCTACCTAGATCACATTTTTGTTGTTTTAACTTATTTTAAAACGTTTATTTAACACAAACAAAAGTAGCGCACAGTTTTAAGTTAGAACAATAAATAAGTGTCTGACATTTTATAGACATCTTGTGAGACTCGATAATCGCTCCAAACTCGAAAATTAAGCAAAATACTGGTAGCAACACATCCAATAAATGTCAGCAAACGTTCGAACATGTTTTCTTTTTCACATTAGCGAAACTCTTATCAGAGCAAAAGCGAAAATGAGAAGCAAACACAAATGAAGAAGTCGGTTTTTATCGTTGAGCACAAAAACAAAAACAAAAACAAAAAAGAGTATCTAATCTAATAGGCCCCGTGCTATAGGTCAATCTCCAAAGTCTGTCCCATCGCCTCGGTGTTGCATCCTTGTTTACAAGTACTTTAATGGGATGTGCTCTGATGAACCCATAGCACTTATACCACCTCGACGTACAATGGCAAAATCACAGCGGTTTCACTGCTGGGGTCCCTAAAGGTCGGAAATCCTTCTACTCTAATAGTGTTTACTTTACGCAGACTTGCTATCGTATAGAAAAGTCGGTACTTAGTTGGATACGGGGTAATATTTAAAGATAGCGACCAGAGAAAAAAAATAGTCAAAAGGTCGCAACCAGGTGAAAAAATAGTAAAATAGTTTTATTTTGCTTTTATTAATTATTAATAAACGAATGAATCATTTCTATTTAAAATCCATTAAGTATTATGCATGTAAAACTTAAAAAACAAAACATGTTTCTAATGCATCAACATTATGTGAACAAGCTAAATCAAAACTAAATAAATTTGACCTGATGTCGAGTTTATCTAAAA
>NC_136527.1:8384006-8471506 GCF_053919585.1 Euprymna scolopes
AGATGAAAGTATACATATAATATTATTTAACGGCGGTCAATAAACTGTAGAATTAGCGTGACAATTGTGCAGTTTATAAACCGTGGTGTTCTTGGATAAAATTCTTGATGTGTATTTTCCCCCCTAAAGTCCAACCCTATCCTCACCGTGGTAGGGGGGTGTAACGTTGTAGTTTAACAGCTACACGGCTAAATGGGCTCTGGCAAAAAAAAAAAAATCCAGAAAATGTCGGCATTAGTTTGTTGCGTCCGTCATCTGGTCGTCTTTTTATACGCTTGCATGTGGCGAGCAAAAAGGCGTGAAGGGGGCAGGCTGAAAGGAGAACAATACCCGAAAGATGTAAACCGAACGAAAGAGAAAAATGGGCCTCCCTGCAAGGCCCTGTGTTCTCCCCAGCCTGCTCCCAGTTTCCCCGATTTTGCATGCAACTGGTTTTGAGCTTTTGGAAGGCTCTTTTCTCAGTGTCGGGGTGTTGACTCCACTTCCAAGTTAACAAATAGCTGCAAGTCTGGGTACGGTCCGATTGGTTCCGAAGCTCTTCCGCTGTGAGGTGCGCTTTCGAATCTGCCGAAGGGGGCTACCCTCTAAGCAGGCGACACGTGCTCGTGTTACTATGTAATGCATGCTTGCCTCGACTCGACTAAGGACGACTAGAGTTCGACTAGATTGTGTGCTCACAAGCCGCTTTAAGGCCGCTTTTATTATTCCTACTGTCTACGAACTCCGAAACGGTATGGTAGTGCAATTATATATGACCGTCCTCCGATACGAAATGGTAGTGCAATTATATATGACGGTCCTCCGATATGATAGTAGGAATGCCAGTTTTGTGAGCGATCATCGCCGTCTTATGAACACAAACTAGTGGTATCTTTACGAATCCTGTTGGGTAGAGAGAACACCTCTGTTTTCTGCTCCGCCTGTTATTCTGAGTAGAAACCGCTTTTTAGGAGATGTTCGCAGCAAAGCTTGTTTTTATATAGTGCCCCTCCTTTCGGGAGTTCATCACCTCGCTGCCCAGACAAGAGCTTTCCCCGGCGGAACCTGTTTTTTTTCTTTATTTTTTGTTTTACTTTCCAGTTTAATGGCGAACAAACAGTCACCAGCAAGTGGTCTGCACCGACAGGAAGATGAGTATAGTATCACCCTTTATTCTTTCTATTTCGATTTCAGTCTTTGTGATTTGATAATTTAATTTAACTGTTTCCATTGTTCCAGCTTTCACACAGCAGTAGATTATCAACACTATAAATATCATCTCGTTTTTATAGATTGGAAGAAGCAGCGAAACCTAGCAGCATCACCGTTCCTGTCTGCAACATGTCTTGTGCACTTTGAATCAAGTATTTCTTTCTTTGCGTTCAAGCACATCTGGGTACAATCAAACTCTGTATGTCTATCTGTTTCTTCCAACATTAGCATCTCAAAGTGTTGGCAGCAATCATTGTCATAGAAATAGAGTAAGTATTCTTTTTCTTTCCTTCTGTGTGTATATCTTTGTAATTTCAGGTACTCCTCTTGATCATGATGGAATTCTACTATCAGCTATTGTGAGAATTATGTGGATTGGAAAAAACAACTGAATCCAGCATCATCAGCTATCCTAGCTGCCACATGTTTCCTGTAGTTACAGAAGTCCTCAAGTAAGTGTTTCTTTCTTTGTGTACATGCACATCTGGGTAAAATCAAATTCTAAACTATTAGCTTTATTTAAATGAATTCAGTTCTGCTTGTATTTCTTCTCATCAGCAAACTTATGCAACTACAAAAAAAATAAAAAAGTAGTACATGGGTGTTTGATCATAGCCAGAAAGTTAACTATATCATTAAAAAAAAATCCATTAGTTATGTTGTCTTTCTTTATTATATAAATCAAAAAAAAAGTTTTTAAATAATTAAAAGAAAAAAAATCATCACAGTAAAAATTATATATATGTAACAAAGAACACAAACAAACATAAAATTGCCATTAGTTTCAGCAAGAAGCAGAAAAGAGAAAATGTGGAGATAACACCTGGAAAGTAACAGGTAAGAATTTTCTGTATTTCTTTTATTTCTTGTCTCGAATAGCAAATAGATTTTTTTCATGTATCAATTAAAAAAAATAACCCAAGTCAAACAATTGATGGAAAAACTAAGCATTAAAGTTCAATTAAGCATTAAAAACATAACTTCTAATAATTATGTGATTTTTATACAAATTGTCTCCCTTGAATATATATGTATATTAAAAAAATAACTCCTAATAATTATGTGATCTATATACCAATTCTGTCCCTTGAATATATATATATATATATATATATATATATATATATATATATATATATATTCAAGGAAGAAAATTTGTATATAGATCACATAATTATTAGAAGAGATCACATAATTAGTAGAAGCTATTTTTTTAATTGAAATAAATATATATATATATATATATATATATATATATGTTTCATTTAAAAAAATAAATCTAATAATTATGTGATCTATATACAAATTGTCTCCCTTGAATATATATATATATATATTAAAAACAATAACTTCTAATAATTATGTGATCTATATACAAATTGTCTCCCTTGAATATATATATAAACATATGTCTTTATTGCTCTGTGTCTCATTGAGCACTCTTATATAACTTTGGTTAAATCAATGTTTATTTAGCCGGTAATAAAATAAACGTTTTATAATATCAGCTCTGTCATGTGTTGAGCACTTATTTAAAGTGTAATTATTAAGTAAAAATCTAAATAAAATGTCTTTATTGCTCTGTGTCTCATTGAGCACTCTTATATAAATTTGGTTAAATCTTAATGTTTATTTAGCCTTTAATAAAATAAACGTTTTATAATATCAGCTCTGTCATGTGTTGAGAACTTATTTAAAGTGTAATTATTAAGTAAAAATCTAAATAAAATGTCTTTATTGCTCTGTGTCTTATTGAGCACTCTTATATAACTCTAGTTAAATCTTAATGTTTATTTAGCCTGTAATAAAATAAACGTTTTATAATATCAGCTCTGTCTAGTGTTGAGCACTTATTTAAAGTGTAATTATTAAGTAAAAATCTAAATAAAATGTCTTTATTTCTCTGTGTCTCATTGAGCACTCTTCTATAACTCTAGTTAAATCTTAATGTTTATTCAGCCTGTAATCAAATAAACGTTTTATAATATCAGCTCTGTCTAGTGTTGAGCACTTTTTTAAAGTGTAATTATTAAGTAAAAATCTAAATAAAATGTCTTTATTTCTCTGTGTCTCATTGAGCACTCTTCTATAACTCTAGTTAAATCTTAATGTTTATTCAGCCTGTAATAAAATAAACGTTTTATAATATCAGCTCTGTCTAGTGTTGAGCACTTATTTAAAGTGTAATTATTAATTAAAAATCTAAATAAAATGTCTTTATTTCTCTGTGTCTCATTGAGCACTCTTATATAACTTTGGTTAAATCTTAATGTTTATTTAGCCTGTAATAAAATAAACGTTTTATAATACCAGCTCTGTCTAGTGTTGAGCACTTATTTAAAGTGTAATTATTAAGTAAAAATCTAAATAAAATGTCTTTATTGCTCTGTGTCTCATTGAGCACTCTTATATAACTCTAGTTAAATCTTAATGTTTATTCAGCCTGTAATAAAATAAACGTTTTATAATATCAGCTCTGTCTAGTGTTGAGCACTTATTTAAAGTGTAATTATTAATTAAAAATCTAAATAAAATGTCTTTATTGCTCTGTGTCTTATTGAGCACTCTCTTATATAACTATGGTTTAATCTAAATGTTTATTTAGCCTGTAATAACATAAACGTTTTATAATATCAGCTCTGTCTAGTGTTGAGCACTTATTTAAAGTGTACTTATTAAGTAAAAATCTAAATAAAATGTCTTTATTGCTCTGTGTCTTATTGAGCACTCTTATATAACTTTGGTTAAATCTAAATGTTTATTTAGCCTTTAATAAAATAAACGTTTTATAATATCAGCTCTGTCATATGTTGAGAACTTATTTAAAGTGTAATTATTAAGTAAAAATCTAAATAAAATGTCTTTATTGCTCTGTGTCTTATTGAGCACTCTTATATAACTTTGGTTAAATCTAAATGTTTATTTAGCCTGTAATAAAATAAACGTTTTATAATATCAGCTCTGTCTAGTGTTGAGCACTTATTTAAAGTGTAATTATTAAGTAAAAATCTAAATAAAATGTCATTATTTCTCTGTGTCTCATTGAGCACTCTTCTATAACTCTAGTTAAATCTTAATGTTTATTCAGCCTGTAATCAAATAAACGTTTTATAATATCAGCTCTGTCTAGTGTTGAGCACTTTTTTAAAGTGTAATTATTAAGTAAAAATCTAAATAAAATGTCTTTATTTCTCTGTGTCTCATTGAGCACTCTTATATAACTATGGTTAAATCTTAATGTTTATTCAGCCTGTAATAAAATAAACGTTTTATAATATCAGCTCTGTCTAGTGTTGAGCACTTATTTAAAGTGTAATTATTAAGTAAAAATCTAAATAAAATGTCTTTATTTCTCTGTGTCTCATTGAGCACTCTTCTATAACTCTAGTTAAATCTTAATGTTTATTCAGCCTGTAATCAAATAAACGTTTTATAATATCAGCTCTGTCTAGTGTTGAGCACTTTTTTAAAGTGTAATTATTAAGTAAAAATCTAAATAAAATGTCTTTATTTCTCTGTGTCTCATTGAGCACTCTTATATAACTTTGGTTAAATCTAAATGTTTATTTAGCCTGTAATAAAATAAACGTTTTATAATATCAGCTCTGTCTAGTGTTGAGCACTTATTTAAAGTGTAATTATTAAGTAAAAATCTAAATAAAATGTCTTTATTGCTCTGTGTCTTATTGAGCACTCTTATATAACTTTGGTTAAATCTAAATGTTTATTTAGCCTGTAATAACATAAACGTTTTATAATATCAGCTCTGTCTAGTGTTGAGCACTTATTTAAAGTGTAATTATTAAGTAAAAATCTAAATAAAATGTCTTTATTGCTCTGTGTGTCATTGAGCACTCTTATATAACTTTGGTTAAATCTAAATGTTTATTTAGCCTGTAATAAAATAAACGTTTTATAATATCAGCTCTGTCTAGTGTTGAGCACTTATTTAAAGTGTAATTATTAAGTAAAAATCTAAATAAAATGTCTTTATTGCTCTGTGTCTTATTGAGCACTCTTATATAACTTTAGTTAAATCTTAATGCTTATTCAGCCTGTAATAAAATAAACGTTTTATAATATCAGCTCTGTCTAGTGTTGAGCACTTATTTAAAGTGTAATTATTAAGTAAAAATCTAAATAAAATGTCTTTATTGGTCTGTGTCTCATTGAGCACTCTTATATAACTTTGGTTAAATCTTAATGTTTGTTTAGCCTGTAATAAAACAAACGTTTTATAATATTAGCTCTGTCTAGTGTTGAGCACTTATTTAAAGTGTAATTATTAAGTAAAAATCTAAATAAAATGTCTTTATTGCTCTGTGTGTCATTGAGCACTCTTATATAACTTTGGTTAAATCTAAATGTTTATTTAGCCTGTAATAAAATAAACGTTTTATAATATCAGCTCTGTCTAGTGTTGAGCACTTATTTAAAGTGTAATTATTAAGTAAAAATCTAAATAAAATGTCTTTATTGCTCTGTGTCTCATTGAGCACTCTTATATAACTATGGTTTAATCTAAATGTTTATTCAGCCTGTAATAAAATAAACGTTTTATAATATCAGCTCTGTCTAGTGTTGAGCACTTATTTAAAGTGTAATTATTAAGTAAAAATCTAAATAAAATGTCTTTATTGCTCTGTGTGTCATTGAGCACTCTTATATAACTTTGGTTAAATCTAAATGTTTATTTAGCCTTTAATAAAATAAACGTTTTATAATATCAGCTCTGTCTAGTGTTGAGCACTTATTTAAAGTGTAATTATTAAGTAAAAATCTAAATAAAATGTCTTTATTGCTCTGTGTCTTATTGAGCACTCTTATATAACTTTAGTGAAATCTTAATGCTTATTCAGCCTGTAATAAAATAAACGTTTTATAATATCAGCTCTGTCTAGTGTTGAGCACTTATTTAAAGTGTAATTATTAAGTAAAAATCTAAATAAAATGTCTTTATTGCTCTGTGTTTCATTGAGCACTCTTATATAACTCTAGTTAAATCTTAATGTTTATTTAGCCTGTAATAAAATAAACGTTTTATAATATCAATCAGCTCTGTCTAGTGTTGAGCACTTATTTAAAGTGTAATTATTAAGTAAAAATCTAAATAAAATGTCTTTATTGCTCTGTGTCCTTTTGAGCACTCTTATATAACTTTGGTTAAATCTTAATGTTTATTTAGCCTGTAATAAAATAAACGTTTTATAATATCAGCTCTGTCTAGTGTTGAGCACTTATTTAAAGTGTAATTATTAAGTAAAAATCTAAATAAAATGTCTTTATTGCTCTGTGTCTTATTGAGCACTCTTATATAACTTTGGTTAAATCTAAATGTTTATTTAGCCTGTAATAACATAAACGTTTTATAATATCAGCTCTGTCATGTGTTGAGCACTTATTTAAAGTGTAATTATTAAGTAAAAATCTAAATAAAATGTCTTTATTGCTCTGTGTCTCATTGAGCACTCTTATATAACTTTGGTTAAATCTAAATGTTTATTCAGCCTGTAATAAAATAAACGTTTTATAATATCAGCTCTGTCTAGTGTTGAGCACTTATTTAAAGTGTAATTATTAAGTAAAAATCTAAATAAAATGTCTTTATTGCTCTGTGTGTCATTGAGCACTCTTATATAACTTTGGTTAAATCTAAATGTTTATTTAGCCTGTAATAAAATAAACGTTTTATAATATCAGCTCTGTCTAGTGTTGAGCACTTATTTAAAGTGTAATTATTAAGTAAAAATCTAAATAAAATGTCTTTATTGCTCTGTGTCTTATTGAGCCCTCTTATATAACTTTAGTTAAATCTTAATGCTTATTCAGCCTGTAATAAAATAAACGTTTTATAATATCAGCTCTGTCTAGTGTTGAGCACTTATTTAAAGTGTAATTATTAAGTAAAAATCTAAATAAAATGTCTTTATTGCTCTGTGTCTCATTGAGCACTCTTATATAACTCTAGTTAAATCTTAATGTTTATTTAGCCTGTAATAAAATAAACGTTTTATAATATCAATCAGCTCTGTCTAGTGTTGAGCACTTATTTAAAGTGTAATTATTAAGTAAAAATCTAAATAAAATGTCTTTATTGCTCTGTGTCCTTTTGAGCACTCTTATATAACTTTGGTTAACTCTTAATGTTTATTTAGCCTGTAATAAAATAAACGTTTTATAATATCAGCTCTGTCTAGTGTTGAGCACTTATTTAAAGTGTAATTATTAAGTAAAAATCTAAATAAAATGTCTTTATTGCTCTGTGTGTCATTGAGCACTCTTATATAACTTTGGTTAAATCTAAATGTTTATTTAGCCTGTAATAAAATAAACGTTTTATAATATCAGCTCTGTCTAGTGTTGAGCACTTATTTAAAGTGTAATTATTAAGTAAAAATCTAAATAAAATGTCTTTATTGCTCTGTGTCTCATTGAGCACTCTTATATAACTCTAGTTAAATCTTAATGTTTATTTAGCCTGTAATAAAATAAACGTTTTATAATATCAGCTCTGTCTAGTGTTGAGCACTTATTTAAAGTGTAATTATTAAGTAAAAATCTAAATAAAATGTCTTTATTGCTCTGTGTGTCATTGAGCACTCTTATATAACTTTGGTTAAATCTAAATGTTTATTTAGCCTGTAATAAAATAAACGTTTTATAATATCAGCTCTGTCTAGTGTTGAGCACTTATTTAAAGTGTAATTATTAAGTAAAAATCTAAATAAAATGTCTTTATTGCTCTGTGTCTCATTGAGCACTCTTATATAACTCTAGTTAAATCTTAATGCTTATTCAGCCTGTAATAAAATAAACGTTTTATAATATCAGCTCTGTCTAGTGTTGAGCACTTATTTAAAGTGTAATTATTAAGTAAAAATCTAAATAAAATGTCTTTATTGCTCTGTGTGTCATTGAGCACTCTTATATAACTTTGGTTAAATCTAAATGTTTATTTAGCCTGTAATAAAATAAACGTTTTATAATATCAGCTCTGTCTAGTGTTGAGCACTTATTTAAAGTGTAATTATTAAGTAAAAATCTAAATAAAATGTCTTTATTGCTCTGTGTCTCATTGAGCACTCTTATATAACTCTGGTTAAATCTTAATGTTTATTTAGCCTGTAATAAAATAAACGTTTTATAATATCAGCTCTGTCTAGTGTTGAGCACTTATTTAAAGTGTAATTATTAAGTAAAAATCTAAATAAAATGTCTTTATTGCTCTGTGTCTTATTGAGCACTCTTATATAACTTTGGTTTAATCTAAATGTTTATTTAGCCTGTAATAAAATAAACGTTTTATAATATCAGCTCTGTCTAGTGTTGAGCACTTATTTAAAGTGTAATTATTAAGTAAAAATCTAAATAAAATGTCTTTATTTCTCTGTGTCTCATTGAGCACTCTTATATAACTTTGGTTAAATCATAATGTTTATTTAGCCTGTAATAAAATAAACGTTTTATAATATCAGCTCTGTCATGTGTTGAGCACTTATTTAAAGTGTAATTATTAAGTAAAAATCTAAATAAAATGTCTTTATTGCTCTGTGTCTTATTGAGCACTCTTATATAACTTTGGTTAAATCTTAATGTTTATTTAGCCTGTAATAAAATAAACGTTTTATAATATCAGCTCTGTCTAGTGTTGAGCACTTATTTAAAGTGTAATTATTAAGTAAAAATCTTAATAAATGTCTTTAGTGCTCTATTTCTCATTGAGCACTCTTAATTAACTCTGATAAATCTTAATATTTATATCTGTTGTAATAAAATAAACGTTTTATAATATCAGCTCTGTCTTGTGTTGAGCACTTGTTTAGAGTGTAATTATTAACTAAAAATCTAAATAAAATGTCTTTATTGCTCTGTGTCTCATTGAGCACTCTTATATAACTTTAGTTAAATCTTAATGCTTATTCAGCCTGTAATAAAATAAACGTTTTATAATATCAGCTCTGTCTAGTGTTGAGCACTTATTTAAAGTGTAATTATTAAGTAAAAATCTAAATAAAATGTCTTTATTGCTCTGTGTCTCATTGAGCACTCTTATATAACTCTAGTTAAATCTTAATGTTTATTTAGCCTGTAATAAAATAAACGTTTTATAATATCAATCAGCTCTGTCTAGTGTTGAGCACTTATTTAAAGTGTAATTATTAAGTAAAAATCTAAATAAAATGTCTTTATTGCTCTGTGTCTTATTGAGCACTCTTATATAACTTTGGTTAAATCTTAATGTTTATTTAGCCTGTAATAAAATAAACGTTTTATAATATCAGCTCTGTCTAGTGTTGAGCACTTATTTAAAGTGTAATTATTAAGTAACAATCTTAATAAATGTCTTTAGTGCTCTATTTCTCATTGAGCACTCTTAATTAACTCTGATAAATCTTAATATTTATATCTGTTGTAATAAAATAAACGTTTTATAATATCAGCTCTGTCTTGTGTTGAGCACTTGTTTAGAGTGTAATTATTAACTAAAAATCTAAATAAAATGTCTTTATTGCTCTGTGTCTCATTGAGCACTCTTATATAACTTTAGTTAAATCTTAATGCTTATTCAGCCTGTAATAAAATAAACGTTTTATAATATCAGCTCTGTCTAGTGTTGAGCACTTATTTAAAGTGTAATTATTAAGTAAAAATCTAAATAAAATGTCTTTATTGCTCTGTGTCTCATTGAGCACTCTTATATAACTCTAGTTAAATCTTAATGTTTATTTAGCCTGTAATAAAATAAACGTTTTATAATATCAATCAGCTCTGTCTAGTGTTGAGCACTTATTTAAAGTGTAATTATTAAGTAAAAATCTAAATAAAATGTCTTTATTGCTCTGTGTCTCATTGAGCACTCTTATATAACTTTGGTTAAATCTTAATGTTTATTTAGCCTGTAATAAAATAAACGTTTTATAATATCAGCTCTGTCTAGTGTTGAGCACTTATTTAAAGTGTAATTATTAAGTAAAAATCTAAATAAAATGTCTTTATTGCTCTGTGTCTCATTGAGCACTCTTATATAACTCTAGTTAAATCTTAATGTTTATTTAGCCTGTAATAAAATAAACGTTTTATAATATCAATCAGCTCTGTCTAGTGTTGAGCACTTATTTAAAGTGTAATTATTAAGTAAAAATCTAAATAAAATGTCTTTATTGCTCTGTGTCTCATTGAGCACTCTTATATAACTCTAGTTAAATCTTAATGTTTATTTAGCCTGTAATAAAATAAACGTTTTATAATATCAATCAGCTCTGTCTAGTGTTGAGCACTTATTTAAAGTGTAATTATTAAGTAAAAATCTAAATAAAATGTCTTTATTGCTCTGTGTCTCATTGAGCACTCTTATATAACTCTAGTTAAATCTTAATGTATATTTAGCCTGTAATAAAATAAACGTTTTATAATATCAGCTCTGTCTAGTGTTGAGCACTTATTTAAAGTGTAATTATTAAGTAAAAATCTAAATAAAATGTCTTTATTGCTCTGTGTCTCATTGAGCACTCTTATATAACTTTGGTTAAATCTTAATGTTTATTCAGCCTGTAATAAAATAAACGTTTTATAATATCAGCTCTGTCATGTGTTGAGCACTTATTTAAAGTGTAATTATTAAGTAAAAATCTAAATAAAATGTCTTTATTGCTCTGTGTCTCATTGGGCACTCTTATATAACTCTAGTTAAATCTTAATGTTTATTCAGCCTGTAATAAAATAAACGTTTTATAATATCAGCTCTGTCTAGTGTTGAGCACTTATTTAAAGTGTAATTATTAAGTAAAAATCTAAATAAAATGTCTTTATTGCTCTGTGTCTCATTGAGCACTCTTATATAACTTTGGTTAAATCTTAATGTTTATTTAGCCTGTAATAAAATAAACGTTTTATAATATCAGCTCTGTCACGTGTTGAACACTTATTTAAAGTGTAATTATTAAGTAAAAATCTAAATAAAATGTCTTTATTGCTCTGTGTCCTTTTGAGCACTCTTATATAACTTTGGTTAACTCTTAATGTTTATTTAGCCTGTAATAAAATAAACGTTTTATAATATCAGCTCTGTCTAGTGTTGAGCACTTATTTAAAGTGTAATTATTAAGTAAAAATCTAAATAAAATGTCTTTATTGCTCTGTGTCTCATTGAGCACTCTTATATAACTTTGGTTAAATCTTAATGCTTATTCAGCCTGTAATAAAATAAACGTTTTATAATATCAGCTCTGTCTAGTGTTGAGCACTTATTTAAAGTGTAATTATTAAGTAAAAATCTAAATAAAATGTCTTTATTGCTCTGTGTCTCATTGAGCACTCTTATATAACTCTGGTTAAATCTTAATGTTTATTTAGCCTGTAATAAAATAAACGTTTTATAATATCAGCTCTGTCTAGTGTTGAGCACTTATTTAAAGTGTAATTATTAAGTAAAAATCTAAATAAAATGTCTTTATTTCTCTGTGTCTCATTAAGCACTCTTATATAACTTTGGTTAAATCTTAATGTTTATTTAGCCTGTAATAAAATAAACGTTTTATAATATCAGCTCTGTCATGTGTTGAGCACTTATTTAAAGTGTAATTATTAAGTAAAAATCTAAATAAAATGTCTTTATTGCTCTGTGTCTCATTGAGCACTCTTATATAACTTTGGTTAAATCTTAATGTTTATTTATCCTGTAATAAAATAAACGTTTTATAATATCAGCTCTGTCTAGTGTTGAGCACTTATTTAAAGTGTAATTATTAAGTAAAAATCTAAATAAAATGTCTTTATTGCTCTGTGTGTCATTGAGCACTCTTATATAACTCTGGTTAAATCTTAATGTTTATTTAGCCTGTAATAAAATAAACGTTTTATAATATCAGCTCTGTCTAGTGTTGAGCACTTATTTAAAGTGTAATTATTAAGTAAAAATCTAAATAAAATGTCTTTATTGCTCTGTGTCTTATTGAGCACTCTTATATAACTTTGGTTAAATCTAAATGTTTATTTAGCCTGTAATAAAATAAACGTTTTATAATATCAGCTCTGTCTAGTGTTGAGCACTTATTTAAAGTGTAATTATTAAGTAAAAATCTAAATAAAATGTCTTTATTGCTCTGTGTCTCATTGAGCACTCTTATATAACTTTGGTTAAATCTTAATGCTTATTCAGCCTGTAATAAAATAAACGTTTTATAATATCAGCTCTGTCTAGTGTTGAGCACTTATTTAAAGTGTAATTATTAAGTAAAAATCTAAATAAAATGTCTTTATTGCTCTGTGTGTCATTGAGCACTCTTATATAACTCTGGTTAAATCTTAATGTTTATTTAGCCTGTAATAAAATAAACGTTTTATAATATCAGCTCTGTCTAGTGTTGAGCACTTATTTAAAGTGTAATTATTAAGTAAAAATCTAAATAAAATGTCTTTATTGCTCTGTGTCTTATTGAGCACTCTTATATAACTTTGGTTAAATCTAAATGTTTATTTAGCCTGTAATAAAATAAACGTTTTATAATATCAGCTCTGTCTAGTGTTGAGCACTTATTTAAAGTGTAATTATTAAGTAAAAATCTAAATAAAATGTCTTTATTGCTCTGTGTCTTATTGAGCACTCTTATATTACTTTGGTTAAATCTTAATGCTTATTCAGCCTGTAATAAAATAAACGTTTTATAATATCAGCTCTGTCTAGTGTTGAGCACTTATTTAAAGTGTAATTATTAAGTAAAAATCTAAATAAAATGTCTTTATTGCTCTGTGTCTCATTGAGCACTCTTATATAACTCTGGTTAAATCTTAATGTTTATTTAGCCTGTAATAAAATAAACGTTTTATAATATCAGCTCTGTCTAGTGTTGAGCACTTATTTAAAGTGTAATTATTAAGTAAAAATCTAAATAAAATGTCTTTATTTCTCTGTGTCTCATTAAGCACTCTTATATAACTTTGGTTAAATCTTAATGTTTATTTAGCCTGTAATAAAATAAACGTTTTATAATATCAGCTCTGTCATGTGTTGAGCACTTATTTAAAGTGTAATTATTAAGTAAAAATCTAAATAAAATGTCTTTATTGCTCTGTGTCTCATTGAGCACTCTTATATAACTTTGGTTAAATCTTAATGTTTATTTATCCTGTAATAAAATAAACGTTTTATAATATCAGCTCTGTCTAGTGTTGAGCACTTATTTAAAGTGTAATTATTAAGTAAAAATCTAAATAAAATGTCTTTATTGCTCTGTGTCTTATTGAGCACTCTTATATAACTTTGGTTAAATCTTAATGTTTATTTAGCCTGTAATAAAATAAACGTTTTATAATATCAGCTCTGTCTTGAGCACTATTTAAAGTGTAATTATTAAGTAAAAATCTTAATAAATGTCTTTAGTGCTCTATTTCTGATTGAGCACTCTTAATTAACTCTGATAAATCTTAATATTTATATCTCTTGTAATAAAATAAACGTTTTATAATATCAGCTCTGTCTAGTGTTGAGCACTTGTTTAGAGTGTAATTATTAACTAAAAATCTAAATAAAATGTCTTTATTGCTCTGTGTCTCATTGAGCACTCTTCTATAACTCTGGGTAAAGCTCTTTCGTACGTTTAAACAATATATATATATATATATATATATATATATATATATATATATATATATATATATATATATATGCCAATGATGCTTGCACGTGCTCCATAGTTTAATATAGCTGTGTAGTAAATTTAACAATTGTGTTGTTTAATTATGCAAGACGATTTTACTTTAAGAGTGCTCAATGCATTTGTAGAGCTTTGTAGTAAGATTTGGAAACATTTTGGCAATTATTTTAGACAAATCTACTTCCAGAGTGCTCAATATATTAGTAGAGCTAAATAAAACATTTGAGAAACAGATATGGCATTTCAACTGCATAAATTTATTTTGACAGAGTTCAATACATTAGTAGAGTTAAATATCGACGTTCAAAAACATGTATGGCAATTCAGCTACACAATTCAGAATACTTTGAGAGTGCTCAATACATTAGTAGACGAAAGCATAAAATTCAGAAAACATGAAGAGCTCTGCAGTATGTTTTGAAAACCTAAATGTCAATACGTAAGTATAGATATACTGTAAGTTTTTTAACACAAGTATTTGAAACAAGTTTCCTATTTGAGTGCCTAATATATTTGAGAGCTCTATGGTAACTTTAAAGAACATATTTCAAAATTATGTTAGACAAATTTTCTTTGAGAGTGCTCGTTTCTAAGTAGAGCTCTGTAGAAAATTTTTGAGTCATGTTCAGCAATTTAAGTTCATATCAGTTAATAAATAGAGCTATATAGTGACTTCTGCACATTTATATGGCACTTATCCTAGACAAGTTAACTCTTGTAGCTGTGCAATAACATAAGAGTTCTGCATTAGTTTTGGGGTATGGTTCTCACTTTATTAGGGCAATAACTTGGACATATTATACTCTGGACAAATCCATTGAGGACAACCAAAGTTAACCTGTTTTTTTCCACTCTGCTGAATAAGACTCATCTGTCTTGGTTCACTCTTGGGACATTAAAACAAAAAAGGTGAAGAATTAAAAAAGAATGCAAAAATGTAAATGTCTTTGCAAGTCATTCATTTTCACTTTCATAACACAAAAACATCTGTAAGAACTTGATAAAAGAATGCACAAACAATAAAATACAACTTGGAATCTGAAATCAGTAGAAACTTCCCCTACTGAAATTCCCACACACCTCAAAAAAAGAAAAAGAATCCTTCCCAATGCAATACTTTTCAAGCAATTACAGTGTCAGACTTTGTACTGCAATGACTCTGTAAACTGAAAAAATATATATAAAAAAATGTTAAGCAAAATTGATTCTCCCAACACCACAGATTAATTACAAAAATACTTGATAAAGCAAGACACAATTACAAATGTGTATGAAAAAATAAAAAATTAAAAAAATTAAAAAAAATCAACCAAGCAATGGATCATGATTTTCTGGTGTTTGATGGAATGTGAGTAGGCATACAGCCTGGATAATTTTCCAAGGTAAGTGATGATATTCATCATTATTGTCTTTTTGTATTAGTTCAGATATATCTCATAACTATAATTGTTTTATGTATATATTTATATGTCTAGATGTTATGTGTGCTATTTGCATGTTTCCTATAGAAAAAAATCTACATAAAATCTAAAAGTGTATTCTGATGTAAAATTAACCAGTAAAAACAATGCTTGTGTTTCTGATACACCAACTATTTCTTATTAGCATATAAGTTGAATCATGAAATTTATCTCCCTTGCCCGTCTCTCTTTATACCTCTGTATTTATCTAGATCTGTCTATCTCTCTTTTCTTATTCTTTATCCCTATTCCCCGTCTTGCCATCCCCTATGTCCGAACTTATAAATTTCAACATGTCTAGCTTAATAAGCTTCTCATTTACCGGTACCTAACTCCCGTTTTAAAGTTAAAAGTTTTAACTTGAATACACGTTGATATGTCAAGGTAACAGTAGCCCTCAACGAGGCACTTCCAGACGCCAACCTACACGGTGCAGAGAAAGAACAGAAAAAAAACTAAGTCCCGATGTGCCTAGCAGATTAGAAGGCATTTTGCTACGCCTACATGCACCCAACATGGCAGTAGGCGTCGATCGGGCACTTCCAGACACTTACTTACACTGTTTTAAACTTATAAATTTTCATTTGAATACAAGCTGACATGTGTTAGTCTATCTGAGATGCCTTGGGGTATAGGATTCTCATCTACCTATACCTACATCCCCTCTTGTTTGGACTTAGAAATTTTCAATTGAATACACGTTGACTTGCCTTGGTCTATAGGATTCTAATCTACCTATACCTACATCCCCTCTTGTTTGGACTTAGAAATTTTCAATTGAATACACGTTGACTTGCCTTGGTCTATAGGATTCTAATCTACCTATACCTACATCCCCTCTTGTTTGGACTTAGAAATTTTCAATTGAATACAATCTTAGATGCCTCGGTCTATAGAATTGTCATCAACCTATACCTACATCCCCTCTTTTTTGGACTTAGAAATTTTCAATTGAATACACGTTGACTTGCCTTGGTCTATAGGATTGTCATCAACCTATACCTACATCCCCTCTTGTTTGGACTTAGAAATTTTCAATTGAATACAATCTTATATGCCTCGGTCTATAGAATTGTCATCAACCTATACCTACATCCCCTCTTGTTTTGACTTAGAAATTTTCAATTGAATACAATCTTATATGCCTCGGTCTATAGAATTGTCATCAACCTATACCTACATCCCCTCTTGTTTGGACTTAGAAATTTTCAATTGAATACAATCTTAGATGCCTCGGTCTATAGAATTGTCATCAACCTATACCTACATCCCCTCTTGTTTGGACTTAGAAATTTTCAATTGAATACAATCTTATATGCCTCGGTCTATAGGATTGTCATCAACCTATACCTACATCCCCTCTTGTTTGGACTTAGAAATTTTCAATTGAATACACGTTGACTTGCCTTGGTCTATAGGATTGTCATCAACCTATACCTACATCCCCTCTTGTTTGGACTTAGAAATTTTCAATTGAATACAATCTTATATGACTCGGTCTATAGGATTGTCATCAACCTATACCTACATCCCTTCTTGTTTGGACTTAGAAATTTTCAATTGAATACAATCTTATATGACTCGGTCTATAGGATTGTCATCAACCTATACCTACATCCCCTCTTGTTTGGACTTAGAAATTTTCAATTGAATACAATCTTATATGACTCGGTCTATAGGATTGTCATCAACCTATACCTACATCCCCTCTTGTTTGGACTTAGAAATTTTCAATTGAATACACGTTGACTTGCCTTGGTCAATAGGATTGTCATCAACCTATACCTACATCCCCTCTTGTTTGGACTTAGAAATTTTCAATTGAATACACGTTGACTTGCCTTGGTCAATAGGATTGTCATCAACCTATACCTACATCCCCTCTTGTTTGGACTTAGAAATTTTCAATTGAATACACGTTGACTTGCCTTGGTTTATAGGATTGTCATCAACCTATACCTACATCCCTTCTTGTTTGGACTTAGAAATTTTCAATTGAATACAATCTTATATGCCTGTGTCTGTAGAATTGTCATCAACCTATACCTACATCCCCTCTTGTTTGGACTTAGAAATTTTCAATTGAATACAATCTTATATGCCTGTGTCTATAGGATTGTCATCAACCTATACCTACATCCCCTCTTGTTTGGACTTAGAAATTTTCAATTGAATACAATCTTATATGCCTCGGTCTATAGAATTGTCATCAACCTATACCTACATCCCCTCTTGTTTGGACTTAGAAATTTTCAATTGAATACAATCTTATATGACTCGGTCTATAGGATTGTCATCAACCTATACCTACATCCCCTCTTGTTTGGACTTAGAAATTTTCAATTGAATACACGTTGACTTGCACTGGTCTATAGGATTGTCATCAACCTATATCTACATCCCCTCTTGTTTGGACTTAGAAATTTTCAATTGAATACACGTTGACTTGCATTGGTCTATAGGATTGTCATCAACCTATACCTACATCCCCTCTTGTTTGGACTTAGAAATTTTCAATTGAACACACGTTGACTTGCCTTGGTCTATAGGATTGTCATCAACCTATACCTACATCCCCTCTTGTTTTGACTTAGAAATTTTCAATTGAATACACGTTGACTTGCCTTGGTCTATAGGATTGTCATCAACCTATACCTACATCCCCTCTTGTTTGGACTTAGAAATTTTCAATTGAATACAATCTTATATGACTCGGTCTATAGGATTGTCATCAACCTATACCTACATCCCTTCTTGTTTGGACTTAGAAATTTTCAATTGAATACAATCTTATATGACTCGGTCTATAGGATTGTCATCAACCTATACCTACATCCCCTCTTGTTTGGACTTAGAAATTTTCAATTGAATACACGTTGACTTGCCTTGGTCAATAGGATTGTCATCAACCTATACCTACATCCCCTCTTGTTTGGACTTAGAAATTTTCAATTGAATACAATCTTATATGACTCGGTCTATAGGATTGTCATCAACCTATACCTACATCCCTTCTTGTTTGGACTTAGAAATTTTCAATTGAATACAATCTTATATGACTCGGTCTATAGGATTGTCATCAACCTATACCTACATCCCCTCTTGTTTGGACTTAGAAATTTTCAATTGAATACACGTTGACTTGCCTTGGTCTATAGGATTGTCATCAACCTATACCTACATCCCCTCTTGTTTGGACTTAGAAATTTTCAATTGAATACACGTTGACTTGCCTTGGTCAATAGGATTCTCATCAACCTATACCTACATCCCCTCTTGTTTGGACTTAGAAATTTTCAATTGAATACACGTTGACTTGCCTTGGTCTATAGGATTGTCATCAACCTATACCTACATCCCCTCTTGTTTGGACTTAGAAATTTTCAATTGAATACACGTTGACTTGCCTTGGTCTATAGAATTGTCATCAACCTATACCTACATCCCCTCTTGTTTGGACTTAGAAATTTTCAATTGAATACACGTTGACTTGCATTGGTCTATAGGATTGTCATCAACCTATACCTACATCCCTTCTTGTTTGGACTTAGAAATTTTCAATTGAATACAATCTTATATGCCTGTGTCTATAGAATTGTCATCAACCTATACCTACATCCCCTCTTTTTTGGACTTAGAAATTTTCAATTGAATACAATCTTATATGACTCGGTCTATAGGATTGTCATCAACCTATACCTACATCCCCTCTTGTTTGGACTTAGAAATTTTCAATTGAATACAATCTTATATGACTCGGTCTATAGGATTGTCATCAACCTATACCTACATCCCCTCTTGTTTGGACTTAGAAATTTTCAATTGAATACAATCTTATATGACTCGGTCTATAGAATTGTCATCAACCTATACCTACATCCCCTCTTGTTTGGACTTAGAAATTTTCAATTGAATACAATCTTATATGCCTCGGTCTATAGAATTGTCATCAACCTATACCTACATCCCCTCTTGATTGGACTTAGAAATTTTCAATTGAATACAATCTTATATGACTCGGTCTATAGGATTGTCATCAACCTATACCTACATCCCCTCTTGATTGGACTTAGAAATTTTCAATTGAATACAATCTTATATGACTCGGTCTATAGGATTGTCATCAACCTATACCTACATCCCCTCTTGTTTGGACTTAGAAATTTTCAATTGAATACAATCTTATATGACTCGGTCTATAGGATTGTCATCAACCTATACCTACATCCCCTCTTGATTGGACTTAGAAATTTTCAATTGAATACACGTTGACTTGCATTGGTCTATAGGATTCTCATCAACCTATATCTACATCCCCTCTTGTTTTGACTTAGAAATTTTCAATTGAATACACGTTGACTTGCCTTGGTCTATAGGATTGTCATCAACCTATACCTACATCCCCTCTTGTTTTGACTTAGAAATTTTCAATTGAATACAATCTTATATGACTCGGTCTATAGGATTGTCATCAACCTATACCTACATCCCCTCTTGATTGGACTTAGAAATTTTCAATTGAATACAATCTTATATGACTCGGTCTATAGGATTGTCATCAACCTATACCTACATCCCCTCTTGATTGGACTTAGAAATTTTCAATTGAATACAATCTTATATGACTCGGTCTATAGGATTGTCATCAACCTATACCTACATCCCCTCTTGATTGGACTTAGAAATTTTCAATTGAATACAATCTTATATGACTCGGTCTATAGGATTGTCATCAACCTATACCTACATCCCCTCTTGTTTGGACTTAGAAATTTTCAATTGAATACACGTTGACTTGCATTGGTCTATAGGATTCTCATCAACCTATATCTACATCCCCTCTTGTTTGGACTTAGAAATTTTCAATTGAACACACGTTGACTTGCCTTGGTCTATAGGATTGTCATCAACCTATACCTACATCCCCTCTTGTTTTGACTTAGAAATTTTCAATTGAACACACGTTGACTTGCCTTGGTCTATAGGATTGTCATCAACCTATACCTACATCCCCTCTTGTTTTGACTTAGAAATTTTCAATTGAATACAATCTTATATGACTCGGTCTATAGGATTGTCATCAACCTATACCTACATCCCCTCTTGTTTGGACTTAGAAATTTTCAATTGAATACAATCTTATATGACTCGGTCTATAGGATTGTCATCAACCTATACCTACATCCCTTCTTGTTTGGACTTAGAAATTTTCAATTGAATACAATCTTATATGACTCGGTCTATAGGATTGTCATCAACCTATACCTACATCCCCTCTTGTTTGGACTTAGAAATTTTCAATTGAATACAATCTTATATGACTCGGTCTATAGGATTGTCATCAACCTATACCTACATCCCCTCTTGTTTGGACTTAGAAATTTTCAATTGAATACAATCTTATATGACTCGGTCTATAGGATTGTCATCAACCTATACCTACATCCCCTCTTGTTTGGACTTAGAAATTTTCAATTGAATACAATCTTATATGACTCGGTCTATAGGATTGTCATCAACCTATACCTACATCCCCTCTTGTTTGGACTTAGAAATTTTCAATTGAATACAATCTTATATGACTCGGTCTATAGGATTGTCATCAACCTATACCTACATCCCCTCTTGTTTGGACTTAGAAATTTTCAATTGAATACAATCTTATATGACTCGGTCTATAGGATTGTCATCAACCTATACCTACATCCCCTCTTGTTTGGACTTAGAAATTTTCAATTGAATACAATCTTATATGACTCGGTCTATAGGATTGTCATCAACCTATACCTACATCCCCTCTTGTTTGGACTTAGAAATTTTCAATTGAATACACGTTGACTTGCATTGGTCTATAGGATTCTCATCAACCTATATCTACATCCCCTCTTGTTTTGACTTAGAAATTTTCAATTGAATACACGTTGACTTGCCTTGGTCTATAGGATTGTCATCAACCTATACCTACATCCCCTCTTGTTTTGACTTAGAAATTTTCAATTGAATACAATCTTATATGACTCGGTCTATAGGATTGTCATCAACCTATACCTACATCCCCTCTTGATTGGACTTAGAAATTTTCAATTGAATACAATCTTATATGACTCGGTCTATAGGATTGTCATCAACCTATACCTACATCCCCTCTTGATTGGACTTAGAAATTTTCAATTGAATACAATCTTATATGACTCGGTCTATAGGATTGTCATCAACCTATACCTACATCCCCTCTTGATTGGACTTAGAAATTTTCAATTGAATACAATCTTATATGACTCGGTCTATAGGATTGTCATCAACCTATACCTACATCCCCTCTTGTTTGGACTTAGAAATTTTCAATTGAATACACGTTGACTTGCATTGGTCTATAGGATTCTCATCAACCTATATCTACATCCCCTCTTGTTTGGACTTAGAAATTTTCAATTGAACACACGTTGACTTGCCTTGGTCTATAGGATTGTCATCAACCTATACCTACATCCCCTCTTGTTTTGACTTAGAAATTTTCAATTGAACACACGTTGACTTGCCTTGGTCTATAGGATTGTCATCAACCTATACCTACATCCCCTCTTGTTTTGACTTAGAAATTTTCAATTGAATACAATCTTATATGACTCGGTCTATAGGATTGTCATCAACCTATACCTACATCCCCTCTTGTTTGGACTTAGAAATTTTCAATTGAATACAATCTTATATGACTCGGTCTATAGGATTGTCATCAACCTATACCTACATCCCTTCTTGTTTGGACTTAGAAATTTTCAATTGAATACAATCTTATATGACTCGGTCTATAGGATTGTCATCAACCTATACCTACATCCCCTCTTGTTTGGACTTAGAAATTTTCAATTGAATACAATCTTATATGACTCGGTCTATAGGATTGTCATCAACCTATACCTACATCCCCTCTTGTTTGGACTTAGAAATTTTCAATTGAATACAATCTTATATGACTCGGTCTATAGGATTGTCATCAACCTATACCTACATCCCCTCTTGTTTGGACTTAGAAATTTTCAATTGAATACACGTTGACTTGCCTTGGTCAATAGGATTGTCATCAACCTATACCTACATCCCCTCTTGTTTGGACTTAGAAATTTTCAATTGAATACACGTTGACTTGCCTTGGTCAATAGGATTGTCATCAACCTATACCTACATCCCCTCTTGTTTGGACTTAGAAATTTTCAATTGAATACACGTTGACTTGCCTTGGTCAATAGGATTGTCATCAACCTATACCTACATCCCCTCTTTTTTGGACTTAGAAATTTTCAATTGAATACACGTTGACTTGCCTTGGTTTATAGGATTGTCATCAACCTATACCTACATCCCCTCTTGTTTGGACTTAGAAATTTTCAATTGAATACACGTCGACTTGACTTGGTCTATAGGATTGTCATCAACCTATATCTACATCCCCTCTTGTTTGGACTTAGAAATTTTCAATTGAATACACGTTTACTTGCCTTGGTCTATAGGATTGTCATCAACCTATATCTACATCCCCTCTTGTTTGGACTTAGAAATTTTCAATTGAATACAATCTGAGATGCCTTGGTCTATAGGATTGTCATCAACCTATACCTACATCCCCTCTTGTTTGGACTTAGAAATTTTCAATTGAATACAATCTGAGATGCCTCGGTCTATAGGATTGTCATCAACCTATACCTACATCCCCTCTTGTTTGGACTTAGAAATTTTCAATTGAATACACGTCGACTTGACTTGGTCTATAGGATTGTCATCAACCTATACCTACATCCCCTCTTGTTTGGACTTAGAAATTTTCAATTGAATACACGTTGACTTGCCTTGGTCAATAGGATTCTCATCAACCTATACCTACATCCCCTCTTGTTTGGACTTAGAAATTTTCAATTGAATACACGTTGACTTGCCTTGGTCAATAGGATTCTCATCAACCTATACCTACATCCCCTCTTGTTTGGACTTAGAAATTTTCAATTGAATACACGTTGACTTGCCTTGGTCTATAGGATTGTCATCAACCTATACCTACATCCCCTCTTGTTTGGACTTAGAAATTTTCAATTGAATACACGTTGACTTGCCTTGGTCTATAGAATTGTCATCAACCTATACCTACATCCCCTCTTGTTTGGACTTAGAAATTTTCAATTGAATACACGTTGACTTGCATTGGTCTATAGGATTGTCATCAACCTATACCTACATCCCTTCTTGTTTGGACTTAGAAATTTTCAATTGAATACAATCTTATATGCCTGTGTCTATAGAATTGTCATCAACCTATACCTACATCCCCTCTTGTTTGGACTTAGAAATTTTCAATTGAATACACGTTGACTTGCCTTGGTCAATAGGATTGTCATCAACCTATACCTACATCCCCTCTTTTTTGGACTTAGAAATTTTCAATTGAATACACGTTGACTTGCCTTGGTTTATAGGATTGTCATCAACCTATACCTACATCCCCTCTTGTTTGGACTTAGAAATTTTCAATTGAATACACGTCGACTTGACTTGGTCTATAGGATTGTCATCAACCTATATCTACATCCCCTCTTGTTTGGACTTAGAAATTTTCAATTGAATACACGTTTACTTGCCTTGGTCTATAGGATTGTCATCAACCTATATCTACATCCCCTCTTGTTTGGACTTAGAAATTTTCAATTGAATACAATCTGAGATGCCTTGGTCTATAGGATTGTCATCAACCTATACCTACATCCCCTCTTGTTTGGACTTAGAAATTTTCAATTGAATACAATCTGAGATGCCTCGGTCTATAGGATTGTCATCAACCTATACCTACATCCCCTCTTGTTTGGACTTAGAAATTTTCAATTGAATACACGTTGACTTGCCTTGGTCAATAGGATTCTCATCAACCTATACCTACATCCCCTCTTGTTTGGACTTAGAAATTTTCAATTGAATACACGTTGACTTGCCTTGGTCAATAGGATTCTCATCAACCTATACCTACATCCCCTCTTGTTTGGACTTAGAAATTTTCAATTGAATACACGTTGACTTGCCTTGGTCAATAGGATTCTCATCAACCTATACCTACATCCCCTCTTGTTTGGACTTAGAAATTTTCAATTGAATACACGTTGACTTGCCTTGGTCTATAGGATTGTCATCAACCTATACCTACATCCCCTCTTGTTTGGACTTAGAAATTTTCAATTGAATACACGTTGACTTGCCTTGGTCTATAGAATTGTCATCAACCTATACCTACATCCCCTCTTGTTTGGACTTAGAAATTTTCAATTGAATACACGTTGACTTGCATTGGTCTATAGGATTGTCATCAACCTATACCTACATCCCTTCTTGTTTGGACTTAGAAATTTTCAATTGAATACAATCTTATATGCCTGTGTCTATAGAATTGTCATCAACCTATACCTACATCCCCTCTTTTTTGGACTTAGAAATTTTCAATTGAATACAATCTTATATGACTCGGTCTATAGGATTGTCATCAACCTATACCTACATCCCCTCTTGTTTGGACTTAGAAATTTTCAATTGAATACAATCTTATATGACTCGGTCTATAGGATTGTCATCAACCTATACCTACATCCCCTCTTGTTTGGACTTAGAAATTTTCAATTGAATACACGTTGACTTGCCTTGGTTTATAGGATTGTCATCAACCTATACCTACATCCCCTCTTGTTTGGACTTAGAAATTTTCAATTGAATACAATCTTATATGACTCGGTCTATAGAATTGTCATCAACCTATACCTACATCCCCTCTTGTTTGGACTTAGAAATTTTCAATTGAATACAATCTTATATGCCTCGGTCTATAGAATTGTCATCAACCTATACCTACATCCCCTCTTGATTGGACTTAGAAATTTTCAATTGAATACAATCTTATATGACTCGGTCTATAGGATTGTCATCAACCTATACCTACATCCCCTCTTGATTGGACTTAGAAATTTTCAATTGAATACAATCTTATATGACTCGGTCTATAGGATTGTCATCAACCTATACCTACATCCCCTCTTGTTTGGACTTAGAAATTTTCAATTGAATACAATCTTATATGACTCGGTCTATAGGATTGTCATCAACCTATACCTACATCCCCTCTTGTTTGGACTTAGAAATTTTCAATTGAATACACGTTGACTTGCATTGGTCTATAGGATTCTCATCAACCTATATCTACATCCCCTCTTGTTTTGACTTAGAAATTTTCAATTGAATACACGTTGACTTGCCTTGGTCTATAGGATTGTCATCAACCTATACCTACATCCCCTCTTGTTTTGACTTAGAAATTTTCAATTGAATACAATCTTATATGACTCGGTCTATAGGATTGTCATCAACCTATACCTACATCCCCTCTTGTTTGGACTTAGAAATTTTCAATTGAATACAATCTTATATGACTCGGTCTATAGGATTGTCATCAACCTATACCTACATCCCCTCTTGATTGGACTTAGAAATTTTCAATTGAATACAATCTTATATGACTCGGTCTATAGGATTGTCATCAACCTATACCTACATCCCCTCTTGTTTGGACTTAGAAATTTTCAATTGAATACACGTTGACTTGCATTGGTCTATAGGATTCTCATCAACCTATATCTACATCCCCTCTTGTTTGGACTTAGAAATTTTCAATTGAACACACGTTGACTTGCCTTGGTCTATAGGATTGTCATCAACCTATACCTACATCCCCTCTTGTTTTGACTTAGAAATTTTCAATTGAATACACGTTGACTTGCCTTGGTCTATAGGATTGTCATCAACCTATACCTACATCCCCTCTTGTTTTGACTTAGAAATTTTCAATTGAATACAATCTTATATGACTCGGTCTATAGGATTGTCATCAACCTATACCTACATCCCCTCTTGTTTGGACTTAGAAATTTTCAATTGAATACAATCTTATATGACTCGGTCTATAGGATTGTCATCAACCTATACCTACATCCCCTCTTGTTTGGACTTAGAAATTTTCAATTGAATACAATCTTATATGACTCGGTCTATAGGATTGTCATCAACCTATACCTACATCCCCTCTTGTTTGGACTTAGAAATTTTCAATTGAATACAATCTTATATGACTCGGTCTATAGGATTGTCATCAACCTATACCTACATCCCTTCTTGTTTGGACTTAGAAATTTTCAATTGAATACAATCTTATATGACTCGGTCTATAGGATTGTCATCAACCTATACCTACATCCCCTCTTGTTTGGACTTAGAAATTTTCAATTGAATACAATCTTATATGACTCGGTCTATAGGATTGTCATCAACCTATACCTACATCCCCTCTTGTTTGGACTTAGAAATTTTCAATTGGATACAATCTTATATGACTCGGTCTATAGGATTGTCATCAACCTATACCTACATCCCCTCTTGTTTGGACTTAGAAATTTTCAATTGAATACAATCTTATATGACTCGGTCTATAGGATTGTCATCAACCTATACCTACATCCCTTCTTGTTTGGACTTAGAAATTTTCAATTGAATACAATCTTATATGACTCGGTCTATAGGATTGTCATCAACCTATACCTACATCCCCTCTTGTTTGGACTTAGAAATTTTCAATTGAATACAATCTTATATGACTCGGTCTATAGGATTGTCATCAACCTATACCTACATCCCCTCTTGTTTGGACTTAGAAATTTTCAATTGAATACAATCTTATATGACTCGGTCTATAGGATTGTCATCAACCTATACCTACATCCCCTCTTGTTTGGACTTAGAAATTTTCAATTGAATACACGTTGACTTGCCTTGGTCAATAGGATTGTCATCAACCTATACCTACATCCCCTCTTGTTTGGACTTAGAAATTTTCAATTGAATACACGTTGACTTGCCTTGGTCAATAGGATTGTCATCAACCTATACCTACATCCCCTCTTGTTTGGACTTAGAAATTTTCAATTGAATACACGTTGACTTGCCTTGGTCAATAGGATTGTCATCAACCTATACCTACATCCCCTCTTTTTTGGACTTAGAAATTTTCAATTGAATACACGTTGACTTGCCTTGGTTTATAGGATTGTCATCAACCTATACCTACATCCCCTCTTGTTTGGACTTAGAAATTTTCAATTGAATACACGTCGACTTGACTTGGTCTATAGGATTGTCATCAACCTATATCTACATCCCCTCTTGTTTGGACTTAGAAATTTTCAATTGAATACACGTTTACTTGCCTTGGTCTATAGGATTGTCATCAACCTATATCTACATCCCCTCTTGTTTGGACTTAGAAATTTTCAATTGAATACAATCTGAGATGCCTTGGTCTATAGGATTGTCATCAACCTATACCTACATCCCCTCTTGTTTGGACTTAGAAATTTTCAATTGAATACAATCTGAGATGCCTCGGTCTATAGGATTGTCATCAACCTATACCTACATCCCCTCTTGTTTGGACTTAGAAATTTTCAATTGAATACAATCTGAGATGCCTTGGTCTATAGAATTGTCATCAATCTATACATACATCCCCTCTTGTTTGGACTTAGAAATTTTCAATTGAATACAATCTGAGATGCCTTGGTCTATAGAATTGTCATCAACCTATACCTACATCCCCTCTTGTTTGGACTTAGAAATTTTCAATTGAATACAATCTGAGATGCCTCGGTCTATAGGATTGTCATCAACCTATACCTACATCCCCTCTTGTTTGGACTTAGAAATTTTCAATTGAATACAATCTGAGATGCCTTGGTCTATAGAATTGTCATCAACCTATACATACATCCCCTCTTGTTTGGACTTAGAAATTTTCAATTGAATACAATCTGAGATGCCTTGGTCTATAGAATTGTCATCAACCTATACCTACATCCCCTCTTGTTTGGACTTAGAAATTTTCAATTGAATACAATCTGAGATGCCTCGGTCTATAGGATTGTCATCAACCTATACCTACATCCCCTCTTGTTTGGACTTAGAAATTTTCAATTGAATACAATCTGAGATGCCTTGGTCTATAGAATTGTCATCAATCTATACATACATCCCCTCTTGTTTGGACTTAGAAATTTTCAATTGAATACAATCTGAGATGCCTTGGTCCATAGAATTGTCATCAACCTATACCTACATCCCCTCTTGTTTGGACTTAGAAATTTTCAATTGAATACAATCTGAGATGCCTCGGTCTATAGGATTGTCATCAACCTATACCTACATCCCCTCTTGTTTGGACTTAGAAATTTTCAATTGAATACAATCTGAGATGCCTCGGTCTATAGGATTGTCATCAACCTATACCTACATCCCCTCTTGTTTGGACTTAGAAATTTTCAATTGAATACAATCTGAGATGCCTCGGTCTATAGGATTGTCATCAACCTATACATACATCCCCTCTTGTTTGGACTTAGAAATTTTCAATTGAATACAATCTGAGATGCCTTGGTCTATAGAATTGTCATCAACCTATACATACATCCCCTCTTGTTTGGACTTAGAAATTTTCAATTGAATACAATCTGAGATGCCTCGGTCTATAGGATTGTCATCAACCTATACCTACATCCCCTCTTGTTTGGACTTAGAAATTTTCAATTGAATACAATCTGAGATGCCTCGGTCTATAGGATTGTCATCAACCTATACCTACATCCCCTCTTGTTTGGACTTAGAAATTTTCAATTGAATACAATCTGAGATGCCTCGGTCTATAGGATTGTCATCAACCTATACCTACATCCCCTCTTGTTTGGACTTAGAAATTTTCAATTGAATACAATCTGAGATGCCTCGGTCTATAGGATTGTCATCAACCTATACCTACATCCCCTCTTGTTTGGACTTAGAAATTTTCAATTGAATACAATCTGAGATGCCTTGGTCTATAGAATTGTCATCAACCTATACATACATCCCCTCTTGTTTGGACTTAGAAATTTTCAATTGAATACAATCTGAGATGCCTCGGTCTATAGGATTGTCATCAACCTATACCTACATCCCCTCTTGTTTGGACTTAGAAATTTTCAATTGAATACAATCTGAGATGCCTCGGTCTATAGGATTGTCATCAACCTATACCTACATCCCCTCTTGTTTGGACTTAGAAATTTTCAATTGAATACAATCTGAGATGCCTTGGTCTATAGAATTGTCATCAATCTATACATACATCCCCTCTTGTTTGGACTTAGAAATTTTCAATTGAATACAATCTGAGATGCCTTGGTCTATAGAATTGTCATCAACCTATACCTACATCCCCTCTTGTTTGGACTTAGAAATTTTCAATTGAATACAATCTGAGATGCCTCGGTCTATAGGATTGTCATCAACCTATACCTACATCCCCTCTTGTTTGGACTTAGAAATTTTCAATTGAATACAATCTGAGATGCCTCGGTCTATAGGATTGTCATCAACCTATACCTACATCCCCTCTTGTTTGGACTTAGAAATTTTCAATTGAATACAATCTGAGATGCCTCGGTCTATAGGATTGTCATCAACCTATACCTACATCCCCTCTTGTTTGGACTTAGAAATTTTCAATTGAATACAATCTGAGATGCCTTGGTCTATAGAATTGTCATCAACCTATACATACATCCCCTCTTGTTTGAACTTAGAAATTTTCAATTGAATACAATCTGAGATGCCTCGGTCTATAGGATTGTCATCAACCTATACATACATCCCCTCTTGTTTGGACTTAGAAATTTTCAATTGAATACAATCTGAGATGCCTCGGTCTATAGGATTGTCATCAACCTATACCTACATCCCCTCTTGTTTGGACTTAGAAATTTTCAATTGAATATAATCTGAGATGCCTTGGTCTATAGAATTGTCATCAACCTATACATACATCCCCTCTTGTTTGGACTTAGAAATTTTCAATTGAATACAATCTGAGATGCCTTGGTCTATAGAATTGTCATCAACCTATACCTACATCCCCTCTTGTTTGGACTTAGAAATTTTCAATTGAATACAATCTGAGATGCCTCGGTCTATAGGATTGTCATCAACCTATACCTACATCCCCTCTTGTTTGGACTTAGAAATTTTCAATTGAATACAATCTGAGATGCCTTGGTCTATAGAATTGTCATCAATCTATACATACATCCCCTCTTGTTTGGACTTAGAAATTTTCAATTGAATACAATCTGAGATGCCTTGGTCTATAGAATTGTCATCAACCTATACCTACATCCCCTCTTGTTTGGACTTAGAAATTTTCAATTGAATACAATCTGAGATGCCTCGGTCTATAGGATTGTCATCAACCTATACCTACATCCCCTCTTGTTTGGACTTAGAAATTTTCAATTGAATACAATCTGAGATGCCTCGGTCTATAGGATTGTCATCAACCTATACCTACATCCCCTCTTGTTTGGACTTAGAAATTTTCAATTGAATACAATCTGAGATGCCTCGGTCTATAGGATTGTCATCAACCTATACCTACATCCCCTCTTGTTTGGACTTAGAAATTTTCAATTGAATACAATCTGAGATGCCTTGGTCTATAGAATTGTCATCAACCTATACATACATCCCCTCTTGTTTGAACTTAGAAATTTTCAATTGAATACAATCTGAGATGCCTCGGTCTATAGGATTGTCATCAACCTATACATACATCCCCTCTTGTTTGGACTTAGAAATTTTCAATTGAATACAATCTGAGATGCCTCGGTCTATAGGATTGTCATCAACCTATACCTACATCCCCTCTTGTTTGGACTTAGAAATTTTCAATTGAATATAATCTGAGATGCCTTGGTCTATAGAATTGTCATCAACCTATACATACATCCCCTCTTGTTTGGACTTAGAAATTTTCAATTGAATACAATCTGAGATGCCTTGGTCTATAGAATTGTCATCAACCTATACCTACATCCCCTCTTGTTTGGACTTAGAAATTTTCAATTGAATACAATCTGAGATGCCTCGGTCTATAGGATTGTCATCAACCTATACCTACATCCCCTCTTGTTTGGACTTAGAAATTTTCAATTGAATACAATCTGAGATGCCTTGGTCTATAGAATTGTCATCAATCTATACATACATCCCCTCTTGTTTGGACTTAGAAATTTTCAATTGAATACAATCTGAGATGCCTTGGTCTATAGAATTGTCATCAACCTATACCTACATCCCCTCTTGTTTGGACTTAGAAATTTTCAATTGAATACAATCTGAGATGCCTCGGTCTATAGGATTGTCATCAACCTATACCTACATCCCCTCTTGTTTGGACTTAGAAATTTTCAATTGAATACAATCTGAGATGCCTCGGTCTATAGGATTGTCATCAACCTATACCTACATCCCCTCTTGTTTGGACTTAGAAATTTTCAATTGAATACAATCTGAGATGCCTCGGTCTATAGGATTGTCATCAACCTATACCTACATCCCCTCTTGTTTGGACTTAGAAATTTTCAATTGAATACAATCTGAGATGCCTTGGTCTATAGAATTGTCATCAACCTATACATACATCCCCTCTTGTTTGGACTTAGAAATTTTCAATTGAATACAATCTGAGATGCCTTGGTCTATAGAATTGTCATCAACCTATACCTACATCCCCTCTTGTTTGGACTTAGAAATTTTCAATTGAATACAATCTGAGATGCCTCGGTCTATAGGATTGTCATCAACCTATACCTACATCCCCTCTTGTTTGGACTTAGAAATTTTCAATTGAATACAATCTGAGATGCCTCGGTCTATAGGATTGTCATCAACCTATACCTACATCCCCTCTTGTTTGGACTTAGAAATTTTCAATTGAATACAATCTGAGATGCCTTGGTCTATAGGATTGTCATCAACCTATACCTACATCCCCTCTTGTTTGGACTTAGAAATTTTCAATTGAATACAATCTGAGATGCCTCGGTCTATAGGATTGTCATCAACCTATACCTACATCCCCTCTTGTTTGGACTTAGAAATTTTCAATTGAATACACGTTGACTTGCCTTGGTCTATAGGATTGTCATCAACCTATACCTACATCCCCTCTTGTTTGGACTTAGAAATTTTCAATTGAATACAATCTGAGATGCCTTGGTCTATAGGATTGTCACCTACCTATACCTACATCCCCTCTTGTTTTGACTTAGAAATTTTCAATTGAATACACGTTGACTTGCCTTGGTCTATAGGATTGTCATCAACCTATACCTACATCCCCTCTTGTTTGGACTTAGAAATTTTCAATTGAATACAATCTTAGATGCCTCGGTCTATAGAATTGTCATCAACCTATACCTACGTCCCCTCTTGTTTGGACTTAGAAATTTTCAATTGAATACAATCTTAGATGACTCGGTCTATAGGATTGTCATCAACCTATACCTACATCCCCTCTTGTTTGGACTTAGAAATTTTCAATTGAATACAATCTGAGATGCCTCGGTCTATAGGATTGTCATCAACCTATACCTACATCCCCTCTTGTTTGGACTTAGAAATTTTCAATTGAATACAATCTTAGATGCCTCGGTCTATAGGATTGTCATCAACCTATACCTACATCCCCTCTTGTTTGGACTTAGAAATTTTCAATTGAATACAATCTGAGATGCCTTGGTCTATAGGATTGTCACCTACCTATACCTACATCCCCTCTTGTTTTGACTTAGAAATTTTCAATTGAATACACGTTGACTTGCCTTGGTCTATAGGATTGTCATCAACCTATATCTACATCCCCTCTTGTTTGGACTTAGAAATTTTCAATTGAATACAATCTGAGATGCCTCGGTCTATAGGATTGTCATCAACCTATACCTACATCCCCTCTTGTTTGGACTTAGAAATTTTCAATTGAATACAATCTGAGATGCCTTGGTCTATAGGATTGTCACCTACCTATACCTACATCCCCTCTTGTTTTGACTTAGAAATTTTCAATTGAATACACGTTGACTTGCCTTGGTCTATAGGATTGTCATCAACCTATATCTACATCCCCTCTTGTTTGGACTTAGAAATTTTCAATTGAATACAATCTGAGATGCCTCGGTCTATAGGATTGTCATCAACCTATACATACATCCCCTCTTGTTTGGACTTAGAAATTTTCAATTGAATACAATCTGAGATGCCTTGGTCTATAGGATTGTCATCAACCTATACATACATCCCCTCTTGTTTGGACTTAGAAATTTTCAATTGAATACAATCTGAGATGCCTCTGTCTATAGGATTGTCATCAACCTATACCTACATCCCCTCTTGTTTGGACTTAGAAATTTTCAATTGAATACAATCTGAGATGCCTTGGTCTATAGAATTGTCATCAACCTATACATACATCCCCTCTTGTTTGGACTTAGAAATTTTCAATTGAATACAATCTGAGATGCCTTGGTCTATAGAATTGTCATCAACCTATACCTACATCCCCTCTTGTTTGGACTTAGAAATTTTCAATTGAATACAATCTGAGATGCCTCGGTCTATAGGATTGTCATCAACCTATACCTACATCCCCTCTTGTTTGGACTTAGAAATTTTCAATTGAATACAATCTGAGATGCCTTGGTCTATAGAATTGTCATCAATCTTTACATACATCCCCTCTTGTTTGGACTTAGAAATTTTCAATTGAATACAATCTGAGATGCCTTGGTCTATAGAATTGTCATCAACCTATACCTACATCCCCTCTTGTTTGGACTTAGAAATTTTCAATTGAATACAATCTGAGATGCCTCGGTCTATAGGATTGTCATCAACCTATACCTACATCCCCTCTTGTTTGGACTTAGAAATTTTCAATTGAATACAATCTGAGATGCCTCGGTCTATAGGATTGTCATCAACCTATACCTACATCCCCTCTTGTTTGGACTTAGAAATTTTCAATTGAATACAATCTGAGATGCCTCGGTCTATAGGATTGTCATCAACCTATACCTACATCCCCTCTTGTTTGGACTTAGAAATTTTCAATTGAATACAATCTGAGATGCCTTGGTCTATAGAATTGTCATCAACCTATACATACATCCCCTCTTGTTTGGACTTAGAAATTTTAAATTGAATACAATCTGAGATGCCTTGGTCTATAGAATTGTCATCAACCTATACCTACATCCCCTCTTGTTTGGACTTAGAAATTTTCAATTGAATACAATCTGAGATGCCTCGGTCTATAGGATTGTCATCAACCTATACCTACATCCCCTCTTGTTTGGACTTAGAAATTTTCAATTGAATACAATCTGAGATGCCTCGGTCTATAGGATTGTCATCAACCTATACCTACATCCCCTCTTGTTTGGACTTAGAAATTTTCAATTGAATACAATCTGAGATGCCTTGGTCTATAGGATTGTCATCAACCTATACCTACATCCCCTCTTGTTTGGACTTAGAAATTTTCAATTGAATACAATCTGAGATGCCTCGGTCTATAGGATTGTCATCAACCTATACCTACATCCCCTCTTGTTTGGACTTAGAAATTTTCAATTGAATACAATCTGAGATGCCTTGGTCTATAGGATTGTCACCTACCTATACCTACATCCCCTCTTGTTTTGACTTAGAAATTTTCAATTGAATACACGTTGACTTGCCTTGGTCTATAGGATTGTCATCAACCTATATCTACATCCCCTCTTGTTTGGACTTAGAAATTTTCAATTGAATACAATCTTAGATGCCTCGGTCTATAGAATTGTCATCAACCTATACCTACGTCCCCTCTTGTTTGGACTTAGAAATTTTCAATTGAATACAATCTTAGATGCCTCGGTCTATAGGATTGTCATCAACCTATACCTACATCCCCTCTTGTTTGGACTTAGAAATTTTCAATTGAATACAATCTTATATGACTCGGTCTATAGGATTGTCATCAACCTATACCTACATCCCCTCTTGTTTGGACTTAGAAATTTTCAATTGAATACAATCTGAGATGCCTCGGTCTATAGGATTGTCATCAACCTATACCTACATCCCCTCTTGTTTGGACTTAGAAATTTTCAATTGAATACAATCTTAGATGCCTCGGTCTATAGGATTGTCATCAACCTATACCTACATCCCCTCTTGTTTGGACTTAGAAATTTTCAATTGAATACAATCTGAGATGCCTTGGTCTATAGGATTGTCACCTACCTATACCTACATCCCCTCTTGTTTTGACTTAGAAATTTTCAATTGAATACACGTTGACTTGCCTTGGTCTATAGGATTGTCATCAACCTATATCTACATCCCCTCTTGTTTGGACTTAGAAATTTTCAATTGAATACAATCTGAGATGCCTCGGTCTATAGGATTGTCATCAACCTATACCTACATCCCCTCTTGTTTGGACTTAGAAATTTTCAATTGAATACAATCTTAGATGCCTCGGTCTATAGAATTGTCATCAACCTATACCTACGTCCCCTCTTGTTTGGACTTAGAAATTTTCAATTGAATACAATCTTAGATGCCTCGGTCTATGGGATTGTCATCAACCTATACCTACATCCCCTCTTGTTTGGACTTAGAAATTTTCAATTGAATACAATCTTATATGACTCGGTCTATAGGATTGTCATCAACCTATACCTACATCCCCTCTTGTTTGGACTTAGAAATTTTCAATTGAATACAATCTTAGATGCCTCGGTCTATAGGATTGTCATCAACTTATACCTACATCCCCTCTTGTTTGGACTTAGAAATTTTCAATTGAATACACGTTTACTTGCCTTGGTCTATAGGATTGTCATCAACCTATACCTACATCCCCTCTTGTTTGGACTGAGAAATTTTCAATTGAATACACGTTGACTTGCCTTGGTATATAGGATTGTTATCAACCTATACCTACGTCCCCTCTTGTTTATACTTAGAAATTTTCAATTGAATACACGTTGACTTGCCTTGGTCTATAGGATTGTCATCAACCTATACCTACATCCCCTCTTGTTTGGACTTAGAAATTTTCAATTGAATACACGTTGATTTGACTTGGTCTATAGGATTGTCATCAACCTATACCTACATCCCCTCTTGTTTGGACTTAGAAATTTTCAATTGAATACACGTTGACTTGCCTTGGTTTATAGGATTGTCATCAACCTATACCTACATCCCCTCTTGTTTGGACTAAGAAATTTTCAATTGAATACAATCTGAGATGCCTTGGTCTATAGGATTGTCATCAATCTATACCTACATCCCTTCTTGTTTGGACTTAGAAATTTTCAATTGAATACACGTTGACTTGCCTTGGTTTATAGGATTGTCATCAACCTATACCTACATCCCCTCTTGTTTGGACTTAGAAATTTTCAATTGAATACAATCTGAGATGCCTTGGTCTATAGGATTGTCATCAACCTATACCTACATCCCCTCTTGTTTGGACTTAGAAATTTTCAATTGAATACACGTTGACTTGCCTTGGTCTATAGGATTGTCATCAACCTATACCTACATCCCTTCTTGTTTGGACTTAGAAATTTTCAATTGAATACACGTTGACTTGCCTTGGTTTATAGGATTGTCATCAACCTATACCTACATCCCCTCTTGTTTGGACTAAGAAATTTTCAATTGAATACAATCTGAGATGCCTTGGTCTATAGGATTGTCATCAATCTATACCTACATCCCTTCTTGTTTGGACTTAGAAATTTTCAATTGAATACACGTTGACTTGCCTTGGTTTATAGGATTGTCATCAACCTATACCTACATCCCCTCTTGTTTGGACTTAGAAATTTTCAATTGAATACAATCTGAGATGCCTTGGTCTATAGGATTGTCATCAACCTATACCTACATCCCCTCTTGTTTGGACTTAGAAATTTTCAATTGAATACACGTTGACTTTCCTTGGTCTATAGGATTGTCATCAACCTATACCTACATCCCTTCTTGTTTGGACTTAGAAATTTTCAATTGAATACACGTTGACTTGCCTTGGTTTATAGGATTGTCATCAACCTATACCTACATCCCCTCTTGTTTGGACTAAGAAATTTTCAATTGAATACAATCTGAGATGCCTTGGTCTATAGGATTGTCACCTACCTATACCTACATCCCCTCTTGTTTTGACTTAGAAATTTTCAATTGAATACACGTTGACTTGCCTTGGTCTATAGGATTGTCATCAACCTATACCTAAATCCCCTCTTGTTTGGACTTAGAAATTTTCAATTGAATACAATCTTATATGATTCGGTCTATAGGATTGTCATCAACCTATACCTACATCCCCTCTTGTTTGGACTTAGAAATTTTCAATTGAATACAATCTTAGATGCCTCGGTCTATAGAATTGTCATCAACCTATACCTACGTCCCCTCTTGTTTGGACTTAGAAATTTTCAATTGAATACAATCTTAGAGGCCTTGGTCTATAGAATTGTCATCAACCTATACCTACATCCCCTCTTGTTTGGACTTAGAAATTTTCAATTGAATACAATCTTAGATGCCTCGGTCTATAGAATTGTCATCAACCTATACCTACGTCCCCTCTTGTTTGGACTTAGAAATTTTCAATTGAATACAATCTTAGATGCCTCGGTCTATAGAATTGTCATCAACCTATACCTACATCCCCTCTTGTTTGGACTTAGAAATTTTCAATTGAATACAATCTGATATGCCTTGGTCTATAGAATTGTCATCAACCTATACCTACGTCCCCTCTTGTTTGGACTTAGAAATTTTCAATTGAATACAATCTTAGATGCCTCGGTCTATAGGATTTTCATCAACCTATACCTACATCCCCTTTTGTTTGGACTTAGAAATTTTCAATTGAATACAATCTTATATGCCTTAGTCTATAGAATTGTCATCAACCTATACCTACGTCCCCTCTTGTTTGGACTTAGAAATGTTCAATTGAATACAATCTTATATGACTCGGTCTATAGGATTGTCATCAACCTATACCTACATCCCCTCTTGTTTGGACTTAGAAATTTTCAATTGAATACACGTTGACTTGCCTTGGTCTATAGGATTGTCATCAACCTATACCTACATCCCCTCTTGTTTGGACTTAGAAATTTTCAATTGAATACACGTTGACTTGCCTTGGTCTATAGGATTCTCATCAACCTATATCTACATCCCCTCTTGTTTGGACTTAGAAATTTTCAATTGAATACAATCTGAGATGCCTCGGTCTATAGGATTGTCATCAACCTATACCTACATCCCCTCTTGTTTGGACTTAGAAATTTTCAATTGAATACAATCTGAGATGCCTTGGTCTATAGGATTGTCACCTACCTATACCTACATCCCTTCTTGTTTGGACTTAGAAATTTTCAATTGAATACACGTTGACTTGCCTTGGTCTATAGGATTGTCATCAACCTATATCTACATCCCCTCTTGTTTGGACTTAGTAATTTTCAATTGAATACAATCTGAGATGCCTCGGTCTATAGGATTGTCATCAACCTATACCTACATCCCCTCTTGTTTGGACTTAGAAATTTTCAATTGAATACAATCTTAGATGCCTCGGTCTATAGAATTGTCATCAACCTATACCTACGTCCCCTCTTGTTTGGACTTAGAAATTTTCAATTGAATACAATCTTAGATGCCTCGGTCTATAGGATTGTCATCAACCTATACCTACATCCCCTCTTGTTTGGACTTAGAAATTTTCAATTGATCACAATCTTATATGACTCGGTCTATAGGATTGTCATCAACCTATACCTACATCCCCTCTTGTTTGGACTTAGAAATTTTCAAATGAATACAATCTTAGATGCCTCGGTCTATAGGATTGTCATCAACTTATACCTACATCCCCTCTTGTTTGGACTTAGAAATTTTCAATTGAATACACGTTTACTTGCCTTGGTCTATAGGATTGTCATCAACCTATACCTACATCCCCTCTTGTTTGGACTGAGAAATTTTCAATTGAATACACGTTGACTTGCCTTGGTATATAGGATTGTTATCAACCTATACCTACGTCCCCTCTTGTTTATACTTAGAAATTTTCAATTGAATACACGTTGACTTGCCTTGGTCTATAGGATTGTCATCAACCTATACCTACATCCCCTCTTGTTTGGACTTAGAAATTTTCAATTGAATACACGTTGATTTGACTTGGTCTATAGGATTGTCATCAACCTATACCTACATCCCCTCTTGTTTGGACTTAGAAATTTTCAATTGAATACACGTTGACTTGCCTTGGTTTATAGGATTGTCATCAACCTATACCTACATCCCCTCTTGTTTGGACTAAGAAATTTTCAATTGAATACAATCTGAGATGCCTCGGTCTATAGGATTGTCATCAACCTATACCTACATCCCCTCTTGTTTGGACTTAGAAATTTTCAATTGAATACAATCTGAGATGCCTCGGTCTATAGGATTGTCATCAACCTATACCTACATCCCCTCTTGTTTGGACTTAGAAATTTTCAATTGAATACAATCTGAGATGCCTCGGTCTATAGGATTGTCATCAACCTATACCTACATCCCCTCTTGTTTGGACTTAGAAATTTTCAATTGAATACAATCTGAGATGCCTTGGTCTATAGAATTGTCATCAACCTATACATACATCCCCTCTTGTTTGGACTTAGAAATTTTCAATTGAATACAATCTGAGATGCCTCGGTCTATAGGATTGTCATCAACCTATACCTACATCCCCTCTTGTTTGGACTTAGAAATTTTCAATTGAATACAATCTGAGATGCCTCGGTCTATAGGATTGTCATCAACCTATACCTACATCCCCTCTTGTTTGGACTTAGAAATTTTCAATTGAATACAATCTGAGATGCCTTGGTCTATAGAATTGTCATCAATCTATACATACATCCCCTCTTGTTTGGACTTAGAAATTTTCAATTGAATACAATCTGAGATGCCTTGGTCTATAGAATTGTAATCAACCTATACCTACATCCCCTCTTGTTTGGACTTAGAAATTTTCAATTGAATACACGTTGACTTTCCTTGGTCTATAGGATTGTCATCAACCTATACCTACATCCCTTCTTGTTTGGACTTAGAAATTTTCAATTGAATACACGTTGACTTGCCTTGGTTTATAGGATTGTCATCAACCTATACCTACATCCCCTCTTGTTTGGACTAAGAAATTTTCAATTGAATACAATCTGAGATGCCTTGGTCTATAGGATTGTCACCTACCTATACCTACATCCCCTCTTGTTTTGACTTAGAAATTTTCAATTGAATACACGTTGACTTGCCTTGGTCTATAGGATTGTCATCAACCTATACCTAAATCCCCTCTTGTTTGGACTTAGAAATTTTCAATTGAATACAATCTTATATGATTCGGTCTATAGGATTGTCATCAACCTATACCTACATCCCCTCTTGTTTGGACTTAGAAATTTTCAATTGAATACAATCTTAGATGCCTCGGTCTATAGAATTGTCATCAACCTATACCTACGTCCCCTCTTGTTTGGACTTAGAAATTTTCAATTGAATACAATCTTAGAGGCCTTGGTCTATAGAATTGTCATCAACCTATACCTACATCCCCTCTTGTTTGGACTTAGAAATTTTCAATTGAATACAATCTTAGATGCCTCGGTCTATAGAATTGTCATCAACCTATACCTACGTCCCCTCTTGTTTGGACTTAGAAATTTTCAATTGAATACAATCTTAGATGCCTCGGTCTATAGAATTGTCATCAACCTATACCTACATCCCCTCTTGTTTGGACTTAGAAATTTTCAATTGAATACAATCTGATATGCCTTGGTCTATAGAATTGTCATCAACCTATACCTACGTCCCCTCTTGTTTGGACTTAGAAATTTTCAATTGAATACAATCTTAGATGCCTCGGTCTATAGGATTTTCATCAACCTATACCTACATCCCCTTTTGTTTGGACTTAGAAATTTTCAATTGAATACAATCTTATATGCCTTAGTCTATAGAATTGTCATCAACCTATACCTACGTCCCCTCTTGTTTGGACTTAGAAATGTTCAATTGAATACAATCTTATATGACTCGGTCTATAGGATTGTCATCAACCTATACCTACATCCCCTCTTGTTTGGACTTAGAAATTTTCAATTGAATACACGTTGACTTGCCTTGGTCTATAGGATTGTCATCAACCTATACCTACATCCCCTCTTGTTTGGACTTAGAAATTTTCAATTGAATACACGTTGACTTGCCTTGGTCTATAGGATTCTCATCAACCTATATCTACATCCCCTCTTGTTTGGACTTAGAAATTTTCAATTGAATACAATCTGAGATGCCTCGGTCTATAGGATTGTCATCAACCTATACCTACATCCCCTCTTGTTTGGACTTAGAAATTTTCAATTGAATACAATCTGAGATGCCTTGGTCTATAGGATTGTCACCTACCTATACCTACATCCCTTCTTGTTTGGACTTAGAAATTTTCAATTGAATACACGTTGACTTGCCTTGGTCTATAGGATTGTCATCAACCTATATCTACATCCCCTCTTGTTTGGACTTAGTAATTTTCAATTGAATACAATCTGAGATGCCTCGGTCTATAGGATTGTCATCAACCTATACCTACATCCCCTCTTGTTTGGACTTAGAAATTTTCAATTGAATACAATCTTAGATGCCTCGGTCTATAGAATTGTCATCAACCTATACCTACGTCCCCTCTTGTTTGGACTTAGAAATTTTCAATTGAATACAATCTTAGATGCCTCGGTCTATAGGATTGTCATCAACCTATACCTACATCCCCTCTTGTTTGGACTTAGAAATTTTCAATTGATCACAATCTTATATGACTCGGTCTATAGGATTGTCATCAACCTATACCTACATCCCCTCTTGTTTGGACTTAGAAATTTTCAAATGAATACAATCTTAGATGCCTCGGTCTATAGGATTGTCATCAACTTATACCTACATCCCCTCTTGTTTGGACTTAGAAATTTTCAATTGAATACACGTTTACTTGCCTTGGTCTATAGGATTGTCATCAACCTATACCTACATCCCCTCTTGTTTGGACTGAGAAATTTTCAATTGAATACACGTTGACTTGCCTTGGTATATAGGATTGTTATCAACCTATACCTACGTCCCCTCTTGTTTATACTTAGAAATTTTCAATTGAATACACGTTGACTTGCCTTGGTCTATAGGATTGTCATCAACCTATACCTACATCCCCTCTTGTTTGGACTTAGAAATTTTCAATTGAATACACGTTGATTTGACTTGGTCTATAGGATTGTCATCAACCTATACCTACATCCCCTCTTGTTTGGACTTAGAAATTTTCAATTGAATACACGTTGACTTGCCTTGGTTTATAGGATTGTCATCAACCTATACCTACATCCCCTCTTGTTTGGACTAAGAAATTTTCAATTGAATACAATCTGAGATGCCTCGGTCTATAGGATTGTCATCAACCTATACCTACATCCCCTCTTGTTTGGACTTAGAAATTTTCAATTGAATACAATCTGAGATGCCTCGGTCTATAGGATTGTCATCAACCTATACCTACATCCCCTCTTGTTTGGACTTAGAAATTTTCAATTGAATACAATCTGAGATGCCTCGGTCTATAGGATTGTCATCAACCTATACCTACATCCCCTCTTGTTTGGACTTAGAAATTTTCAATTGAATACAATCTGAGATGCCTTGGTCTATAGAATTGTCATCAACCTATACATACATCCCCTCTTGTTTGGACTTAGAAATTTTCAATTGAATACAATCTGAGATGCCTCGGTCTATAGGATTGTCATCAACCTATACCTACATCCCCTCTTGTTTGGACTTAGAAATTTTCAATTGAATACAATCTGAGATGCCTCGGTCTATAGGATTGTCATCAACCTATACCTACATCCCCTCTTGTTTGGACTTAGAAATTTTCAATTGAATACAATCTGAGATGCCTTGGTCTATAGAATTGTCATCAATCTATACATACATCCCCTCTTGTTTGGACTTAGAAATTTTCAATTGAATACAATCTGAGATGCCTTGGTCTATAGAATTGTCATCAACCTATACCTACATCCCCTCTTGTTTGGACTTAGAAATTTTCAATTGAATACAATCTGAGATGCCTCGGTCTATAGGATTGTCATCAACCTATACCTACATCCCCTCTTGTTTGGACTTAGAAATTTTCAATTGAATACAATCTGAGATGCCTCGGTCTATAGGATTGTCATCAACCTATACCTACATCCCCTCTTGTTTGGACTTAGAAATTTTCAATTGAATACAATCTGAGATGCCTCGGTCTATAGGATTGTCATCAACCTATACCTACATCCCCTCTTGTTTGGACTTAGAAATTTTCAATTGAATACAATCTGAGATGCCTTGGTCTATAGAATTGTCATCAACCTATACATACATCCCCTCTTGTTTGAACTTAGAAATTTTCAATTGAATACAATCTGAGATGCCTCGGTCTATAGGATTGTCATCAACCTATACATACATCCCCTCTTGTTTGGACTTAGAAATTTTCAATTGAATACAATCTGAGATGCCTTGGTCTATAGGATTGTCATCAACCTATACATACATCCCCTCTTGTTTGGACTTAGAAATTTTCAATTGAATACAATCTGAGATGCCTCGGTCTATAGGATTGTCATCAACCTATACCTACATCCCCTCTTGTTTGGACTTAGAAATTTTCAATTGAATATAATCTGAGATGCCTTGGTCTATAGAATTGTCATCAACCTATACATACATCCCCTCTTGTTTGGACTTAGAAATTTTCAATTGAATACAATCTGAGATGCCTTGGTCTATAGAATTGTCATCAACCTATACCTACATCCCCTCTTGTTTGGACTTAGAAATTTTCAATTGAATACAATCTGAGATGCCTCGGTCTATAGGATTGTCATCAACCTATACCTACATCCCCTCTTGTTTGGACTTAGAAATTTTCAATTGAATACAATCTGAGATGCCTTGGTCTATAGAATTGTCATCAATCTATACATACATCCCCTCTTGTTTGGACTTAGAAATTTTCAATTGAATACAATCTGAGATGCCTTGGTCTATAGAATTGTCATCAACCTATACCTACATCCCCTCTTGTTTGGACTTAGAAATTTTCAATTGAATACAATCTGAGATGCCTCGGTCTATAGGATTGTCATCAACCTATACCTACATCCCCTCTTGTTTGGACTTAGAAATTTTCAATTGAATACAATCTGAGATGCCTCGGTCTATAGGATTGTCATCAACCTATACCTACATCCCCTCTTGTTTGGACTTAGAAATTTTCAATTGAATACAATCTGAGATGCCTCGGTCTATAGGATTGTCATCAACCTATACCTACATCCCCTCTTGTTTGGACTTAGAAATTTTCAATTGAATACAATCTGAGATGCCTTGGTCTATAGAATTGTCATCAACCTATACATACATCCCCTCTTGTTTGGACTTAGAAATTTTCAATTGAATACAATCTGAGATGCCTTGGTCTATAGAATTGTCATCAACCTATACCTACATCCCCTCTTGTTTGGACTTAGAAATTTTCAATTGAATACAATCTGAGATGCCTCGGTCTATAGGATTGTCATCAACCTATACCTACATCCCCTCTTGTTTGGACTTAGAAATTTTCAATTGAATACAATCTGAGATGCCTCGGTCTATAGGATTGTCATCAACCTATACCTACATCCCCTCTTGTTTGGACTTAGAAATTTTCAATTGAATACAATCTGAGATGCCTTGGTCTATAGGATTGTCATCAACCTATACCTACATCCCCTCTTGTTTGGACTTAGAAATTTTCAATTGAATACAATCTGAGATGCCTCGGTCTATAGGATTGTCATCAACCTATACCTACATCCCCTCTTGTTTGGACTTAGAAATTTTCAATTGAATACACGTTGACTTGCCTTGGTCTATAGGATTGTCATCAACCTATACCTACATCCCCTCTTGTTTGGACTTAGAAATTTTCAATTGAATACAATCTGAGATGCCTTGGTCTATAGGATTGTCACCTACCTATACCTACATCCCCTCTTGTTTTGACTTAGAAATTTTCAATTGAATACACGTTGACTTGCCTTGGTCTATAGGATTGTCATCAACCTATATCTACATCCCCTCTTGTTTGGACTTAGAAATTTTCAATTGAATACAATCTTAGATGCCTCGGTCTATAGAATTGTCATCAACCTATACCTACGTCCCCTCTTGTTTGGACTTAGAAATTTTCAATTGAATACAATCTTAGATGCCTCGGTCTATAGGATTGTCATCAACCTATACCTACATCCCCTCTTGTTTGGACTTAGAAATTTTCAATTGAATACAATCTTATATGACTCGGTCTATAGGATTGTCATCAACCTATACCTACATCCCCTCTTGTTTGGACTTAGAAATTTTCAATTGAATACAATCTGAGATGCCTCGGTCTATAGGATTGTCATCAACCTATACCTACATCCCCTCTTGTTTGGACTTAGAAATTTTCAATTGAATACAATCTTAGATGCCTCGGTCTATAGGATTGTCATCAACCTATACCTACATCCCCTCTTGTTTGGACTTAGAAATTTTCAATTGAATACAATCTGAGATGCCTTGGTCTATAGGATTGTCACCTACCTATACCTACATCCCCTCTTGTTTTGACTTAGAAATTTTCAATTGAATACACGTTGACTTGCCTTGGTCTATAGGATTGTCATCAACCTATATCTACATCCCCTCTTGGTTGGACTTAGAAATTTTCAATTGAATACAATCTGAGATGCCTCGGTCTATAGGATTGTCATCAACCTATACCTACATCCCCTCTTGTTTGGACTTAGAAATTTTCAATTGAATACAATCTGAGATGCCTCGGTCTATAGGATTGTCATCAACCTATACCTACATCCCCTCTTGTTTGGACTTAGAAATTTTCAATTGAATACAATCTGAGATGCCTCGGTCTATAGGATTGTCATCAACCTATACCTACATCCCCTCTTGTTTGGACTTAGAAATTTTCAATTGAATACAATCTGAGATGCCTTGGTCTATAGAATTGTCATCAACCTATACATACATCCCCTCTTGTTTGGACTTAGAAATTTTCAATTGAATACAATCTGAGATGCCTCGGTCTATAGGATTGTCATCAACCTATACATACATCCCCTCTTGTTTGGACTTAGAAATTTTCAATTGAATACAATCTGAGATGCCTCGGTCTATAGGATTGTCATCAACCTATACATACATCCCCTCTTGTTTGGACTTAGAAATTTTCAATTGAATACAATCTGAGATGCCTCGGTCTATAGGATTGTCATCAACCTATACCTACATCCCCTCTTGTTTGGACTTAGAAATTTTCAATTGAATACAATCTGAGATGCCTTGGTCTATAGAATTGTCATCAACCTATACATACATCCCCTCTTGTTTGGACTTAGAAATTTTCAATTGAATACAATCTGAGATGCCTTGGTCTATAGAATTGTCATCAACCTATACCTACATCCCCTCTTGTTTGGACTTAGAAATTTTCAATTGAATACAATCTGAGATGCCTCGGTCTATAGGATTGTCATCAACCTATACCTACATCCCCTCTTGTTTGGACTTAGAAATTTTCAATTGAATACAATCTGAGATGCCTTGGTCTATAGAATTGTCATCAATCTATACATACATCCCCTCTTGTTTGGACTTAGAAATTTTCAATTGAATACAATCTGAGATGCCTTGGTCTATAGAATTGTCATCAACCTATACCTACATCCCCTCTTGTTTGGACTTAGAAATTTTCAATTGAATACAATCTGAGATGCCTCGGTCTATAGGATTGTTATCAACCTATACCTACATCCCCTCTTGTTTGGACTTAGAAATTTTCAATTGAATACAATCTGAGATGCCTCGGTCTATAGGATTGTCATCAACCTATACCTACATCCCCTCTTGTTTGGACTTAGAAATTTTCAATTGAATACAATCTGAGATGCCTCGGTCTATAGGATTGTCATCAACCTATACCTACATCCCCTCTTGTTTGGACTTAGAAATTTTCAATTGAATACAATCTGAGATGCCTTGGTCTATAGAATTGTCATCAACCTATACATACATCCCCTCTTGTTTGGACTTAGAAATTTTAAATTGAATACAATCTGAGATGCCTTGGTCTATAGAATTGTCATCAACCTATACCTACATCCCCTCTTGTTTGGACTTAGAAATTTTCAATTGAATACAATCTGAGATGCCTCGGTCTATAGGATTGTCATCAACCTATACCTACATCCCCTCTTGTTTGGACTTAGAAATTTTCAATTGAATACAATCTGAGATGCCTCGGTCTATAGGATTGTCATCAACCTATACCTACATCCCCTCTTGTTTGGACTTAGAAATTTTCAATTGAATACAATCTGAGATGCCTTGGTCTATAGGATTGTCATCAACCTATACCTACATCCCCTCTTGTTTGGACTTAGAAATTTTCAATTGAATACAATCTGAGATGCCTCGGTCTATAGGATTGTCATCAACCTATACCTACATCCCCTCTTGTTTGGACTTAGAAATTTTCAATTGAATACACGTTGACTTGCCTTGGTCTATAGGATTGTCATCAACCTATACCTACATCCCCTCTTGTTTGGACTTAGAAATTTTCAATTGAATACAATCTGAGATGCCTTGGTCTATAGGATTGTCACCTACCTATACCTACATCCCCTCTTGTTTTGACTTAGAAATTTTCAATTGAATACACGTTGACTTGCCTTGGTCTATAGGATTGTCATCAACCTATATCTACATCCCCTCTTGTTTGGACTTAGAAATTTTCAATTGAATACAATCTTAGATGCCTCGGTCTATAGAATTGTCATCAACCTATACCTACGTCCCCTCTTGTTTGGACTTAGAAATTTTCAATTGAATACAATCTTAGATGCCTCGGTCTATAGGATTGTCATCAACCTATACCTACATCCCCTCTTGTTTGGACTTAGAAATTTTCAATTGAATACAATCTTATATGACTCGGTCTATAGGATTGTCATCAACCTATACCTACATCCCCTCTTGTTTGGACTTAGAAATTTTCAATTGAATACAATCTGAGATGCCTCGGTCTATAGGATTGTCATCAACCTATACCTACATCCCCTCTTGTTTGGACTTAGAAATTTTCAATTGAATACAATCTTAGATGCCTCGGTCTATAGGATTGTCATCAACCTATACCTACATCCCCTCTTGTTTGGACTTAGAAATTTTCAATTGAATACAATCTGAGATGCCTTGGTCTATAGGATTGTCACCTACCTATACCTACATCCCCTCTTGTTTTGACTTAGAAATTTTCAATTGAATACACGTTGACTTGCCTTGGTCTATAGGATTGTCATCAACCTATATCTACATCCCCTCTTGTTTGGACTTAGAAATTTTCAATTGAATACAATCTGAGATGCCTCGGTCTATAGGATTGTCATCAACCTATACCTACATCCCCTCTTGTTTGGACTTAGAAATTTTCAATTGAATACAATCTTAGATGCCTCGGTCTATAGAATTGTCATCAACCTATACCTACGTCCCCTCTTGTTTGGACTTAGAAATTTTCAATTGAATACAATCTTAGATGCCTCGGTCTATGGGATTGTCATCAACCTATACCTACATCCCCTCTTGTTTGGACTTAGAAATTTTCAATTGAATACAATCTTATATGACTCGGTCTATAGGATTGTCATCAACCTATACCTACATCCCCTCTTGTTTGGACTTAGAAATTTTCAATTGAATACAATCTTAGATGCCTCGGTCTATAGGATTGTCATCAACTTATACCTACATCCCCTCTTGTTTGGACTTAGAAATTTTCAATTGAATACACGTTTACTTGCCTTGGTCTATAGGATTGTCATCAACCTATACCTACATCCCCTCTTGTTTGGACTGAGAAATTTTCAATTGAATACACGTTGACTTGCCTTGGTATATAGGATTGTTATCAACCTATACCTACGTCCCCTCTTGTTTATACTTAGAAATTTTCAATTGAATACACGTTGACTTGCCTTGGTCTATAGGATTGTCATCAACCTATACCTACATCCCCTCTTGTTTGGACTTAGAAATTTTCAATTGAATACACGTTGATTTGACTTGGTCTATAGGATTGTCATCAACCTATACCTACATCCCCTCTTGTTTGGACTTAGAAATTTTCAATTGAATACACGTTGACTTGCCTTGGTTTATAGGATTGTCATCAACCTATACCTACATCCCCTCTTGTTTGGACTAAGAAATTTTCAATTGAATACAATCTGAGATGCCTTGGTCTATAGGATTGTCATCAATCTATACCTACATCCCTTCTTGTTTGGACTTAGAAATTTTCAATTGAATACACGTTGACTTGCCTTGGTTTATAGGATTGTCATCAACCTATACCTACATCCCCTCTTGTTTGGACTTAGAAATTTTCAATTGAATACAATCTGAGATGCCTTGGTCTATAGGATTGTCATCAACTTATACCTACATCCCCTCTTGTTTTGACTTAGAAATTTTCAATTGAATACACGTTGACTTGCCTTAGTCTATAGGATTGTCATCAACCTATACCTACATCCCCTCTTGTTTGGACTTAGAAATTTTCAATTGAATACAATCTTATATGACTCGGTCTATAGGATTGTCATCAACCTATACCTACATCCCCTCTTGTTTGGACTTAGAAATTTTCAATTGAATACAATCTTAGATGCCTCGGTCTATAGAATTGTCATCAACCTATACCTACGTCCCCTCTTGTTTGGACTTAGAAATTTTCAATTGAATACAATCTTAGAGGCCTTGGTCTATAGAATTGTCATCAACCTATACCTACATCCCCTCTTGTTTGGACTTAGAAATTTTCAATTGAATACAATCTTAGATGCCTCGGTCTATAGAATTGTCATCAACCTATACCTACGTCCCCTCTTGTTTGGACTTAGAAATTTTCAATTGAATACAATCTTAGATGCCTCGGTCTATAGAATTGTCATCAACCTATACCTACATCCCCTCTTGTTTGGACTTAGAAATTTTCAATTGAATACAATCTGATATGCCTTGGTCTATAGAATTGTCATCAACCTATACCTACGTCCCCTCTTGTTTGGACTTAGAAATTTTCAATTGAATACAATCTTAGATGCCTCGGTCTATAGGATTGTCATCAACCTATACCTACATCCCCTTTTGTTTGGACTTAGAAATTTTCAATTGAATACAATCTTATATGCCTTAGTCTATAGAATTGTCATCAACCTATACCTACGTCCCCTCTTGTTTGGACTTAGAAATGTTCAATTGAATACAATCTTATATGACTCGGTCTATAGGATTGTCATCAACCTATACCTACATCCCCTCTTGTTTGGACTTAGAAATTTTCAATTGAATACACGTTGACTTGCCTTGGTCTATAGGATTGTCATCAACCTATACCTACATCCCCTCTTGTTTGGACTTAGAAATTTTCAATTGAATACACGTTGACTTGCCTTGGTCTATAGGATTCTCATCAACCTATATCTACATCCCCTCTTGTTTGGACTTAGAAATTTTCAATTGAATACAATCTGAGATGCCTCGGTCTATAGGATTGTCATCAACCTATACCTACATCCCCTCTTGTTTGGACTTAGAAATTTTCAATTGAATACAATCTGAGATGCCTTGGTCTATAGGATTGTCACCTACCTATACCTACATCCCTTCTTGTTTGGACTTAGAAATTTTCAATTGAATACACGTTGACTTGCCTTGGTCTATAGGATTGTCATCAACCTATATCTACATCCCCTCTTGTTTGGACTTAGTAATTTTCAATTGAATACAATCTGAGATGCCTCGGTCTATAGGATTGTCATCAACCTATACCTACATCCCCTCTTGTTTGGACTTAGAAATTTTCAATTGAATACAATCTTAGATGCCTCGGTCTATAGAATTGTCATCAACCTATACCTACGTCCCCTCTTGTTTGGACTTAGAAATTTTCAATTGAATACAATCTTAGATGCCTCGGTCTATAGGATTGTCATCAACCTATACCTACATCCCCTCTTGTTTGGACTTAGAAATTTTCAATTGAATACAATCTTATATGACTCGGTCTATAGGATTGTCATCAACCTATACCTACATCCCCTCTTGTTTGGACTTAGAAATTTTCAAATGAATACAATCTTAGATGCCTCGGTCTATAGGATTGTCATCAACTTATACCTACATCCCCTCTTGTTTGGACTTAGAAATTTTCAATTGAATACACGTTTACTTGCCTTGGTCTATAGGATTGTCATCAACCTATACCTACATCCCCTCTTGTTTGGACTGAGAAATTTTCAATTGAATACACGTTGACTTGCCTTGGTATATAGGATTGTTATCAACCTATACCTACGTCCCCTCTTGTTTATACTTAGAAATTTTCAATTGAATACACGTTGACTTGCCTTGGTCTATAGGATTGTCATCAACCTATACCTACATCCCCTCTTGTTTGGACTTAGAAATTTTCAATTGAATACACGTTGATTTGACTTGGTCTATAGGATTGTCATCAACCTATACCTACATCCCCTCTTGTTTGGACTTAGAAATTTTCAATTGAATACACGTTGACTTGCCTTGGTTTATAGGATTGTCATCAACCTATACCTACATCCCCTCTTGTTTGGACTAAGAAATTTTCAATTGAATACAATCTGAGATGCCTTGGTCTATAGGATTGTCATCAATCTATACCTACATCCCTTCTTGTTTGGACTTTGAAATTTTCAATTGAATACACGTTGACTTGCCTTGGTTTATAGGATTGTCATCAACCTATACCTACATCCCCTCTTGTTTGGACTTAGAAATTTTCAATTGAATACAATCTGAGATGCCTCGGTCTATAGGATTGTCATCAACCTATACCTACATCCCCTCTTGTTTGGACTTAGAAATTTTCAATTGAATACACGTTGACTTGCCTTGGTCTATAGGATTGTCATCAACATATACCTACATCCCCTCTTGTTTGGACTAAGAAATTTTCAATTGAATACAATCTGAGATGCCTTGGTCTATAGGATTGTCACCTACCTATACCTACATCCCCTCTTGTTTTGACTTAGAAATTTTCAATTGAATACACGTTGACTTGCCTTGGTCTATAGAATTGTCATCAACCTATACCTACGTCCCCTCTTGTTTGGACTTAGAAATTTTCAATTGAATACAATCTTAGAGGCCTTGGTCTATAGGATTGTCATCAACCTATACCTACATCCCCTCTTGTTTGGACTTAGAAATTTTCAATTGAATACAATCTTAGATGCCTCGGTCTATAGAATTGTCATCAACCTATACCTACGTCCCCTCTTGTTTGGACTTAGAAATTTTCAATTGAATACAATCTTAGATGCCTCGGTCTATAGAATTGTCATCAACCTATACCTACATCCCCTCTTGTTTGGACTTAGAAATTTTCAATTGAATACAATCTGATATGCCTTGGTCTATAGAATTGTCATCAACCTATACCTACGTCCCCTCTTGTTTGGACTTAGAAATTTTCAATTGAATACAATCTTAGATGCCTCGGTCTATAGGATTGTCATCAACCTATACCTACATCCCCTTTTGTTTGGACTTAGAAATTTTCAATTGAATACAATCTTATATGCCTTAGTCTATAGAATTGTCATCAACCTATACCTACGTCCCCTCTTGTTTGGACTTAGAAATTTTCAATTGAATACAATCTTAGATGCCTCGGTCTATAGGATTGTCATCAATCTATACCTACATCCCCTCTTGTTTGGACTTAGAAATTTTCAATTGAATACAATCTGAGATGCCTCGGTCTATAGGATTGTCATCAATCTATACCTACATCCCTTCTTGTTTGGACTTAGAAATTTTCAATTGAATACACGTTGACTTGCCTTGGTTTATAGGATTGTCATCAACCTATACCTACATCCCCTCTTGTTTGGACTAAGAAATTTTCAATTGAATACAATCTGAGATGCCTTGGTCTATAGGATTGTCACCTACCTATACCTACATCCCCTCTTGTTTTGACTTAGAAATTTTCAATTGAATACACGTTGACTTGCCTTGGTCTATAGAATTGTCATCAACCTATACCTACGTCCCCTCTTGTTTGGACTTAGAAATTTTCAATTGAATACAATCTTAGAGGCCTTGGTCTATAGGATTGTCATCAACCTATACCTACATCCCCTCTTGTTTGGACTTAGAAATTTTCAATTGAATACAATCTTAGATGCCTCGGTCTATAGAATTGTCATCAACCTATACCTACGTCCCCTCTTGTTTGGACTTAGAAATTTTCAATTGAATACAATCTGATATGCCTTGGTCTATAGAATTGTCATCAACCTATACCTACGTCCCCTCTTGTTTGGACTTAGAAATTTTCAATTGAATACAATCTTAGATGCCTCGGTCTATAGGATTGTCATCAACCTATACCTACATCCCCTTTTGTTTGGACTTAGAAATTTTCAATTGAATACAATCTTATATGCCTTAGTCTATAGAATTGTCATCAACCTATACCTACGTCCCCTCTTGTTTGGACTTAGAAATTTTCAATTGAATACAATCTTATATGACTCGGTCTATAGGATTGTCATCAACCTATACCTACATCCCCTCTTGTTTGGACTTAGAAATTTTCAATTGAATACACGTTGACTTGCCTTGGTCTATAGGATTGTCATCAACCTATACCTACATCCCCTCTTGTTTGGACTTAGAAATTTTCAATTGAATACAATCTTAGATGCCTCGGTCTATAGGATTGTCATCAACCTATACCTACGTCCCCTCTTGTTTGGACTTAGAAATTTTCAATTGAATACACGTTGACTTGCCTTGGTCTATAGGATTGTCATCAACCTATACCTACATCCCCTCTTGTTTGGACTTAGAAATTTTCAATTGAATACAATCTGAGATGCCTCGGTCTATAGGATTGTCATCAACCTATACCTACGTCCCCTCTTGTTTGGACTTAGAAATTTTCAATTGAATACACGTTGACTTGCCTTGGTCTATAGGATTGTCATCAACCTATACCTACATCCCCTCTTGTTTGGACTTAGAAATTTTCAATTGAATACAATCTTAGATGCCTCGGTCTATAGGATTGTCATCAACCTATACCTACGTCCCCTCTTGTTTGGACTTAGAAATTTTCAATTGAATACACGTTGACTTGCCTTGGTCTATAGGATTGTCATCAACCTATACCTACATCCCCTCTTGTTTGGACTTAGAAATTTTCAATTGAATACAATCTTAGATGCCTCGGTCTATAGGATTGTCGTCAACCTATACCTACGTCCCCTCTTGTTTGGACTTAGAAATTTTCAATTGAATACAATCTTAGATGCCTCGGTCTATAGGATTGTCATCAACCTATACCTACGTCCCCTCTTGTTTGGACTTAGAAATTTTCAATTGAATACACGTTGACTTGCCTTGGTCTATAGGATTGTCATCAACCTATACCTACATCCCCTCTTGTTTGGACTTAGAAATTTTCAATTGAATACAATCTTAGATGCCTCGGTCTATAGGATTGTCATCAACTTATACCTACATCCCCTCTTGTTTGGACTTAGAAATTTTCAATTGAATACAATCTTAGATGCCTCGGTCTATAGGATTGTCATCAACTTATACCTACATCCCCTCTTGTTTGGACTTAGAAATTTTCAATTGAATACACGTTGACTTGCCTTGGTCTATAGGATTGTCATCAACCTATACCTACATCCCCTCTTGTTTGGACTTAGAAATTTTCAATTGAATACACGTTGACTTGCCTTGGTCTATAGGATTGTCATCAACCTATACCTACGTCCCCTCTTGCTTGGACTTCGAAATGTTCAATTGAATAAACGCTGGGATGACTTGGTCTATAGGATTGTCATCTACCTATACCTACATCCCCTCTTGTTTGGACTTAGAAAATTTCAATTGAATACAATCTTAGATGCCTCGGTCTATAGGATTGTCATCAACTTATACCTACATCCCCTCTTGTTTGGACTTAGAAATTTTCAATTGAATACACGTTGAGATGACTTGGTCTATAGGATTGTCATCTACCTATACCTACATCCCCTCTTGTTTGGACTTGGAAATTTTCAATTGAATACACGTTGAGATGACTTGGTCTATAGGATTCTCATCAACCTATACCTACATCCCCTCTTGTTTGGACTTAGAAATTTTCAATTGAATACACGTTGAGATGACTTGGTCTATAGGATTGTCATCTACCTATACCTACATCCCCTCTTGTTTGGACTTGGAAATTTTCAATTGAATACACGTTGAGATGACTTGGTCTATAGGATTCTCATCTTCCTATACCTACATCCCCTCTTGTTTGGACTTAGAAATTTTCAATTGAATACACGTTGACTTGCCTTGGTCTATAGGATTGTCATCTACCTATACCTACATCCCCTCTTGTTTGGACTTAGAAATTTTCAATTGAATACACGTTGACTTGCCTTGGTCTATAGGATTGTCATCAACCTATACCTACATCCCCTCTTGTTTGGACTTAGAAATTTTCAATTGAATACACGTTGACTTGCCTTGGTCTATAGGATTGTCATCAACCTATACCTACGTCCCCTCTTGCTTGGACTTCGAAATGTTCAATTGAATAAACGCTGGGATGACTTGGTCTATAGGATTGTCATCTACCTATACCTACATCCCCTCTTGTTTGGACTTAGAAAATTTCATTGCAATCTCTTCAATCGGAATTGGGAATTGTATCTATCAGTAATATATATACATATATATAGTTATTTATAAAATATATATGGCGATTAAGCTACACTGAATATTCTGCGTTTCATCCACTGTAGGATTCGTCAGGCTTATGCGCGAATTTTGTGGTTGCTTCTTGTTTTTATATATGTTGAGGATTTCTAGTTAGCCAATCAGCTTTCTAGTATCCACCGCGCCACCTCCTATCAGCCAATGGGCATGCATTTTATCGAAAATAGGATCTGTTTTAGAACTAGGTATTGAGCACTTTTGTTTTAGAACTACGTATTGAGCACTTTTGAAGTAAATACTTAAAGTTTACGCATAAATCTATACTTTCGTATATTAAATTTGTGTGAGTAAATGAAGTAGTTATATATATATATATATATACATATATATTTTGTTTGTATAATTTGACAGCAAGTCATTATTCATGCATGTCTGATTGAACACAAAAGAGTTCTTTGTTTCCCCCCGATTTTGTTAGATATCTTTTCAATTCGTCAAGCTGTCTTTTTTTTTTAGCTGGCATGTTGTATATTATGGCGTCCAGTAGTTGTTGTTCGGCGATAATTTTCTCAACCACTTTCTACCGGTAAATCCGATCGTCGTCAGGAGCGATTTTTTTTTAATTACATTTTCACCCCAAACAAGGCACATTGCCACTTTGGTGTAGCGGGCTACTATCAGGGTTAGCAACTACTGGGGCACTATGTAGGGATTTGGGCAGCAAGATGTCGGTTCACGTTGCACTTGAACTTCTGCATGTCAGTACAGTTAGGGAAGCAGGATCCTGGAATGGAATTCCAGAATCTAGCTGTTCTGGGGAATAAACTACTGGAGTAGAAAGATCTTTTACATCTAGGGATCTCTACTGTGTGTGGGGGGGATTTAGCTGCCTGTCTGGTTTGTTGAGGGTGTCTGCGTCGTGGGGGCACAAGTGTCTTTAGTTCGTCAGAGCATTCACCATTAAAATACTTGTAGAACAGGCAGAGGGATGCAACGTTTCGTCGATGGGACAGAGGATGAAGCTTAGATGCCAGTTCAGGACCTATCAGATTGGCGACTCTTTTTTTAACCTTGTTTAGGAGTGAGAGACTAGTAGCAGATGCACCAGCCCAAATATGACAACAATACTCCATACATGGGCGAATGGTGGCCTTATAGAGATACAGGATACTTTCAGGTGTCAGTAGTTTTCTAGAACGGTAGAGAGAGCCCACCTTTTCGCAGCGGCCCTGGCAATGTTTTCAATTGACATCATTTTCTTTATTGAGGCTTGGTGTGTTTATAGTTATTTTTTTTTTATTCATTGGTTATAATGGGGTTGGTGCAGGATGGGTACGGGCGAATTATTTTTAATTTTGATTTTCTTATTTTTCTTTTTCTTTTATTTTTTTTGCTTACAAAATTTGCTTTCAGTTTTATGTCTGACTGATGACACCGGAGTCCCGTTTTTTTGTTTTTGTTTTTTTTTTTTTTTTACCCCCTTCCTGCTGTCACAATTTTTTTTTTATGATTGGGCAATGCTGGGCGCCCTACAACCCTTCCACTAGTATATATATAAATAATAAAATTCTATATTCCAAATTTCAAGATGTTGACCATCTTACTGTTTATTTCTTGAAGTATGTTGACCTGCACAATTCTTGACAGCACCTGTTTCATAGCGCAGAATCATTCATGTACCGTATAAAAAAAATTGCTGTATATTTTGGCATATAAGACAACGCTTAAAGTTAAAAAATCATCTTTAAAAACAATATTTCATAAGATACCGGCTAAACAAAAATGGTTTTGTGGTTTAGCGGTCGTCTTATTCAACCGATATATGATAATTTTGTACCTATCGTTTCGGGCTCAAATCACTTTATTAAGTTAGATCCATGTTCAAGGAACCTAAATCTAGAATTTCAAGTGTCTAGACCCAAAATTGTCGGAGGAGTTTGGTAGAGTTCTTAAAGGTCAAATCCTTGAAATTTGACCCCTTAACAGCCAAATTTCTGGCTGACACCCGTCACATCGATTTTCCCAAATCTCAGTACCCGGTATTTCAAATTTCGAGTCTATAGACTAAAAATTGACAGAGTTATTGCGAAGGGAATTTACACAGACAGACACACAGACAGACAGACAGACACGTTCACTTTTATAGATATATAGATGATAGGTTATGAAAAGAAAGGGTTGTAAAGAGATAGCTTCGAATTTGGGGGTATCAAAACCAAAGCAAAATATGATGAAAGTAAAAATAAAATAGATAAACCCCATCATTTATTATACCATACCTGTTCACACTGAAACACTTGTCACAATATTCTGTGGATCTATATTAAAAAATTCTTGTTAAACTTTGTGACATATTTCCATTCTATGGAGGTCAGGTGCGAACGAACACCCCATAATTTTATTATACCATATTTCTTCAAACTGAAACATAATTATCAAAGTATATTTACGCAGATAGATATGAAAAGTCTTTATTAAAGTTTGTGCCTATTTCCATTCTATGGAGGCCAGACGCGAACGCAGACCCCACAATTTTATTATACCATACCTATTTAAGTTAAAACATACTTATCAAAGTATTATTATGTACATCTATATCAGAAACACTTGTAAACTTTTTTTTTTTAATTTTTAAATTTTTTATTTCCATGCTTTGTGGATTAGGTGTGAACGCAGACCCCACAATTTTAATGAACCACTGTTCTGCCAGATCAAACATACCCATTCCTGTGTCTCGATACATCTTCTATCATTATATGTAATCAGTTTTTTCCATTCTATGGAGGCCGGACGTGAACGCAGACCCCACAATTTTATTATACCATCCCTATTTAAGTTAAAGCGTACTTATCAAAGTATTCTTATGTACATCTATATCAAAAACACTTGTAAACTTTTTTTTTTAATTTCTTATTTCCATACTTTGTGGACCAGGCGCGTACGCAGACCCCACAATTTTAATGAACCACCGTTCTGCCAGATCAAACATACCCATTCCTGTGTCTCGATACATCTTCTATAATAGTCAACCATATAGGAGCCTATTCGTGACCAGATATATATATATATATACAGTAATTATTTTTCCAATTATTTTATTTATACCACTCTTCATATATTTTAAATAAGTTTCTTCTGTTTTTTTTTGTTTTTTTTAATTTCTTTTAGAGAAATGAGCCAATTCACATACGGGATTCAGAATCGGAAGATGAGTGTGAGAATCTCGAACCCTTGGTCATTTTTGCTGCATCCAAAGAAATTAGCGGAGCTCAGGTATGAAAATGTGGTTATAGTCTAGAATTCCCCAAAATATAGAAAAATCTGTATGCTCTATATAGAAATGTACCCATGACAAAATGAAAATATCATATTCCAAAAATCAAGTATTTCGATTTATCTTGATTATGCTGCAATATATTTTACTCATATCTCACTACTGATGCAATTCTCTATCTATATAAAAGCCAAGTACGTCCAAGGATTGAATACTGCTGCCATATCTGGGCAGGAGCTGCTAAAAACAGCCTATCCTGCCTTGACAGAGTACAAAATAGACTTCGTAGTGGGAGATGCCCTTTTCTCTTCCCTGCAACCTCTCTCCCACAGAAGAGACGCTGCGAGTCTGTCTTCGTTTTATCGTTACTTCCATGGCAAGTGCTCGTCTGAGCTCCAATCTCTGATGCGACCTCGCCAATCTTTCACGAAAAACACCTGTCTAGCTGAAACCACTGTCAATAATTTTCCCCACTCTTTATCTGTGCCTAAATCAAAACGTAGATTCCATGAACAAAGCTTCTTTCTTAGAACTGCACGCCTGTGGAACTCTCTTCCGTTTGCCTGTTTCCCACCTGACTACAACTTGGATGTCTTCAAGTCCAACATAAACAAATTCCTGATAAACCGCTCCCTTAAGTAAGACACTCTATCAAACCCCCAATACTAATGATTACTACAATATTATTCCATTGATTACTGTACACGCAATAACCCTTATCCCCGAGTGGCTTCCGGGCCTTGATAAGTGTTGACTACCATGTAAAAAAAAAGCCATTGTTGTGAATTTTTTTACATGGTATTAACCATTTATCATAGACTGCAGCAACAGAAGTTAGGGTTCAGTTAGTGAAGAACCACCATAGACATTTCGTAACATGTACACACATTCAGATGAACCCTTCGTCACATACGTACACCATTATATAAGAATATGCACGATGTTACAATTTTTCATGTTAAGATCAGCTTTCAGAATAAACACTCCCAACCTTCCCATGTTAAGAATGGCTTTCAAAATAATTATTATTATGGTAGAATTTTCTTCCTTCTGTTTCACAGGATATCATATCGGACCTCCGACTAAAACACAGATTGAACGTGGTTGTGACGAAATTAGAAGCCTGTGATTATATCGTCAGCTTGCGAACAGCTGTTGAGAGAAAAGTCATGACTGGTAAGGAAACCCGTTTTCTTCATATCATCAGTCGACAGGTACTTATACAGAATAAGAACCGTGCTTTTTTTTATTTATTTACTTGTGCATACGGCATAATCGCGTTGACACACCGGTTCTCGTCAGATCACCGAAGTTAAGCAATGTTGAGCCTGGTTAGTAGTATCAGATGGGTGACCATTTGGGAATTCTATACGCTGTATGTGCTCTCCGCTTATCTCGGCATTTGTTTCCAGTCATCCTGTACTTCACTTGCCACTGGTATTTAACAATGTCGGCTCAGGAGAGGTGTGGTTAGAGACTGCGCACCTCCTGCCACAAAGATTTCACGCACAAGCAACCGTTCGTGGGTATCCATAGTCTGTCAAAGACTGAAGGAGCTGCTGCTGCTTATTTGTGGACTATTATCCTCATCTTTCTTAAAGTTGTTTCGCTCGTTTCGGCCAACTATTCCTCTGCCCTTCATTAGGTTGTACCTATTTACTATGCCTCCCCACGGGACAGAGTTAGACACCAGGGTCGTTTTTTAACGTGGAGAAAAGGAACAAAAATAAAAATTGTCTCAGTCGTGAAGGATTCCTCCTCCACTGACAGAGAACAAGAAATTGAAGTGCAGCATCTGGAGAACAGATACTACACTTTGATCTTGTCCCCAAAAACCGATTAAAAAGATTTTCCCAAATAAAAAATTTTAATAAAAAAACTTTAATAAAAAGAATTTAATAAAAAAAAACTTAGTCTTCTCTCAACATGACTTTTTTTAATCATAAAATAAAAAAATTTTTTTTAATTATAAAATAAAATATTTTTTTTTAATTATAAAATAAAATATTTTTTTAATTATAAAATAAAATATTTTTTTAATTATAAAATAATTTTTTTTTAATTATAAAATTAAATATTTTTTTAATTATAAAATAATTTTTTTTTAATTATAAAATAAAATTTTTTTTTTAATTATAAAATAATATATTTTTAATTATAAAAAAATATTTTTTTTTAATTATAAAATAAAATATTTTTTTTTAATTATAAAATGAAATATTTTTTTTTAATCATAAAATAAAATATCCAATTTTAAACCGTAAACAGACAGCCATGTTTTTTTTATTTCTTTTTTGTATATCGATTTTTTTGTATATCGATTGAGTTTCCATAAAAACTACTTGTAAAATAAGTACAGTGATGCAATATATAGGTTGGATATGTTGCTTGGTTTTACGGCATATCAACCCTTTTCAGGTCATTCAATGCTGAATCCACTTATTTTAGAAATAGTATTCATGTTGCATCCAGTTATTTTGTAGAAGGTTTGTATTCTTCAAACTTTTTGTATCTTCAATCGATAGTTTGTAATGTTTGGTTTGGTTGTTTTATAGTGGGTTTTATTGGTTTTGTTCCCTACCTGCAGAACATGAATGAGTTTTACAATGGGAGAGGGAAATCTATATAAGAGCCAGGTACGTCCAAGGATGGAGTACTGTTGCCACATTTGAGCAGGAGCTGCTAGAAAAAAACTTGTCCTGCCTTGATAGAGTTCAAAATAGACTTCGTAGTCTCGTAGGAGATGCCCTTTTCTCTTCCCTGCCATCTCTATCTCACAGAAGAGATGTTGCGAGTTTGTCTCTGCTTTATCGTTATTTTCATGGCAAGTGCTCGACTGAGCTTCAATCTATGATCCCCCCTCGTCAAACTTTCACAAGAAACACTCATCTAGCTGAAACCACTGTCAATAATTTCCCCCCACTCTTTATCTGTGCCTAAACCTAAACATAGATACCATGAACAAAGCTTCTTTCTTAGAACTGCACGCCTGTGGAATTGTCTTCCGTTTTCCTGCTTTACAGCTGACTACAATATGGTTGTCTTCAAGTCTAATGTAAACAAGTTTTTGATGAGCTGTTCCACTTAAGTTAACAAATTTACCGAATTTCTATTACTAATTATTACTACATTGTCCAATTGACTACTGTACACTCTTACCTCTTATCCTCAAGTGGACTCTGGACCTTGATAAGTAGTTATGCCTATGTAAAAAAAAAAGGGTTACAGTATTGATGTTTGGAAAGGAATTAGTTGTGTACTTATTAAAATTAGATTTCTACTGAGGTTTATCACTCTGAATTATTAATGTACCCAATATTTAAATGCCTTCATGTCAGTTAAAAGGCACTAAAAATGGAAGTAAGTTATGTCCAGTAGTGAAAAAGGACCCTTAAGCTTTATAGAGCATGAATTTTTTTTTTTTTCTATTCCAATAATATATTCTCTGAAATGATGGTGTTATGCTGTCGACGTCGACCCTCCCCTGCGCATCAGTGTTGGAAAGTAAAAGAAAAAAAACAAAGCTTCTTTCTTAGAACTGCACGCCTGTGGAATTGTCTTCCGTTTTCCTGCTTTCCAGCTGACTACAAATTGGTTGTCTTCAAGTCTAATATAAACAAGTTCTTGATGAGCCGTTCCACTTAAGTTAAAAAATTTACCAAATTTCCATTACTAACGATTACTATATTTTCTTTTTGACTACTCTACACTCTTTAGCCCTTATCCTTGAGTGGCCTATCGGCCTTGATAAGTGGTGACGCCTTTGTAAGTAAGATGAAAGTTTTACAATATGTTTTTTTTATTCAATTGTAATAGGTACACTCTTTATCTATGCCTAAACCTAAACGTAGATTCCATGAACAAAGTTTTGTTCTTAGAACTGCACGCCTTTGGGTCTGTCTTCCGTTTCCCTGCTTTCCAGCTGACTACAATATGGTTGTTTTCAAGTCTATCGTAAACAATAAGTTAACAAATTTACCGAATTTCCATTACTAATGATTACTATATTGTTCTATTGACTACTGTACACTCTTTAACCCTTATCCTCGAGTGGCCTCTTGGCCTTAATAGGTGGTGATGCCTATGTAAAAAAAAATGATGTTTGGAGAAATGGGAAGAAGAAAAAGATGAGGAAAGTCGGGTTGTTGTTTTAAGTTTTTCAAAAGGAAGTAGAAAAACAAAAAGCAATCAATGTTAAGGTGCATTCTCGTCACGGGAAGCCAATATCTTCAGACAGTCTGATCTGGTAACACCAACGACTGTAAAGGGAGGTAATTCGTTTCTCATTAATGTTTGCGATGATGTTTTTTTTTTGTGATACCGGACATACGGACAAGTAAATTGATATTGAGATAACAGATTTCCATTTTAAAAAATTCATGACCTCTGTCTCTCCTAGATTGACCTCTGACCTATTTGATCTTTTGTTTTCAGATTTTGCGAATGGTGCCAATAACAAAAAATTGGTTAAACGTCTCCAAGACATGTGTGAAAATTTTGAACGTCCTTGTCTGATTGTCGAGAAAAACACACAGAAAGGATCTGAGGGTAAAAATGTCTCCAGGCCAGTGTAAGTCGTTTTATTTCTTTTTACAAGGGAGTCACCACTTATTAAGGCTCAAGGGCCACTCGAGGATAAGGGTTAATGAATGTAAGGAGGTAGTGTAGTAATCATTAATTCATGCTTAAACATGTTTATGAGAAGATTGTTTTGTGTATTTTGTTGCGGACAGCAAGATAGGAGTAGAATACGACTTGTGCGGAAGTTGAACGCGTCAACTTCTTGATTTTTTAAACCTTAACTGCAGATGAGATTCTACTAATTTTGATTCAAATAATGTTTTACACAAATAATGTTTTAATGCAAATGTTATAATGCAAATCATGTTTTAACAAAAGTAATGTTTTAACAATGTTTAAACACAAATCATGTTTTAACGCAAATAATGTTTTAACACAATGATGTTTTAACACAATGATGTTTTAACACAAATAATGTTTTAACACAAACCGTGTTTTAACAAAAATGTTTTAACGCAAATCATGTTTTGACATAAATCACATTTTAACATAAATCATGTTTTAATGCAAATATTTTGACACAAATAATGTTTTAACACAAATATTTTGACACAAATAATGTTTAAACACAAATCATGTTTTAGCGCAAACCATGTTTTAACACAAATCAATCAATCAACCACAAAACTGAAAGAGAATCACTGAGTTTAGCAGCTTGAAAGTTAGATGAGCATATGACGATGAGGTTGGCCATTCGATTTTCCTTTTTTCCCTTTCTTTTTATGTCTGACTTCTGTTTTAGATTTAGTTTATCCATTTGTTGTGAATTTTTATTTTTTTCTTGCAGGTCACAGACGAAATACTTGGAGACTTTGTTAACCCAACTAAGCTTGAGTTCAATCAGATTGTTGTTTTCAGAAAATAAAAGTAAGTTTTTTCTTTATATGCAAATCCAGTCGATATCTCACTGTCGATGCAATTCCCTAACTGCATATGAGCCAAGTACGTCCTTGGATGGAGTACTGTTTCCACATTTGGGCAGGAGCTGCTAGAAAGACCTTATCCTGCCTTGACAAAGTTCAAAATAGACTTCGAAGCATATTAAGGGACGCTCTTTTCTTCAAGTCCAACATAAATTCAGCAGAAATAACCTTCTTAGTGACATGCAATATGGATTCCGTTCTGCTAGATCTACAGCAGATGTGCTAACGGTTATATCTCATAGGATTAGTGAATCTCTCGACAAAGGCCTCCTTTCTAGGACAATTGCTCTTGACATATCAAAGGCCTTCGATAAGGTATGGCATAAAGGCCTACTTCACAAGATTTCCAGCTACGGTATAACTGGAAATGTTTTCTCAATTATTAAATCATTTCTCTCTAATAGGCTCATAAGAGTAGTGGTTGATGGACAAAAATCAGAGGCCCTCAGTATTAATGCTGGAGTTCCTCAGAGGTCTACCCTGGGCCCAACTCTCTTCCTGATCTACATCAATGATCTCCCGAAACACATGCTTAAATCATTTATGCTGATGACACGACCATCTATGGTAACACATCAAAGGCTGTAAATAACAAAGTTCTCTCTGATTCTCTCTCCTCTGATCTTGAGCGCGTGGTACAGTGGAGGAAGAGGTGGCTGGTTACTTTTAAAGCATCTAAAACCAAGCTCCTATCTTTACACCATCAATGCTCTGATCCCCATCTGGCATCAATTGAAATGGATGCCTCTTGTCTAGGGGAGACTCCATGTTTTGACAAGCTTCTGGGATTGACCTTTACTCCTGACCTGAAATGGAACACGTACATCAAGTCTGTTGCCAAGGTCACTGAAAAAATGGTGAGATCCTTCTATCGATTCAGAAGATATCTCACTGCTGATGCAATTCTTTATATCTATATAAAAGCCAAGTACATCCAAGGATGGAGTATTGCTGCCACATCTGGGTAGGAGCTGCTAAAAACAGCCTATCCTGCCTTGACAGAGTACAAAATAGACTTCGTGGCTTAGTGGGAGATGCCCTTTTCTTTTCCCTGCAACCTCTCTCCCACAGAAGAGATGTTGCGAGCCTGTCCTTGTTTTATCGTTATTTCCATGGCAAGTACTCATCTGAACTCTAATCCCTGGTCCCCCCTTGCCAATCTTTCATGATAAACACCCGTTTAAGTGAAACCACTGTCAAAAATTTTCCCCACTCTTTAACTGTGCCAAAACAAAAATGTAGATTCCATGAACAAAGCTTCTTTCTTAGAACTGCACGCCTGTGGAACTCTCTTTCGTTTTTTGCTTGTTTCCCACCTGACTACAACTTGGATGTCTTCAAGTCCAACATAAACAAATTCCTGATGAACCGCCCCCTTAAGTAAGACACTTTATCAAATCTCCAATACTAACGATTACTAAGATACTATCCTATTGATTACTGTACATGCAATAACCTTTATCCCTGAATGGCTTTCGGGCCTTGATAAGTGGTGACTTCCATGTAAAAAAAAATAGACTTTGAAGCCTATTAGGGGATGCTCATTTCTTCAAACGTAAACAAGTTTTTGATGAGTCGTCCTCCTTATTTCCACTGCTAACAATTATTACAATATTGTCCCATTGACTACCGTACACTCATTAACCCTTATCCTTGAGTGGCCTCTGAGCCTTGATATGTAAAAAGAATAAGTCTATCTCTCGGTTCAAAATGTTTATATCCAGCAACAAGCAAGAGCAAGATAGCCAGCAACAAGCTAAACTGCCGACCAGCTTAATGCGGGTACTGGTCTCCCGCTTTATGGTTTTTTTTAATCAGAGATTTGCTTCTCCTAGAAAGGTTGCCTTCACCACAGCTTACGGGAGCCCTCTCCACCCTAACACACACACACGGTGCTAGATGGCCGTTGACCCCGAAAAAGGGTTCATTTGCCCTTTGGAAGGTCTTGTTTTTAATCCGTCTGGGAGTCTAGCCGCCCTCCTCATCAAACAAGTCTGGTGGGGGAACCAGTTTAGTCGTCGGTGACCCGACCATGAGGCAGGTAGTACTGAGTTACATGGTACCAGTAGCATATGACATGACCCGACACATACATGCATGTATGCCTAAAACGTTCGATAGAGGTGACAGATTTTCATACATTTAAACAGACAGGTGAGATTTATAGATGCTTTTTTCTTTTTGTTTTTTTAGATGAGACATGTACGTTGCTAGCGAGCTTGTGCTGTCAAGAAAATGTTAAAGGTCAAGCCATTTGCAAAAATCAAGTATTGAGTGATTCACAGCAGCAGGTAAATTATTTTGTTTTTCGTTTTATTTCCCTTATATGTTGGATTTTAATTTTTTTTTTCCTGTTTATTACTGTGTATTTAACAAGGTTTTAAAATGTGTTTACCAAAAAAGAAAACATGGTATAATTTGTTAATAGATCAAAAGCATTTTGACTTTTGCCTTGAAAAAGCCTTATTATGTTGAAAAATTCTTGAAAAGGCCTTATTTATACTATTATGTTGAAAAATTCTTGAAAAGGCCTTATTATGTTGAAAAATTCTTGAAAAAGCCTTATTTACAAACAAGGCGCATTGCCCTTTTGGTGTAGGGGGCTACTATCAGGGGTAGCAACTACTGGGGCACTATGTTGGGATTTGGGCAGCAAGATGTCGGTTCACGTTGCACTTGAACTTCTGCATGTCAGTACAGTTAGGGAAGCAGGAACCTCGAATGGAATTCCAGAGTCTAGCGGTTCTGGGGAAGAAACTACTGGAGTAAAAAGATCTTTTACATCTAGTGATCTCTACTGTGTGGGGGTGGGGTTTTGACTTTTTCACAGTAGACAGAACAGTTTCAGATGGTTCGTTGTTCTACACAAGTCCTGGAGGTGACTGGTTTGCAGTAGGCAGTTCTTTAGTTGGAAGCCTCAGAGCAAAAGATTCTTCCCGTATTGACACGAAGAAGAAAACATATGCAAAATTGCTACAGAAAGGTTTAATATTTATGGAGCAATTCTGGTTTCTGATTGGTTGGTAGCAGAACGTGAATTAATTTGATTTGTCAGTTCCTAGCAACATCGTTTATAAATAGAATCGCTCTACTGTGTGGGATCATACCCCATTATACTTCTTGTCTGATGGGATGTGTCTCCTAGCGGCTTCGGCTGCATGGAGACAGGGTAGTACCAGTCAAGGATTCGTCACTTGACACTCAGCCCAACAGGTGAGGGGCCGGGAACCGGCCCAGCACCTGTTGGACTGAGGTACACCGCCTGGGTAATACCTAGGAGGTCCACCCTCCCAGGCCTTGCCACCGGGCTTTCCGGTGGGGCAAGTTTATTGCTTGCTGCCTGAGGCGCCCCGACCGGGGAATGCCGACGGGGTTACTCAGGCAATTTTTTACATTGCAGGAGTGCCCCTCCTTTAGGGGAGTCTGCGGGTATCCCACTTTCCAGGCCTTGTGCCAAATAATGCTGATGTGGGCAGCATTTAAATAAATACCCCATTATACTTCTTGTCTGATGGGATGTGGCTCCTAGCGGCTTCGGCTGCATGGAGACAGGGTAGTACCAGTCAAGGATTCGTCACTTGACACTCAGCCTAACAGGTGGAGGGCCGGGAACCGGCCCAGCACCTGTTGGACTGAGGTACACCGCCTGGGTAATACCTAGGAGGTCCACCCTCCCAGGCTTTGCCACCGGGCTTTCCGGTGGGGCAAGTTTATTGCTTGCTGCCTGAGGCGCCCCGACCGTGGAATGCCGACGGGGTTACTCAGGCAATTCTTTAAATTGCAGGAGTGCCCCTCCTTTATCCCACTTTCCAGGCCTTGTGCCAAATAATGCTGATGTGGGCAGCATTTTAATAAATACCCCATTATACTCAAAAATATTTGTAACACATACGGGTCCAGAACTGGCTACATTCTGGTAACTTGATTATGTAGTAATGTAATAGAACTGATATCTATTCAATGTAGCCATCTTCAGCCTCAATCACTGCCTTCATACGGATACATGCCTTTTTCACTAGTGCTAGCGGGATCTCAATGAATGATACATGTCAATCGATATCTATATGATTTAACTGTTAAATCCTTTTCAATATCTTGCTTATTTTTCAAACAGAAGTTAAAGTTTTACATGGCTCTTCCAAAAGTCAATTATGCGTTGGCCTTGAATTTGTGTCAGAATTTTAAGACAATAAAAGAATTTCTTGAAAGGTAAGTTCAAAATATTTATTTTTGTTAGGGGTGTGTGTTCGTTTATGGAAGCGTTAATTGAGTTTGAATAAAATAAGATACGTAATAGATACGTTTGAAGCCAAAAAGAACGCATTATTACGAAAATAAACAGATTTTTATTTTTGTTTGAAATTTATATTGAAATTTATAAATATACTAGACTACCCGTGACCAGTATGTTATATAAGCTATAGAATTAATGTATGAGTGTAACATGAGTGAATATCATATATATATATATATATATATATATATATATATATATATATATATACTAGACTGCCCGTGACCCGTTGGGTCAGTATATTAGCTATGGAATTAATGTATGAGCGTGACACTTGTGACGTAAAGAAAATAGTTTTTTGTGACATAACAGAAACATTTCTATGAAAGTATATTAAAATGAAAAAAGAATATAGATAGATTTCTATGAGTCGTTCTGTTTTTAATTGTTTATTTTTGAAGAAAAAAAAAACTTATAGCCATTGAATTATAAGTGGTTTGCCATACTTATAGGTAAATGTGCACTGAACAGATACCATAATACTTTAAGTTAAATTCAAATTTTGATATATCTTTTAATTTAAATACAAAAGAAAATCGGGATGCTGAAAACGTACACAGTAAAACAATATGTTTTATCGTCACGTTGATTATTTATTTGTAATACAAATTAAAAAAAAACATTTTTAGAGTTATTTATTTATGTAGAAAAAAATGTATGGATGTTTTTTTAAGGAAGGTCTATTAAAAAATGGAGAATAAATTAAAAGCAAAAAGGAAGGCAGTGGGTAAATCGCCATTGTAAAATGCTCTTATGGTTGTCAACGGGTTACAGTAGATTTATTTGTAAGAAAATTGTGTTAAAATGACTTAAACATAATATGGAAATGAACGATGTAAAAACATGCAGAAAGTATTAACAGTTGTTTATTTGGATAATTTAAATGCGAAAAAAAAACAATTGGGATGCTGAAAACGTACACGGTAAAACAATACGTTTTGTTGTCGCATTGATTATTTATTTATGTACACATGCGCAACCGGAAGTCGTAAACCAGACGTTGGGTTACAACACCTGTTACAAGGTCATTTGAGTTTTATAATTATATAGATTTCAGCACTATTTATATATGTAAATATAAATAAGCATATATTAATTTTAGGAAAATTATTTATTGTATATATAGACTAGCGGGGGTACCGGCGTTATCCAGGTGTTACGAGGTGTGTGTGCTCTTAAATCAAAAAGAAACCCGGGTGGGCGGGTAAAAAAAAGTTTTGGTAAGTTGGTAAGATTGAACCCGAAGCCCTGAGGCGAAGTTGGAAAATAAAATGTGAAGAAAAACATGACACGTTAACCGCTTGGCCAGCAATAGCTATTCAGCAGTTAATATTTTCTGCGGGACAGTTTTTAATGAGGTCAGTAACCAGGTTTGTTTGTTTTTACCTAACTTTGGGGAAAACCAGCTCCACTATTTATTAGGGGAGTGTCTCGTCTCGAAATGAAAGCAACCGTCTGATATGACGACGCTAAGCCGACATTGACCAAACGTTACATCGCTTTCTAGAGACCGCTGGCCATGGGCCAGTGATTTGAATCGAGTCTCGCTTTTTTTATACCAAAAAACGAAAGCAATATGCGGCGATCCCAAAATGTCGAATATTTAACATTTCAATGTCGGGCAAATTAAATAGATGGGTGACCCCCATTCGTAACTCGTAGATATGATTTCGACGTGATATAAAAAGTTTTAAAAATGAGCGACGGCCTCGAGAAGCTGCCAAAATAAATCCTAGCTTGTTCTGTGTTATAGGAGGAAATATGGGGAGTTGATGGCCTTCGTCGCATAGGGTAGAATTAGCTGCAAAGTTCTTTGCAAATAGTTTGGCCTTGTCTGCCGCTGACGAGATGACCTCTGGTCCATTGATAATGGTTGGGATAGAACGCACACTTCTGTTCAGGATCCTATTTGTTATTTGCCAAAACTGGTGGGAACCAAGCCACTGATCAGCTACCTTGGAGTTAACAGACTGGGCATATAGCTCTCTTGCATTTTTTATTACTCTTTTACAGTGGTTGCTGGCAGTCCTGAAAGCAGCTTTAGTCTCAGTGCATCTATTACGTTGGTAGCTATGGAAAAAGTGATTTCTGTGCGCGATAGCAGCAGCACATTCTGGGGAGAATCATGGCTGGCTGTTAGGTTTTTGTTGGAATTTTTTTAGATGGTATGAATTGGTCTATGCCTACAATTAACCATTCGGCCAGATCTGATACTATAGAGGACACTTCCTTTTTAAACATGGAGTGCAGAGGTAAATCAGATATGAATGTACGGAAGCTATCCCAGATATGAATGTACGGAAGCTATACAGTACGGTGGAGGGGTACGTCTGGGGGCTTCTTACATTTCATTTTTATCTTAACTGATACGACGGAGTGGTCGGAGGATCCTAGAGGAGAATGAACGGAACATGAACATAGCTCAGGGGAAGTTGAGAGAAAAAGGTCTAGGAGGCTTGCATATTGACCGGGTGTATGTCCCTGATAGTAGTCCCCCCCTACATCAAAGGTGTACCGTGCCTTGTTTGGAGTGAAAATGTAAAAAAAAAAAAAAAAATCTTACTGCTCAACTCCCCACAACTATTCTCCTGTAAACATTATTGCGATTGGTAGTAGTTCTATGGCGGTTACCATAATGTAATTCTTGTTGGGTAGGTCACCATTTTGGCGGGTCCGCCTTTTGGGGAGTCGTCGAAATTAATATTTTATATTTTATTAATATTAACATTTTATATTCATTTCAGCGTACAAGTCGTATCGGGTTATAGAAAGTATTGATATTTTGGTATTATTGTTAATAGAATACTTTAATCGTTTTTTTTATTACTTTCGACTGTCAATAAAGTAAACGACGGAAGGGAGAATGATAGATATTGTATAGGAATAAAAACAGCCAAATATTTTTATATTTTTATGATTACGTTGGTGATCTTTTTTATACTAATTTCACCATGACATGTAAGTAAATAATGTTTTCACCTGAAATGTGGTTGTTTAAAAGTTCACTTATTTCTTTTTCTTTATATCTTTTTGCTGATCTAGTTCTGTTACGTTGATCGTCACCCGTTCCAAGATGTCCTCCGAACGTGCCAGTTATATCCACAAGTTCATCCGACAAAAGTTTCGATGATTAAAAAAAATTTTTTTTTTGTAAAAAGCCGAGCGAATAAATTATTTTTTTAATAAAAAAAAATAAAAATAAAACCATGAAAAAAAAAACCTGAGAAAATTTATTCTTTGTTATTTATTTTTTTTTACCAATTTTTTATTTGCTAAAAAAATTGTTTCTATAACAAATAAAAAAACTTAAATGAAAATTGTTTTTATTTTCTTTAAAAAAAAAATTTACAGGTATCGGAATTGAAAAAAAGATATATCAAATTTCCGATGCCAAAAACGATTCTTTTAATTTTGTTTTTATTTGATTTTATTTAAAGCAAAATCTTCTACCGCTAATAATAAAATTATAAATATTTATTGCTTTTTAACTATTGATAAAACTAAAATCGATACATCATGCCTCACACAAGTATTTTTACGTTTGATAAATTTTTTTTTTTTACATTGGCATCACCACTTATCAAGGCCAAGAGGCCACTCGAGGATAAGGGTTAAAGAGTGTACAGTAGAAATTGGACAATACAGTAATCGTTAGTAATGGAAATTCGGTAAATTTGTTAACTTATATGGAACGGCTCATCAAAAACTTGTTTACGTTAGACTTGAACACAACCATATTGTAGTAAACTGGAAAGCAGGAAAACGGAAGACAATTTCACAGGCGTGCAGTTCTAAGAACGAAGCTTTGTTCATAGAATCTACGTTTAGGTTTAGGCACAGATAAAGAGTGGGGGAAATTATTGATAGTGTTTTCAGCTAGTCTAGTGTTTCTTGTGAAAGTTTGACGAGGGGAGGACAATAGACTGAAGCTCAGCTGAGCACTTGCCATGAAAATAACGATAAAGCAGAGACAAACTCGCAACATCTCTTCTGTGAGAAAGAGGTTGCAGGGAAGAGAAAAAGACATCCCTACGAGGCTATAAAGTCTATTTTGAACTCTATCAAGGCAGGACAAGTCCTTTCTAGCAACTACTGCCCAAATGTGGCAACAGTACTCCATCCTTGGACGTACCTGGCCCTTATATAGATAGAGAATTGCATCAGCAGTGAGATATCTACTGGATCGATAGAAGGATCCCACCATTTTTCCAGCGGTCTTGGCAACAGATTTAATGTATGTGTTCCATTTAAGATCAGGAATGTGGAATTGTCTTCCGTTTTCCTGCTTTCCAGCTGACTACAATATGGTTGTCTTCAAGTCTAACGTAAACAAATTCTTGATGAGCCGTTCCACTTAACAAATTTACTGAAATTTCCATTACTAATGATTACTGTATTCTCCAATTTCTACTGTACATTCTTTAACCCTTATCCTCGAGTGGCCTCTTGGCCTTGATAAGTGGTGACGCCTATTTAAAAAAAATAAAAGAGGAAAAAAGAAGTTCACTTATTGATCCGCGCTATTTTCAAGTTTAATTAAAGTTTTATGATATCTGTTTTTTTTATTAAATTGTAAGGTTAAAGTACAGAATAGGTACAAAACACCCTACCCTCCCCAGGTTAAGAATGGCTTTCTAAATAAGAACGTTATTATTTCAGCACGAATCAATAAGTGCACTAGAACCGGGTTTTTTTGTTTTTTTTTATATATAAACATTTCGGGTTTGTGTTACTGTACACATAGATTGGAAAAAGTTGTCAAAAAACAAATATATAAAAAGAAATGTTATCAAAGGCAAGATAAGTTACTTTTCTACCTAGTTTGAGAAAATGAGTTAAAAATAAAACACTATAGGAAATAGTGTTAAAAAACCTACCGAATATATGTCAGCCCATGTCACGGTAACATATATTGAGCGAGTTTCTAACAGTATTTTGTATATTTTTTATTTTTAACTCATTTTCCCAATCTTACTGTGTTCAATAGAGAGTTTGATAACATTTATATATTATATATTTGTTTTGTATTTTTTAATTATTTTTTTTTCAACTTTTACGCTTTGTTGTCTTTACTCCGAAGGATTAACCTTAGAATTTCCACAGGTCTCATTAGTTAAAACGAATTATTTCGCAGTTCAAATTGGCGTGAAATAAACAAATCTGACTGACACAGGGTTTGCCATTTCCGGTTGTCGCCGCCGACAACGCTCTTATATTTACAATCGAAAGCGTCGCCAATCGCTGTGTCTGTGTGTGTAGGAGTGGGGGCAAAGTTGTAACATTCAATAAAATCAACTGCTTTAATTTCTATGAATCGTCATTCGCGTATCGGTGCGAAGTCGAGTGTCGGCGTTCTTGTCTCGTTGAAGGAGAAGTAAGTTTTTTTTTAACACAGTTGAGTTGGAAATGGATTTCTGCACGTGCATGGCTGGACGATAAGAATAACAATACAAATAACAATAATTATTATCTTCAAGTCTCTTCTTAAAGGGGGTTTTCGGCTGGCTACGAAGTTACAACTAGCTAATCGACACTCGACACCGTCAATGAGTTATACGAAACAGACGGACTGTTCCGCTGTATCAAAGTTATTAAGTGTGGTTAGACTGAAACTCATCAAAGCCAGTAATCTAAGTTTCAACTAGCTAATAGACATTATTCGGCACTTTCAATGAGTTATGCGATCACCGCCACTTGTCCAAAAAACGGACTGTTCCGCTGTATCACAGTTATTAAGGGTGGTTAGAGTGTAAGTCATCAGAGCCAGTAACCTAACTTACAACTAGCTAGTCGACATTCGACACTGTCATTGAGTTATGCGATACACTGCTAATTGTCCAGAGACGGACTGTTCTACTGTATCACAGTTGTAAAGGGTGGTTAGACTAAAACTCATAAGAGCCAGTAATCTAATTTACAACTAGCTTATCGACAGTAGACACTTTCACTGAGTTTACGTGTGTGTGTGTGTGTGTGTGTGTGTGTGCTTCGTTAACATTCGGACTGTCCATTTTAAAATCGTTCGGGTATGCTGAAAACGAATATCGACAGGATAATTAGCACAGACACGTAGTTTTCGATATATTAATGCGTGTATTTTGAAATGTAACTCACTGGCAACCATGTTTGAACAGGCGGCATACGAAAGGGGCCAACCCTCAGTTTGTTCAGGTATGCTGAAAACGAATATCGCAAGGAAAATTAGCACAGACTGACTATAGATTCACCATCAAAGTATCGAAATATTTTTTTTATTTTATAAAGGAATCACTACTTATCAAGCCCCAGAGGCCACTCGAGGGTAAGGGTTAAAGTGTGTACAGTAGTCAATGGGACAATATCATAGTAATCGTTAGAAGTGTAAATTTGGTAAATTGGATTACTTAAGAGGAACGGCTCATCAAGAACTTGTTTACATTGGACTTGAAGACGACGAAATAAAAATATAAAGTTGAAAGAACTAGCGAAAAATATCATTTTAACGATGCCTTTCAAATCGTAAACTGCTTGTTTACATTTGTGTACATTTTTCGAAGATAATAAAAAGTGTAAAAGAAAGCAAACCTTTAGAATCCTAAAAAGATCTCCCGGAAGCATTTTTGCAACATGAAAAATATACAAACAAAAATAAAGAGAGGAGGAAACCTACTCAAAAATATGGTTTATTACATCGCCTAAAAAAAAAGAAGAATCAGGGCCTCCAATAATACGATAATTTGGTGGGGAAGTAAATTGTTTTCTTTTTTCTAACTTGGTTTTAAAAAAGTTTTTATTGCTAACATTTATTTTCATAAACTCTAACCACACCTCACAACCCTAATCCCGACCGGTCGGGAAAAAAAGTTTTTATTTTTTTAAATTTTGGTGAAACGCACGCACGCACGCACGCACGCACACACACATAAGCATATCGCTTGTCACCAAGCTAAAGAAGAGAGAGAGAGAGAGTGGGGGAAGGAGAGAAAGGGTCGTGTTCTCTGCACTGCACGTGCCGGGGTCAAACAGAAGTTAAATGAAATCGATTATAAATGGCTCGACAAAGTTGTGTCTGAACTTTTTATTCTATGAAACTTAAGATTAATAAAACGAAATAATCGTGACCCGTGGAAATTCCACGGCGAACATTTCGCATTCAATAAGAACAAAACGAAAAAGTAGTGAACAAATAAATATATAAGAAAATTAATGTTACCAAAGGCAAGATAAGTTACCCTACTACCTACCTAGATCACATTTTTGTTGTTTTAACTTATTTTAAAACGTTTATTTAACACAAACAAAAGTAGCGCACAGTTTTAAGTTAGAACAATAAATAAGTGTCTGACATTTTATAGACATCTTGTGAGACTCGATAATCGCTCCAAACTCGAAAATTAAGCAAAATACTGGTAGCAACACATCCAATAAATGTCAGCAAACGTTCGAACATGTTTTCTTTTTCACATTAGCGAAACTCTTATCAGAGCAAAAGCGAAAATGAGAAGCAAACACAAATGAAGAAGTCGGTTTTTATCGTTGAGCACAAAAACAAAAACAAAAACAAAAAAGAGTATCTAATCTAATAGGCCCCGTGCTACAGGTCAATCTCCAAAGTCTGTCCCATCGCCTCGCCTCGGTGTTGCATCCTTGTTTACAAGTACTTTAATGGGATGTGCTCTGATGAACCCATAGCACTTATACCACCTCGACGTACAATGGCAAAATCACAGCGGTTTCACTTGGGGCCCCTAAAGGTCGGAAATCCTTCTACTCTAATAGTGTTTACTTTACGCAGACTTGCTATCGTATAGAAAAGTCGGTACTTAGTTGGATACGGGGTAATATTTAAAGATAGCGACCAGAGAAAAAAAATAGTCAAAAGGTCGCAACCAGGTGAAAAAATAGTAAAATAGTTTTATTTTGCTTTTATTAATTATTAATAAACGAATGAATCATTTCTATTTAAAATCCATTAAGTATTATGCATGCAAAACTTAAAAAACAAAACATGTTTCTAATGCATCAACATTATGTGAACAAGCTAAATCAAAGCTAAATAAATTTGACCTGATGTCGAGTTTATCTAAAAGCGATACTCGATTTTTCACTCGGAATTATTCCTCGTTCAATTCAAGTTTCACGACATATTGATTACATTGTTAGATGACAGTACAAAGAATAGATTTCTAAATAATAATGTTTTTATTTCGGCACGGTAGCACAACTGCATAGGATGCATATTTTTTTTTCAAGGAGAGGTTGGGGTGTTTATACTACGCTGGGGTAGGTCGTAAAAATAACCGTTTTTTCCCCTTCATTCTGACCAAAGACCATTTGCTGCTAACCTCTCTGTTTCTCTCTCTCTCTCTCTCTCTCTCTCTCTCTCTTTCTCTCTCTCTCTCTCTCTGGCTTCTCCGTGCTCGTGCTACGAAGTTTATATATATATGTATATATATATATATATATATATATATATATATATATATATATATATGAGAGAGAGAGAGAGATGGAGACAGAAGAGAAAGGGGGAGAAGGGAGAGAGAGAGAGAGGGGGAGGGAGACAGAAAGAGAAAGAGGGGCAAAGGGGGGAGAAGGGAGAGAGAGAGAGAGAGAGAGAGAGAGAGAGAGAGAGAGAGAGAGAGAGAGAGAGAAATATGTGTGTCTACGCTCTCCGCCATCACGTCAACGAGGAAGGGAGAAGAAACGGAGACAGCTGAGAGGCACACACTCTATATAAACGCACACATACACACATACTTGCATAAACACACATACACGCACTCGCATAAACACACACACAAATACTTAAACACACCAACACACAAAAACACAAATCATTACTCTGTGTGTGTGTGTGTGTGTGTGTGTGTGTGTGTGTTTCGCTCCCCAGCTTTCTATATCATCTCCGTTTGACAAAGTTTTAATATTCAATACATTAAATCAACAGCTATAATTTATATGAATCGTCCTTGTATTTAGCTTGACTTTCTCAATTCAAATTGAGATTCGCCATTTTGATCCCAGGCAAAGAACAATTTTATTAGCGTGATGGTGCGAAGATCGGGGTGGCGACAATAAGTCGAGTGTCGGCATTCTTGTCCCTTTGAAGACGAACTAAGTTTTGGAAAAAGTTCAGTCTGAAATGGATTTCTGTTTACAACGCACGGCCCAGGTTGGCCGATAAGTCTTCAAGTCTCTTCTTAAAGGGGCTTCTCCTTTAAGAATTTACAACTAGTTAATCTACTGAGTTATGCCAAACAGACGGACTGTTCCGCTGTATCACAGTGTGGCTAGACTAAAACTCATCAGAGAGTAATCTAATTTACAACTAGCTTATCGACAGTAGACACTTTCACTGGGTTTACGTGTGTGTGTGTGTGTGAGTGTGTGTGTGTGTGTGTGTGTGTCTCTGTGTGTGTGTATTTCGGTAACATTTCAAATGTTGATTTTAAAACCGTTCAGGTATGCTGAAAACGAATATCGCAAGGAAAATTAGCAGAGACAAACAGTTTTGGAGCTAGTTTTATTAATGCGTGTATTTTGAAATGTAAATCACTGACGACCATGTTTGAACAAGCGGCATATGAAAGGGGCCAACCCTCAGTTTGTTCAGGTATGCTGAAAACGAATATCGTAGGAAAATTAGCAGAGACAAATAGTTTTGGAGCTAGTTATATTAATGCGCGTATTTTGAAATGTAAATGCATAAACACACTCATACACACACTTTCATAAACACACACACTCGCATAAACACACACATATACACAAACACACACGTAGACACCAACACACCAACACAAATCAACTTTCCGTTAGAAGCTGTCATGGGGTGGGGACGGGTGGGTATCATAAGTGTCAAGTATATATATATAAATATATATATATATATATAATTATATATATTATAATTATTTTTTAATTTTTTATAACTTTTCAAAGTTTCGGCTGCTAACCTCTCTCTCTCTCTCTCTCTTTGTCTCTCTGTCTCTGTCTCTGTCTGTCTGTCTGTCTCTCTCTCTCTCTTTCTATCTCTCTCTCTCTGGCTTCTCCGTGCCACTGCCACTAAGTTATAAATATATATATATATATATATATATATATATATATATATATATATATCTTATAGAGAGAGAGAGAGAGAGAGAGAGAGAGACAGAGACAGGGAGAGAGAGAGAGAATATGTGCTTCCACATCAAAGAGGGGCAGGAGCATAAACAGAGACAGAAGCACACACAAACACACACATACATACGCACTTTCATAAACACACACACACACACGCATAAACACACACATACACGAACATACACGTACACACAAATACACAAACACAAATCAACTTTCCGTTAAAAGCTGTCATGAGGTGGCAGGGGTGGGTGTCATAAGTGTCAATCGAATTTGAAAGTTTGTTAACGAAATGAATTTATTTCAACTTCGTTTGACACGTCCCAATTCTCCGGCCCTTCACCCCCCTCCCTCTACCTGCCTCTCTCTTTACTAAGACTTTTCGGTTGGGGTGTTTTTGCTACGCTGGGGTAGATCGTAAAAATAACCGGGTTTTTTTTCGTTATTAAATTGTAATTTTTTAAGAAATCATTACCTTAAAAGTTAAGGAAGCCATTCTTAATGTAGAGAGGGGCATGTTAACTATTCTGTACTTTCATCCATTAATTTAATAAGCAAAAGATAGGATAAAATTGAATTTAACTTGAAAATTTTACCCAAAAATGTCGCAGAAGTTTTCTTTGATATTTCTTATTTTACAAGCTGCCCCAGCGTAGTATTAACACCTCCAATCTCTCCATAAGAACGGCTTTCTGAAAAAAAAACACCCCCAAGAAAGCCGTTCTTAACATGGAGAGATTGGAGGGGGTATTCCGGAAGTCGTTCTTAAAATGGGGAGAGGAGGGCGTTTTGTAACATCAAATGTTAAATAAAAATAAATAAAAATAAGATAAATAAAAAATAAATAAAAATAAAAATAATAAACATCAAATCAAATAAAAAAAAACGATCAATGTATAGTATCTGTTAACGAAAATATTTTTTTTTTAATTATTAGCAAATAATTCAAAGAATAGATTTCTAAATAATACCGTTTTTATTTCGGCACGGTAGCATAACTGCATAAGATGCATATACTTTTTAACGTTTTCGTTTTTTTCCTATTATAATTATACGCATATTTTCTTGTGTCTATGACGTAACTGTTCCTTACTTTGTCTGTATCAATGTTACAGCATATTCCAAATATCACATCAATCTATAGAGTGGTTTAGTTAAGTGATATTTTAAGTTTTAATTGAAGAAAAAAAAACAGATACTACAGTTTGATTTTGTCCAAAATGTATGGATAGAAATATTTCTTTCCACGTGGCTATAAATTTCCGCTAAATTTCGTCCTTAGCGGAAATATATATTTATATATATATATATAAATATAAACGAAAGCAATATGCGGCGATCCCAAAATGTCGAATATTTAACATTTCAATGTCGGGCAAATTAAATAGATGGGTGACCCCCATTCGTAACTCGTAGATATGATTTCGACGTGATATAAAAAGTTTTAAAAATGAGCGACGGCCTCGAGAAGCTGCCAAAATAAATCCTAGCTTGTTCTGTGTTATAGGAGGAAATATGGGGAGTTGATGGCCTTCGTCGCATAGGGTAGAATTAGCTGCAAAGTTCTTTGCAAATAGTTTGGCCTTGTCTGCCGCTGACGAGATGACCTCTGGTCCATTGATAATGGTTGGGATAGAACGCACACTTCTGTTCAGGATCCTATTTGTTATTTGCCAAAACTGGTGGGAACCAAGCCACTGATCAGCTACCTTGGATTTAACAGACTGGGCATATAGCTCTCTTGCATTTTTTATTACTCTTTTACAGTGGTTGCTGGCAGTCCTGAAAGCAGCTTTAGTCTCAGTGCATCTATTACGTTGGTAGCTATGGAAAAAGTGATTTCTGTGCGCGATAGCAGCAGCACATTCTGGGGAGAACCATGGCTGGCTGTTAGGTTTTTGTTGGAATTTTTTAGATGGTATGAATTGGTCTATGCCTACAATTAACCATTCGGCCAGATCTGATACTATAGAGGACACTTCCTTTTTAAACATGGAGTGCAGAGGTAAATCAGATATGAATGTACGGAAGCTATCCCAGATATGAATGTACGGAAGCTATACAGTACGGTGGAGGGGTACGTCTGGGGGCTTCTTACATTTCATTTTTATCTTAACTGATACGACGGAGTGGTCGGAGGATCCTAGAGGAGAATGAACGGAACATGAACATAGCTCAGGGGAAGTTGAGAGAAAAAGGTCTAGGAGGCTTGCATATTGACCGGGTGTATGTCCCTGATAGTAGTCCCCCCCTACATCAAAGGTGTACCGTGCCTTGTTTGGAGTGAAAATGTAAAAAAAAAAAAAAAAAATCTTACTGCTCAACTCCCCACAACTATTCTCCTGTAAACATTATTGCGATTGGTAGTAGTTCTATGGCGGTTACCATAATGTAATTCTTGTTGGGTAGGTCACCATTTTGGCGGGTCCGCCTTTTGGGGAGTCGTCGAAATTAATATTTTATATTTTATTAATATTAACATTTTATATTCATTTCAGCGTACAAGTCGTATCGGGTTATAGAAAGTATTGATATTTTGGTATTATTGTTAATAGAATACTTTAATCGTTTTTTTTATTACTTTCGACTGTCAATAAAGTAAACGACGGAAGGGAGAATGATAGATATTGTATAGGAATAAAAACAGCCAAATATTTTTATGTATATTTTTATGATTACGTTGGTGATCTTTTTTATACTAATTTCACCATGACATGTAAGTAAATAATAATGTTTTCACCTGAAATGTGGTTGTTTAAAAGTTCACTTATTTCTTTTTCTTTATATCTTTTTGCTGATCTAGTTCTGTTACGTTGATCGTCACCCGTTCCAAGATGTCCTCCGAACGTGCCAGTTATATCCACAAGTTCATCCGACAAAAGTTTCGATGATTAAAAAAATTTTTTTTTTGTAAAAAGCCGAGCGAATAAATTATTTTTTTAATAAAAAAAAATAAAAATAAAACCATGAAAAAAAAAAAAAACCTGAGAAAATTTATTCCAATTTTTTATTTGCTAAAAAAATTGTTTCTATAACAAATAAAAAAACTTAAATGAAAATTGTTTTTATTTTCTTTAAAAAAAAATTTACAGGTATCGGAATTGAAAAAAAGATATATCAAATTTCCGATGCCAAAAACGATTCTTTTAATTTTGTTTTTATTTGATTTTATTTAAAGCAAAATCTTCTACCGCTAATAATAAAATTATAAATATTTATTGCTTTTTAACTATTGATAAAACTAAAATCGATACATCATGCCTCACACAAGTATTTTTACGTTTGATAAATTTTTTTTTTTTACATTGGCATCACCACTTATCAAGGCCAAGAGGCCACTCGAGGATAAGGGTTAAAGAGTGTACAGTAGAAATTGGACAATACAGTAATCGTTAGTAATGGAAATTCGGTAAATTTGTTAACTTATATGGAACGGCTCATCAAAAACTTGTTTACGTTAGACTTGAACACAACCATATTGTAGTCAGCTGGAAAGCAGGAAAACGGAAGATAATTACACAGGCGTGCAGTTCTAAGAACGAAGCTTTGTTCATAGAATCTACGTTTAGGTTTAGGCACAGATAAAGAGTGGGGGAAATTATTGATCGTGTTTTCAGCTAGTCTAGTGTTTCTTGTAAAAGTTTGACGAGGGGAGGACCATAGATTGGAGCTCAACAGAGCACTTGCCATGAAAATAACGATAAAGCAGAGACAAACTCGCAACATCTCTTCTGTGAGAAAGAGGTTGCAGGGAAGAGAAAAAGACATCCCTACGAGGCTATAAAGTCTATTTTGAACTCTATCAAGGCAGGACAAGTCCTTTCTAGCAACTCCTGCCCAAATATGGCAACAGTACTCCATCCTTGGACGTACCTGGCCCTTATATAGATAGAGAATTGCATCAGCAGTGAGATATCTACTGGATCGATAGAAGGATCCCACCATTTTTCCAGCGGTCTTGGCAACAGATTTAATGTATGTGTTCCATTTAAGATCAGGAATGTGGAATTGTCTTCCGTTTTCCTGCTTTCCAGCTGACTACAATATGGTTGTCTTCAAGTCTAACGTAAACAAATTCTTGATGAGCCGTTCCACTTAACAAATTTACTGAAATTTCCATTACTAATGATTACTGTATTGTCCAATTTCTACTGTACATTCTTTAACCCTTATCCTCGAGTGGCCTCTTGGCTCTTGGCCTTGATAAGTGGTGACGCCTATTTAAAAAAAATAAAAGAGGAAAAAAGAAGTGCACTTATTGATCCGCGCTATTTTCAAGTTTAATTAAAGTTTTATGATATCTGTTTTTTATTAAATTGTAAGGTTAAAGTACAGAATAGGTACAAAACACCCTACCCTCCCCAGGTTAAGAATGGCTTTCTAAATAAGAACGTTATTATTTCAGCACGAATCAATAAGTGCACTAGAACCGGGTTTTTTTGTTTTTTTTTAATAATATAAACATTTCGGGTTTGTGTTACTGTACACATAGATTGGAAAAAGTTGTCAAAAAACAAATATATAAAAAAAAAAATGTTATCAAAGGCAAGATAAGTTACTTTTCTACCTAGTTTGAGAAAATGAGTTAAAAATAAAACACTATAGAAAATAGTGTTAAAAAACCTACCGAATATATGTCAGCCCATGTCACGGTAACATATATTGAGCGAGTTTCTAACAGTATTTTGTATATTTTTTATTTTTAACTCATTTTCCCAATCTTACTGTGTTCAATAGAGAGTTTGATAACATTTATATATTATATATTTGTTTTGTATTTTTTAATTATTTTTTTTTCAACTTTTACGCTTTGTTGTCTTTACTCCGAAGGATTAACCTTAGAATTTCCACAGGTCTCATTAGTTAAAACGAATTATTTCGCAGTTCAAATTGGCGTGAAATAAACAAATCTGACTGACACAGGGTTTGCCATTTCCGGTTGTCGCCGCCGACAACGCTCTTATATTTACAATCGAAAGCGTCGCCAATCGCTGTGTCTGTGTGTGTAGGAGTGGGGGCAAAGTTGTAACATTCAATAAAATCAACTGCTTTAATTTCTATGAATCGTCATTCGCGTATCGGTGCGAAGTCGAGTGTCGGCGTTCTTGTCTCGTTGAAGGAGAAGTAAGTTTTTTTTTAACACAGTTGAGTTGGAAATGGATTTCTGCACGTGCATGGCTGGACGATAAGAATAATAATACAAATAACAATAATTATTATCTTCAAGTCTCTTCTTAAAGGGGGTTTTCGGCTGGCTACGAAGTTACAACTAGCTAATCGACACTCGACACCGTCAATGAGTTATACGAAACAGACGGACTGTTCCGCTGTATCAAAGTTATTAAGTGTGGTTAGACTGAAACTCATCAAAGCCAGTAATCTAAGTTTCAACTAGCTAATAGACATTATTCGGCACTTTCAATGAGTTATGCGATCACCGCCACTTGTCCAAAAAACGGACTGTTCCGCTGTATCACAGTTATTAAGGGTGGTTAGAGTGTAAGTCATCAGAGCCAGTAACCTAACTTACAACTAGCTAGTCGACATTCGACACTGTCATTGAGTTATGCGATACACTGCTAATTGTCCAGAGACGGACTGTTCTACTGTATCACAGTTGTAAAGGGTGGTTAGACTAAAACTCATAAGAGCCAGTAATCTAATTTACAACTAGCTTATCGACAGTAGACACTTTCACTGAGTTTACGTGTGTGTGTGTGTGTGTGTGTGTGTGTGTGTGTGTGCTTCGTTAACATTCGGACTGTCCATTTTAAAATCGTTCGGGTATGCTGAAAACGAATATCGACAGGATAATTAGCACAGACACGTAGTTTTCGATATATTAATGCGTGTATTTTGAAATGTAACTCACTGGCAACCATGTTTGAACAGGCGGCATACGAAAGGGGCCAACCCTCAGTTTGTTCAGGTATGCTGAAAACGAATATCGCAAGGAAAATTAGCACAGACTGACTATAGATTCACCATCAAAGTATCGAAATATTTTTTTTATTTTATAAAGGAATCACTACTTATCAAGCCCCAGAGGCCACTCGAGGGTAAGGGTTAAAGTGTGTACAGTAGTCAATGGGACAATATCATAGTAATCGTTAGAAGTGTAAATTTGGTAAATTGGATTACTTAAGAGGAACGGCTCATCAAGAACTTGTTTACATTGGACTTGAAGACGATGAAATAAAAATATAAAGTTGAAAGAACTAGCGAAAAATATCATTTTAACGATGCCTTTCAAATCGTAAACTGCTTGTTTACATTTGTGTACATTTTTCGAAGATAATAAAAAGTGTAAAAGAAAGCAAACCTTTAGAATCCTAAAAAGATCTCCCGGAAGCATTTTTGCAACATGAAAAATATACAAACCAAAATAAAGAGAGGAGGAAACCTACTCAAAAATATGGTTTATTACATCGCCTAAAAAAAAAGAAGAATCAGGGCCTCCAATAATACGATAATTTGGTGGGGAAGTAAATTGTTTTCTTTTTTCTAACTTGGTTTTAAAAAAGTTTTTATTGCTAACATTTATTTTCATAAACTCTAACCACACCTCACAACCCTAATCCCGACCGGTCGGGAAAAAAAGTTTTTATTTTTTTAAATTTTGGTGAAACGCACGCACGCACGCACGCACACACACATAAGCATATCGCTTGTCACCAAGCTAAAGAAGAGAGAGAGAGAGAGAGTGGGGGAAGGAGAGAAAGGGTCGTGTTCTCTGCACTGCACGTGCCGGGGTCAAAGTTAAATGAAATCGATTATAAATGGCTCGACAAAGTTGTGTCTGAACTTTTTATTCTATGAAACTTAAGATTAATAAAACGAAATAATCGTGACCCGTGGAAATTCCACGGCGAACATTTCGCATTCAATAAGAACAAAACGAAAAAGTAGTGAACAAATAAATATATAAGAAAATTAATGTTACCAAAGGCAAGATAAGTTACCCTACTACCTACCTAGATCACATTTTTGTTGTTTTAACTTATTTTAAAACGTTTATTTAACACAAACAAAAGTAGCGCACAGTTTTAAGTTAGAACAATAAATAAGTGTCTGACATTTTATAGACATCTTGTGAGACTCGATAATCGCTCCAAACTCGAAAATTAAGCAAAATACTGGTAGCAACACATCCAATAAATGTCAGCAAACGTTCGAACATGTTTTCTTTTTCACATTAGCGAAACTCTTATCAGAGCAAAAGCGAAAATGAGAAGCAAACACAAATGAAGAAGTCGGTTTTTATCGTTGAGCACAAAAACAAAAACAAAAACAAAAAAGAGTATCTAATCTAATAGGCCCCGTGCTATAGGTCAATCTCCAAAGTCTGTCCCATCGCCTCGGTGTTGCATCCTTGTTTACAAGTACTTTAATGGGATGTGCTCTGATGAACCCATAGCACTTATACCACCTCGACGTACAATGGCAAAATCACAGCGGTTTCACTTGGGGCCCCTAAAGGTCGGAAATCCTTCTACTCTAATAGTGTTTACTTTACGCAGACTTGCTATCGTATAGAAAAGTCGGTACTTAGTTGGATACGGGGTAATATTTAAAGATAGCGACCAGAGAAAAAAAATAGTCAAAAGGTCGCAACCAGGTGAAAAAATAGTAAAATAGTTTTATTTTGCTTTTATTAATTATTAATAAACGAATGAATCATTTCTATTTAAAATCCATTAAGTATTATGCATGCAAAACTTAAAAAACAAAACATGTTTCTAATGCATCAACATTATGTGAACAAGCTAAATCAAAGCTAAATAAATTTGACCTGATGTCGAGTTTATCTAAAAGCGATACTCGATTTTTCACTCGGAATTATTCCTCGTTCAATTCAAGTTTCACGACATATTGATTACATTGTTAGATGACAGTACAAAGAATAGATTTCTAAATAATAATGTTTTTATTTCGGCACGGTAGCACAACTGCATAGGATGCATATATTTTTTTCAAGGAGAGGTTGGGGTGTTTATACTACGC
>NC_136527.1:8476506-8613646 GCF_053919585.1 Euprymna scolopes
CCCCCCTAAAGTCCAACCCTATCCTCACCGTGGTAGGGGGGTGTAACGTTGTAGTTTAACAGCTACACGGCTAAATGGGCTCTGGCAAAAAAAAAAAAAAAAAATCCAGAAAATGTCGGCATTAGTTTGTTGCGTCCGTCATCTGGTCGTCTTTTTATACGCTTGCATGTGGCGAGCAAAAAGGCGTGAAGGGGGCAGGCTGAAAGGAGAACAATACCCGAAAGATGTAAACCGAACGAAAGAGAAAAATGGGCCTCCCTGCAAGGCCCCGTGCTCTCCCCAGCCTGCTCCCAGTTTCCCCGACTTTGCATGCAACTGGTTTTGAGCTTTTGGAAAGCTCTTTTCTCAGTGTCGGGGTGTTGACTCCACTTCCAAGTTAATAAATAGCTGCAAGTCTGGGTACGGTCCGATTGGTTCCGAAGCTCTTCCGCTGTGAGGTGCGCTTTCGAATCTCCGGAAGGGGGCTACCCTCTAAGCAGGCGACACGTGCTCGTGTTACTATGTAATGCATGCTTGCCTCGACTCGACTAAGGACGACTAGAGTTCGACTAGATTGTGTGCTCACAAGCCGCTTTAAGGCCGCTTTTATTATTCCTACTGTCTACGAACTCCGAAACGGTATGGTAGTGCAATTATATATGACCGTCCTCCGATACGAAATGGTAGTGCAATTATATATGACGGTCCTCCGATACGAAATGGTAGTGCAATTATATATGACCGTCCTCCGATACGAAATGGTAGTGCAATTATATATGACGGTCCTCCGATATGATAGTAGGAATGCCAGTTTTGTGAGCGATCATCGCCGTCTTATGAACACAAACTAGTGGTATCTTTACGAATCCTGTTGGGTAGAGAGAACACCTCTGTTTTCTGCTCCGCCTGTTATTCTGAGTAGAAACCGCTTTTTAGGAGATGTTCGCAGCAAAGCTTGTTTTTATATAGTGCCTCTCCTTTCGGGAGTTCATCACCTCGCTGCCCAGACAAGAGCTTTCCCCGGCGGAACCTGGATTTTTTCTTTATTTTTTGTTTTACTTTCCAGTTTAATGGCGAACAAACAGTCACCAGCAAGTGGTCTGCACCGACAGGAAGATGAGTATAGTATCACCCTTTATTCTTTCTATTTCGATTTCAGTCTTTGTGATTTGATAATTTAATTTAACTGTTTCCATTGTTCCAGCTTTCACACAGCAGTAGATTATCAACACTATAAATATCATCTCTTTTTTATAGATTGGAAGAAGCAGCGAAACCTAGCAGCATCACCGTTCCTGTCTGCAACATGTCTTGTGCACTTTGAATCAAGTATTTCTTTCTTTGCGTTCAAGCACATCTGGGTACAATCAAACTGTGTATGTCTATCTGTTTCTTCCAACATTAGCATCTCAAAGTGTTGGCAGCAATCATTGTCATAGAAATAGAGTAAGTATTCTTTTTCTTTCCTTCTGTGTGTATATCTTTGTAATTTCAGGTACTCCTCTTGATCATGATGGAATTCTACTATCAGCTATTGTGAGAATTATGTGGATTGGAAAAAACAACTGAATCCAGCAGCATCAGCTATCCTAGCTGCCACATGTTTCCTGTAGTTACAGAAGTCCTCAAGTAAGTGTTTCTTTCTTTGTGTACATGCACATCTGGGTAAAATCAAATTCTAAACTATTAGCTTTATTTAAATGAATTCAGTTCTGCTTGTATTTCTTCTCATCAGCTAACTTATGCAACTACAAAAAAAAGTAGTACATGGGTGTTTGATCATAGCCAGAAAGTTAACTATATCATTAAAAAAAAATCCATTAGTTATGTTGTCTTTCTTTATTATATAAATCAAAAAAAAAGTTTTTAAATAATTAAAAGAAAAAAAATCATCACAGTAAAAATTATATATATGTAACAAAGAACACAAACAAACATAAAATTGCCATTAGTTTCAGCAAGAAGCAGAAAAGAGAAAATGTGGAGATAACACCTGGGAAGTAACAGGTAAGAATTTTCTTTATTTCTTTTATTTCTTGTCTCGAATAGCACATAGATTTTTTTCATGTATCAATTAAAAAAAATAACCCAAGTCAAACAATTGATGGAAAAACTAAGCATTAAAGTTCAATTAAGCATTAAAAACATAACTTCTAATAATTATGTGATGTTTATACAAATTGCCTCCCTTGAATATATATGTATATTAAAAAAATAACTCCTAATAATTATGTGATCTATATACCAATTCTGTCCCTTGAATATATATATATATATATATATATATATATATATATATATTCAAGGGAGAAAATTTGTATATAGATCACATAATTATTAGAAGAGATCACATAATTAGTAGAAGCTATTTTTTTAATTGAAATAAATATATATATATATATATGTTTCATTTAAAAAAATAACTTCTAATAATTATGTGATCTATATACAAATTCTCTCCCTTGAATATATATATATTATATATATATTTATTTCAATTAAAAAAATCACTTCTAACAATTATGATCTATATACAAATTGTCTCCCTTGAATATAAATATATATTAAAAACAATAACTTCTAATAATTATGTGATCTATATACAAATTGTCTCCCTTGAATATATATATAAACATATGTCTTTATTGCTCTGTGTCTCATTGAGCACTCTTATATAACTTTGGTTAAATCAATGTTTATTTAGCCGGTAATAAAATAAACGTTTTATAATATCAGCTCTGTCTAGTGTTGAGCACTTATTTAAAGTGTAATTATTAAGTAAAAATCTAAATAAAATGTCTTTATTGCTCTGTGTCTCATTGAGCACTCTTATATAACTTTGGTTAAATCTTAATGTTTATTTAGCCTTTAATAAAATAAACGTTTTATAATATCATCTCTGTCATGTGTTGAGCACTTATTTAAAGTGTAATTATTAAGTAAAAATCTAAATACAATGTCTTTATTGCTCTGTGTCTCATTGAGCACTCTTATATAACTTTGGTTAAATCTTAATGTTTATTTAGCCTTTAATAAAATAAACGTTTTATAATATCAGCTCTGTCATGTGTTGAGAACTTATTTAAAGTGTAATTATTAAGTAAAAATCTAAATAAAATGTCTTTATTGCTCTGTGTCTTATTGAGCACTCTTATATAACTTTGGCTAAATCTAAATGTTTATTTAGCCTTTAATAAAATAAACGTTTTATAATATCAGCTCTGTCATGTGTTGAGAACTTATTTAAAGTGTAATTATTAAGTAAAAATCTAAATAAAATGTCTTTATTGCTCTGTGTCTCATTGAGCACTCTTATATAACTTTGGTTAAATCTTAATGTTATTTAGCCTGTAATAAAATAAACGTTTTATAATATCAGCTCTGTCTAGTCGTGAGCACTTATTTAAAGTGTAATTATTAAGTAAAAATCTAAATAAAATGTCTTTATTGCTCTGTGTCTCATTGAGCACTCTTATATAACTTTGGTTAAATCTTAATGTTTATTCAGCCTGTAATAAAATAAACGTTTTATAATATCAGCTCTGTCTAGTGTTGAGCACTTATTTAAAGTGTAATTATTTAGTAAAAATCTAAATAAAATGTCTTTATTGCTCTGTGTCTCATTGAGCACTCTTATATAACTCTAGTTAAATCTTAATGTTTATTCAGCCTGTAATAAAATAAACGTTTTATAATATCAGCTCTGTCTAGTCGTGAGCACTTATTTAAAGTGTAATTATTAAGTAAAAATCTAAATAAAATGTCTTTATTGCTCTGTGTGTCATTGAGCACTCTTATATAACTTTGGTTAAATCTTAATGTTTATTTAGCCTGTAATAACATAAACGTTTTATAATATCAGCTCTGTCTAGTGTTGAGAACTTATTTAAAGTGTAATTATTAAGTAAAAATCTAAATAAAATGTCTTTATTGCTCTGTGTGTCATTGAGCACTCTTATATAACTTTGGTTAAATCTTAATGTTTATTTAGCCTGTAATAACATAAACGTTTTATAATATCAGCTCTGTCTAGTGTTGAGAACTTATTTAAAGTGTAATTATTAAGTAAAAATCTAAATAAAATGTCTTTATTGCTCTGTGTCTCATTGAGCACTCTTATATAACTCTAGTTAAATCTTAATGTTTATTCAGCCTGTAATAAAATAAACGTTTTATAATATCAGCTCTGTCTAGTGTTGAGCACTTATTTAAAGTGTAATTATTAAGTAAAAATCTAAATAAAATGTCTTTATTGCTCTGTGTCTTATTGAGCACTCTTATATAACTTTGGTTAAATCTAAATGTTTATTTAGCCTGTAATAACATAAACGTTTTATAATATCAGCTCTGTCATGTGTTGAGCACTTATTTAAAGTGTAATTATTAAGTAAAAATCTAAATAAAATGTCTTTATTGCTCTGTGTCTCATTGAGCACTCTTATATAACTATGGTTTAATCTAAATGTTTATTCAGCCTGTAATAAAATAAACGTTTTATAATATCAGCTCTGTCTAGTGTTGAGCACTTATTTAAAGTGTAATTATTAAGTAAAAATCTAAATAAAATGTCTTTATTGCTCTGTGTGTCATTGAGCACTCTTATATAACTTTGGTTAAATCTAAATGTTTATTTAGCCTGTAATAAAATAAACGTTTTATAATATCAGCTCTGTCTAGTGTTGAGCACTTATTTAAAGTGTAATTATTAAGTAAAAATCTAAATAAAATGTCTTTATTGCTCTGTGTCTCATTGAGCACTCTTATATAACTCTAGTTAAATCTAAATGTTTATTTAGCCTGTAATAAAATAAACGTTTTATAATATCAGCTCTGTCTAGTGTTGAGCACTTTTTTAAAGTGTAATTATTAAGTAAAAATCTAAATAAAATGTCTTTATTTCTCTGTGTCTCATTGAGCACTCTTATATAACTTTGGTTAAATCTTAATGTTTATTTAGCCTGTAATAAAATAAACGTTTTATAATATCAGCTCTGTCTAGTGTTGAGCACTTATTTAAAGTGTAATTATTAAGTAAAAATCTAAATAAAATGTCTTTATTGCTCTGTGTCTCATTGAGCACTCTTATATAACTCTAGTTAAATCTTAATGTTTATTTAGCCTGTAATAAAATAAACGTTTTATAATATCAATCAGCTCTGTCTAGTGTTGAGCACTTATTTAAAGTGTAATTATTAAGTAAAAATCTAAATAAAATGTCTTTATTGCTCTGTGTCTCATTGAGCACTCTTATATAACTTTGGTTAAATCTTAATGTTTATTTAGCCTGTAATAAAATAAACGTTTTATAATATCAGCTCTGTCATGTGTTGAGCACTTATTTAAAGTGTAATTATTAAGTAAAAATCTAAATAAAATGTCTTTATTGCTCTGTGTCTCATTGAGCACTCTTATATAACTATGGTTTAATCTAAATGTTTATTCAGCCTGTAATAAAATAAACGTTTTATAATATCAGCTCTGTCTAGTGTTGAGCACTTATTTAAAGTGTAATTATTAAGTAAAAATCTAAATAAAATGTCTTTATTGCTCTGTGTGTCATTGAGCACTCTTATATAACTTTGGTTAAATCTAAATGTTTATTTAGCCTGTAATAAAATAAACGTTTTATAATATCAGCTCTGTCTAGTGTTGAGCACTTATTTAAAGTGTAATTATTAAGTAAAAATCTAAATAAAATGTCTTTATTGCTCTGTCTCATTGAGCACTCTTATATAACTCTAGTTAAATCTTAATGTTTATTTAGCCTGTAATCAAATAAACGTTTTATAATATCAGCTCTGTCTAGTGTTGAGCACTTATTTAAAGTGTAATTATTAAGTAAAAATCTAAATAAAATATCTTTATTGCTCTCTGTGTCATTGAGCACTCTTATATAACTTTGGTTAAATCTTAATGTTTATTTAGCCTGTAATAAAATAAACGTTTTATAATATCAGCTCTGTCTAGTGTTGAGCACTTATTTAAAGTGTAATTATTAAGTAAAAATCTAAATAAAATATCTTTATTGCTCTCTGTGTCATTGAGCACTCTTATATAACTTTGGTTAAATCTTAATGTTTATTTAGCCTGTAATAAAATAAACGTTTTATAATATCAGCTCTGTCTAGTCGTGAGCACTTATTTAAAGTGTAATTATTAAGTAAAAATCTAAATAAAATGTCTTTATTGCTCTGTGTGTCATTGAGCACTCTTATATAACTTTGGTTAAATCTTAATGTTTATTTAGCCTGTAATAACATAAACGTTTTATAATATCAGCTCTGTCTAGTGTTGAGCACTTATTTAAAGTGTAATTATTAAGTAAAAATCTAAATAAAATGTCTTTATTGCTCTGTGTGTCATTGAGCACTCTTATATAACTTTGGTTAAATCTTAATGTTTATTTAGCCTGTAATAACATAAACGTTTTATAATATCAGCTCTGTCTAGTGTTGAGAACTTATTTAAAGTGTAATTATTAAGTAAAAATCTAAATAAAATGTCTTTATTGCTCTGTGTCTCATTGAGCACTCTTATATAACTCTAGTTAAATCTTAATGTTTATTCAGCCTGTAATAAAATAAACGTTTTATAATATCAGCTCTGTCTAGTGTTGAGCACTTATTTAAAGTGTAATTATTAAGTAAAAATCTAAATAAAATGTCTTTATTGCTCTGTGTCTTATTGAGCACTCTTATATAACTTTGGTTAAATCTAAATGTTTATTTAGCCTGTAATAACATAAACGTTTTATAATATCAGCTCTGTCATGTGTTGAGCACTTATTTAAAGTGTAATTATTAAGTAAAAATCTAAATAAAATGTCTTTATTGCTCTGTGTCTCATTGAGCACTCTTATATAACTATGGTTTAATCTAAATGTTTATTCAGCCTGTAATAAAATAAACGTTTTATAATATCAGCTCTGTCTAGTGTTGAGCACTTATTTAAAGTGTAATTATTAAGTAAAAATCTAAATAAAATGTCTTTATTGCTCTGTGTGTCATTGAGCACTCTTATATAACTTTGGTTAAATCTAAATGTTTATTTAGCCTGTAATAAAATAAACGTTTTATAATATCAGCTCTGTCTAGTGTTGAGCACTTTTTTAAAGTGTAATTATTAAGTAAAAATCTAAATAAAATGTCTTTATTGCTCTGTGTCTCATTGAGCACTCTTATATAACTTTGGTTAAATCTAAATGTTTATTTAGCCTGTAATAAAATAAACGTTTTATAATATCAGCTCTGTCTAGTGTTGAGCACTTTTTTAAAGTGTAATTATTAAGTAAAAATCTAAATAAAATGTCTTTATTTCTCTGTGTCTCATTGAGCACTCTTATATAACTTTGGTTAAATCTTAATGTTTATTTAGCCTGTAATAAAATAAACGTTTTATAATATCAGCTCTGTCTAGTGTTGAGCACTTATTTAAAGTGTAATTATTAAGTAAAAATCTAAATAAAATGTCTTTATTGCTCTGTGTCTCATTGAGCACTCTTATATAACTCTAGTTAAATCTTAATGTTTATTTAGCCTGTAATAAAATAAACGTTTTATAATATCAATCAGCTCTGTCTAGTGTTGAGCACTTATTTAAAGTGTAATTATTAAGTAAAAATCTAAATAAAATGTCTTTATTGCTCTGTGTCTCATTGAGCACTCTTATATAACTTTGGTTAAATCTTAATGTTTATTTAGCCTGTAATAAAATAAACGTTTTATAATATCAGCTCTGTCATGTGTTGAGCACTTATTTAAAGTGTAATTATTAAGTAAAAATCTAAATAAAATGTCTTTATTGCTCTGTGTCTCATTGAGCACTCTTATATAACTATGGTTTAATCTAAATGTTTATTCAGCCTGTAATAAAATAAACGTTTTATAATATCAGCTCTGTCTAGTGTTGAGCACTTATTTAAAGTGTAATTATTAAGTAAAAATCTAAATAAAATGTCTTTATTGCTCTGTGTGTCATTGAGCACTCTTATATAACTTTGGTTAAATCTAAATGTTTATTTAGCCTGTAATAAAATAAACGTTTTATAATATCAGCTCTGTCTAGTGTTGAGCACTTATTTAAAGTGTAATTATTAAGTAAAAATCTAAATAAAATGTCTTTATTGCTCTGTGTCTCATTGAGCACTCTTATATAACTCTAGTTAAATCTTAATGTTTATTTAGCCTGTAATCAAATAAACGTTTTATAATATCAGCTCTGTCTAGTGTTGAGCACTTTTTTAAAGTGTAATTATTAAGTAAAAATCTAAATAAAATGTCTTTATTTCTCTGTGTCTCATTGAGCACTCTTATATAACTTTGGTTAAATCTTAATGTTTATTTAGCCTGTAATAAAATAAACGTTTTATAATATCAGCTCTGTCTAGTGTTGAGCACTTATTTAAAGTGTAATTATTAAGTAAAAATCTAAATAAAATGTCTTTATTGCTCTGTGTCTCATTGAGCACTCTTATATAACTTTGGTTAAATCTTAATGTTTATTTAGCCTGTAATCAAATAAACGTTTTATAATATCAGCTCTGTCTAGTGTTGAGCACTTATTTAAAGTGTAATTATTAAGTAAAAATCTAAATAAAATGTCTTTATTTCTCTGTGTCTCATTGAGCACTCTTATATAACTTTGGTTAAATCTTAATGTTTATTTAGCCTGTAATAAAATAAACGTTTTATAATATCAGCTCTGTCTAGTGTTGAGCACTTATTTAATGTGTAATTATTAAGTAAAAATCTAAATAAAATGTCTTTATTGCTCTGTGTCTCATTGAGCACTCTTATATAACTCTAGTTAAATCTTAATGTTTATTTAGCCTGTAATAAAATAAACGTTTTATAATATCAATCAGCTCTGTCTAGTGTTGAGCACTTATTTAAAGTGTAATTATTAAGTAAAAATCTAAATAAAATGTCTTTATTGCTCTGTGTCTCATTGAGCACTCTTATATAAATTTGGTTAAATCTTAATGTTTATTTAGCCTGTAATAAAATAAACGTTTTATAATATCAGCTCTGTCATGTGTTGAGCACTTATTTAAAGTGTAATTATTAAGTAAAAATCTAAATAAAATGTCTTTATTGCTCTGTGTCCTTTTGAGCACTCTTATATAACTTTGGTTAAATCTTAATGTTTATTTAGCCTGTAATAAAATAAACGTTTTATAATATCAGCTCTGTCTAGTGTTGAGCACTTATTTAAAGTGTAATTATTAAGTAAAAATCTAAATAAAATGTCTTTATTTCTCTGTGTCTCATTGAGCACTCTTATATAACTTTGGTTAAATCTTAATGTTTATTTAGCCTGTAATAAAATAAACGTTTTATAATATCAGCTCTGTCATGTGTTGAGCACTTATTTAAAGTGTAATTATTAAGTAAAAATCTAAATAAAATGTCTTTATTGCTCTGTGTCCTTTTGAGCACTCTTATATAACTTTGGTTAAATCTTAATGTTTATTTATCCTGTAATAAAATAAACGTTTTATATTATCAGCTCTGTCTAGTGTTGAGCACTTATTTAAAGTGTAATTATTAAGTAAAAATCTAAATAAAATGTCTTTATTTCTCTGTGTCTCATTGAGCACTCTTATATAACTTTGGTTAACTCTTAATGTTTATTTAGCCTGTAATAAAATAAACGTTTTATAATATCAGCTCTGTCTAGTGTTGAGCACTTATTTAAAGTGTAATTATTAAGTAAAAATCTAAATAAAATGTCTTTATTGCTCTGTGTGTCATTGAGCACTCTTATATAACTTTGGTTAAATCTAAATGTTTATTTAGCCTGTAATAAAATAAACGTTTTATAATATCAGCTCTGTCTAGTGTTGAGCACTTATTTAAAGTGTAATTATTAAGTAAAAATCTAAATAAAATGTCTTTATTGCTCTGTGTGTCATTGAGCACTCTTATATAACTTTGGTTAAATCTAAATGTTTATTTAGCCTGTAATAAAATAAACGTTTTATAATATCAGCTCTGTCTAGTGTTGAGCACTTATTTAAAGTGTAATTATTAAGTAAAAATCTAAATAAATTGTCTTTATTGCTCTGTGTGTCATTGAGCACTCTTATATAACTTTGGTTAAATCTTAATGTTTATTTAGCCTGTAATAAAATAAACGTTTTATAATATCAGCTCTGTCTAGTGTTGAGCACTTATTTAAAGTGTAATTATTAAGTAAAAATCTAAATAAAATGTCTTTATTTCTCTGTGTCTTATTGAGCACTCTTATATAACTTTGGTTTAATCTAAATGTTTATTTAGCCTGTAATAAAATAAACGTTTTATAATATCAGCTCTGTCTAGTGTTGAGCACTTATTTAAAGTGTAATTATTAAGTAAAAATCTAAATAAAATGTCTTTATTTCTCTGTGTCTCATTGAGCACTCTTATATAACTTTGGTTAAATCTTAATGTTTATTTAGCCTGTAATAAAATAAACGTTTTATAATATCAGCTCTGTCTTGTGTTGAGCACTTTTTTAAAGTGTAATTATTAAGTAAAAATCTAAATAAAATGTCTTTATTGCTCTGTGTCCTTTTGAGCACTCTTATATAACTTTGGGTAAATCTTAATGTTTATTTATCCTGTAATAAAATAAACGTTTTATAATATCAGCTCTGTCTAGTGTTGAGCACTTATTTAAAGTGTAATTATTAAGTAAAAATCTAAATAAAATGTCTTTATTGCTCTGTGTCTTATTGAGCACTCTTATATAACTTTGGTTAAATCTTAATGTTTATTTAGCCTGTAATAAAATAAACGTTTTATAATATCAGCTCTGTCTTGAGCACTATTTAAAGTCTAATTATTAAGTAAAAATCTTAATAAATGTCTTTAGTGCTCTATTTCTCATTGAGCACTCTTAATTAACTCTGATAAATCTTAATATTTATATCTCTTGTAATAAAATAAACGTTTTATAATATCAGCTCTGTCTTGTGTTGAGCACTTGTTTAGAGTGTAATTATTAACTAAAAATCTAAATAAAATGTCTTTATTGCTCTGTGTCTCATTGAGCACTCTTCTATAACTCTGGGTAAAGCTCTTTCGTACGTTTAAACAATATATATATATATATATATATATATATATATATATATATATATATATATATATATATATATATATATATATATATGCCAATGATGCTTGCACGTGCTCCATAGTTTAATATAGCTGTGTAGTAAATTTAACAATTGTGTTGTTTAATTATGCAAGACGATTTTACTTTAAGAGTGCTCAATGCATTTATAGAGCTTTGTAGTAAGATTTGGAAACATTTTGGCAATTATTTTAGACAAATCTACTTCCAGAGTGCTCAATATATTAGTAGAGCTAAATAAAACATTTGAGAAACAGATATGGCATTTCAACTGCATAAATTTATTTTGACAGAGTTCAATACATTAGTAGAGTTAAATATCGACGTTCAAAAACATGTATGGCAATTCAGCTACACAATTCAGAATACTTTGAGAGTGCTCAATACATTAGTAGACGAAAGCATAAAATTCAGAAAACATGAAGAACTCTGCAGTATGTTTTGAAAACCTAAATGTCAATACGTAAGTATAGATATACTGTAAGTTTTTTAACACAAGTATTTGAAACAAGTTTCCTATTTGAGTACCTAATATATTTGAGAGCTCTATGGTAACTTTAAAGAACATATTTCAAAATTATGTTAGACAAATTTTCTTTGAGAATGCTCGTTTCTAAGTAGAGCTCTGTAGAAAATTTTTGAGTCATGTTCAGCAATTTAAGTTCATATCAGTTAATAAATAGAGCTATATAGTGACTTCTGCACATTTATATGGCACTTATCCTAGACAAGTTAACTCTTGTAGCTGTGCAATAACATAAGAATTCTGCATTAGTTTTGGGGTATGGTTCTCACTTTATTAGGGCAATAACTTGGACATATTATACTCTGGACAAATCCATTGAGGACAACCAAAGTTAACCTGTTTTTTTCCACTATGCTGAATAAGACTCATCTGTCTTGGTTCACTCTTGGGACATTAAAACAAAAAAGGTGAAGAATTAAAAAAGAATGCAAAAATGTAAATGTCTTTGCAAGTCATTCATTTTCACTTTCATAACACAAAAACATCTGTAAGAACTTTATAAAAGAATGCACAAACAATAAAATACAACTTGGAATCTGAAATCAGTAGAAACTTCCCCTACTGAAATTCCCACACACCTCAAAAAAAGAAAAAGAATCCTTCCCAATGCAATACTTTTCAAGCAATTACAGTGTCAGACTTGGTACTGCAATGACTCTGTAAACTGAAAAAATATATATAAAAAAATGTTAAGCAAAATTGATTCTCCCAACACCACAGATTAATTACAAAAATACTTGATAAAGCAAGACACAATTACAAATGTGTATGAAAAAATAAAAAATTAAAAAAATTAAAAAAAATCAACCAAGCAATGGATCATGATTTTCTGGTGTTTGATGGAATGTGAGTAGGCATACAGCCTGGATAATTTTCCAAGGTAAGTGATGATATTCATCATTATTGTCTTTTTGTATTAGTTCAGATATATCTCATAACTATAATTGTTTTATGTATATATTTATATGTCTAGATGTTATGTGTGCTATTTGCATGTTTCCTATAGAAAAAAATCTACATAAAATCTAAAAGTGTATTCTGATGTAAAATTAACCAGTAAAAACAATGCTTGTGTTTCTGATACACCAAGTATTTCTTATTAGCATATAAGTTGAATCATGAAATTTATCTCCCTTGCCCGTCTCTCTTTATACCTCTGTATTTATCTAGATCTGTCTATCTCTCTTTTCTTATTCTTTATCCCTATTCCCCGTCTTGCCATCCCCTATGTCCGAACTTATAAATTTCAACATGTCTAGCTTAATAAGCTTCTAATTTACCGGTACCTAACTCCCGTTTTAAAGTTAAAAGTTTTAACTTGAATACACGTTGATATGTCAAGGTAACAGTAGCCCTCAACGAGGCACTTCCAGACGCCAACCTACACGGTGCAGAGAAAGAACAGAAAAAAAACTAAGTCCCGATGTGCCTAGCAGATTAAAAGGCATTTTGCTACGCCTACATGCACCCAACATGGCAGTAGGCGTCGATCGGGCACTTCCAGACACTTACTTACACTGTTTTAAACTTATAAATTTTCATTTGAATACAAGCTGACATGTGTTAGTCTATCTGAGATGCCTTGGTGTATAGGATTCTCATCTACCTATACCTACATCCCCTCTTGTTTGGACTTAGAAATTTTCAATTGAATACACGTTGACTTGCCTTGGTCTATAGAATTATCATCTACCTATACCTACATCCCCTCTTGTTTGGACTTAGAAATTTTAAATTTAATACAATCTTATATGCCTCGGTCTATAGGATTGTCATCAACCTATACCTACATCCCCTCTTGTTTGACTTAGAAATTTTCAATTGGTCTATAGGATTGTCATCAACCTATACCTACATCCCCTCTTGTTTGGACTTAGAAATTTTCAATTAAATACACGTTGACTTGCCTTGGTCTATAGGATTGTCATCAACCTATATCTACATCCCCTCTTGTTTGGACTTAGAAATTTTAAATTTAATACAATCTTATATGCCTCGGTCTATAGGATTGTCTTCAACCTATACATACATCCCCTCTTTTTTGACTTAGAAATTTTCAATTGAATACAATCTTATATGCCTCGGTCTATAGAATTGTCATCAACCTATACCTACATCCCCTCTTGTTTGGACTTAGAAATTTTCAATTGAATACAATCTTATATGCCTCGGTCTATAGAATTGTCATCAACCTATACCTACATCCCCTCTTGTTTGGACTTAGAAATTTTCAATTGAATACAATCTTATATGCCTCGGTCTATAGGATTGTCATCAACCTATACCTACATCCCCTCTTGTTTGACTTAGAAATTTTCAATTGAATACAATCTTATATGCCTCGGTCTATAGGATTGTCATCAACCTATACCTACATCCCCTCTTGTTTGGACTTAGAAATTTTCAATTGAATACACGTTGACTTGACTTGGTCTATAGGATTGTCATCAACCTATACCTACATCCCCTCTTGTTTGGACTTAGAAATTTTCAATTGAATACAATCTTATATGCCTCGGTCTATAGGATTGTCATCAACCTATACCTACATCCCCTCTTGTTTGACTTAGAAATTTTCAATTGAATACAATCTTATATGCCTCGGTCTATAGGATTGTCATCAACCTATACCTACATCCCCTCTTGTTTGGACTTAGAAATTTTCAATTGAATACACGTTGACTTGACTTGGTCTATAGGATTGTCATCAACCTATACCTACATCCCCTCTTGTTTGGACTTAGAAATTTTCAATTGAATACAATCTTAGATGCCTCGGTCTATAGGATTGTCATCAACCTATACCTACATCCCTTCTTGTTTGACTTAGAAATTTTCAATTGAATACAATCTTATATGCCTCGGTCTATAGAATTGTCATCAACCTATACCTACATCCCCTCTTGTTTGGACTTAGAAATTTTCAATTGAATACAATCTTATATGCCTCGGTCTATAGAATTGTCATCAACCTATACCTACATCCCCTCTTGTTTGGACTTAGAAATTTTCAATTGAATACAATCTTATATGCCTCGGTCTATAGAATTGTCATCAACCTATACCTACATCCCCTCTTGTTTGGACTTAGAAATTTTCAATTGAATACAATCTTATATGCCTCGGTCTATAGAATTGTCATCAACCTATACCTACATCCCCTCTTGTTTGGACTTAGAAATTTTGAATTGAATACAATCTTATATGCCTCGGTCTATAGAATTGTCATCAACCTATACCTACATCCCCTCTTGTTTGGACTTAGAAATTTTCAATTGAATACACGTTGACTTGACTTGGTCTATAGGATTGTCATCAACCTATACCTACGTCCCCTCTTGTTTGGACTTAGACATTTTCAATTGAATACAATCTTAGATGCCTCGGTCTATAGAATTGTCATCAACCTATACCTACATCCCCTCTTGTTTGGACTTAGAAATTTTCAATTGAATACACGTTGACTTGACTTGGTCTATAGGATTGTCATCAACCTATACCTACATCCCCTCTTGTTTGGACTTAGAAATTTTCAATTGAATACAATCTTATATGCCTCGGTCTATAGGATTGTCATCAACCTATACCTACATCCCCTCTTGTTTGACTTAGAAATTTTCAATTGAATACAATCTTATATGCCTCGGTCTATAGGATTGTCATCAACCTATACCTACATCCCCTCTTGTTTGGACTTAGAAATTTTCAATTGAATACACGTTGACTTGACTTGGTCTATAGGATTGTCATCAACCTATACCTACATCCCCTCTTGTTTGGACTTAGAAATTTTCAATTGAATACACGTTGACTTGACTTGGTCTATAGGATTGTCATCAACCTATACCTACATCCCCTCTTGTTTGGACTTAGAAATTTTCAATTGAATACAATCTTATATGCCTCGGTCTATAGGATTGTCATCAACCTATACCTACATCCCCTCTTGTTTGACTTAGAAATTTTCAATTGAATACAATCTTATATGCCTCGGTCTATAGGATTGTCATCAACCTATACCTACATCCCCTCTTGTTTGACTTAGAAATTTTCAATTGAATACAATCTTATATGCCTCGGTCTATAGAATTGTCATCAACCTATACCTACATCCCCTCTTGTTTGGACTTAGAAATTTTCAATTGAATACACGTTGACTTGACTTGGTCTATAGGATTGTCATCAACCTATACCTACATCCCCTCTTGTTTGGACTTAGAAATTTTCAATTGAATACAATCTTAGATGCCTCGGTCTATAGGATTGTCATCAACCTATACCTACATCCCTTCTTGTTTGACTTAGAAATTTTCAATTGAATACAATCTTATATGCCTCGGTCTATAGAATTGTCATCAACCTATACCTACATCCCCTCTTGTTTGGACTTAGAAATTTTCAATTGAATACAATCTTATATGCCTCGGTCTATAGAATTGTCATCAACCTATACCTACATCCCCTCTTGTTTGGACTTAGAAATTTTCAATTGAATACACGTTGACTTGACTTGGTCTATAGAATTGTCATCAACCTATACCTACATCCCCTCTTGTTTGGACTTAGAAATTTTCAATTGAATACAATCTTATATGCCTCGGTCTATAGGATTGTCATCAACCTATACCTACATCCCCTCTTGTTTGGACTTAGAAATTTTTAATTGAGTACAATCTTATATGCCTCGGTCTATAGAATTGTCATCAACCTATACCTACATCCCCTCTTGTTTGGACTTAGAAATTTTCAATTGAATACAATCTTATATGCCTCGGTCTATAGGATTGTCATCAACCTATACCTACATCCCCTCTTGTTTGACTTAGAAATTTTTAATTGAGTACAATCTTATATGCCTCGGTCTATAGAATTGTCATCAACCTATACCTACATCCCCTCTTGTTTGACTTAGAAATTTTTAATTGAGTACAATCTTATATGCCTCGGTCTATAGAATTGTCATCAACCTATACCTACATCCCCTCTTGTTTGACTTAGAAATTTTTAATTGAGTACAATCTTATATGCCTCGGTCTATAGAATTGTCATCAACCTATACCTACATCCCCTCTTGTTTGACTTAGAAATTTTTAATTGAGTACAATCTTATATGCCTCGGTCTATAGAATTGTCATCAACCTATACCTACATCCCCTCTTGTTTGGACTTAGAAATTTTCAATTGAATACAATCTTATATGCCTCGGTCTATAGGATTGTCATCAACCTATACCTACATCCCCTCTTGTTTGGACTTAGAAATTTTCAATTGAATACAATCTTAGATGCCTCGGTCTATAGGATTGTCATCAACCTATACCTACATCCCCTCTTGTTTTGACTTAGAAATTTTCAATTGAATACACGTTGACTGGCCTTGGTTTATAGGATTGTCATCAACCTATACCTACATCCCCTCTTGTTTGGACTTAGAAATTTTCAATTGAATACACGTTGACTTGCGTTGGTTTATAGGATTGTCATCAACCTATACCTACATCCCCTCTTGTTTTGACTTAGAAATTTTCAATTGAATACACGTTGAGATGACTTGGTCAATAAGATTCTCATCAACCTATACCTACATCCCCTCTTGTTTGGACTTAGAAATTTTCAATTGAATACACGTTGACTTGACTTGGTCTATAGAATTGTCATCAACCTATACCTACATCCCCTCTTGTTTGGACTTAGAAATTTTCAATTGAATACAATCTTATATGCCTCGGTCTATAGAATTGTCATCAACCTATACCTACATCCCCTCTTGTTTGGACTTAGAAATTTTCAATTGAATACAATCTTATATGCCTCGGTCTATAGAATTGTCATCAACCTATACCTACATCCCCTCTTGTTTTGACTTAGAAATTTTCAATTGAATACACGTTGACTTGCCTTGGTTTATAGGATTGTCATCAACCTATACCTACATCCCCTCTTGTTTGGACTTAGAAATTTTCAATTGAATACACGTTGAGATGACTTGGTCAATAAGATTCTCATCAACCTATACCTACATCCCCTCTTGTTTGGACTTAGAAATTTTCAATTGAATACACGTTGACTTGACTTGGTCTATAGAATTGTCATCAACCTATACCTACATCCCCTCTTGTTTGGACTTAGAAATTTTCAATTGAATACAATCTTATATGCCTCGGTCTATAGAATTGTCATCAACCTATACCTACATCCCCTCTTGTTTGGACTTAGAAATTTTCAATTGAATACAATCTTATATGCCTCGGTCTATAGAATTGTCATCAACCTATACCTACATCCCCTCTTGTTTTGACTTAGAAATTTTCAATTGAATACACGTTGACTTGCCTTGGTTTATAGGATTGTCATCAACCTATACCTACATCCCCTCTTGTTTGGACTTAGAAATTTTCAATTGAATACACGTTGACTTGCCTTGGTTTATAGGATTGTCATCAACCTATACCTACATCCCCTCTGGTTTTGACTTAGAAATTTTCAATTGAATACACGTTGACTTGCCTTGGTTTATAGGATTGTCATCAACCTATACCTACATCCCCTCTTGTTTGGACTTAGAAATTTTCAATTGAATACACGTTGACTTGCCTTGGTTTATAGGATTGTCATCAACCTATACCTACATCCCCTCTTGTTTTGACTTAGAAATTTTCAATTGAATACACGTTGAGATGACTTGGTCAATAAGATTCTCATCAACCTATACCTACATCCCCTCTTGTTTGGACTTAGAAATTTTCAATTGAATACACGTTGAGATGACTTGGTCAATAAGATTCTCATCAACCTATATCTACATCCCCTCTTGTTTGGACTTAGAAATTTTCAATTGAATACACGTTGACTTGTCTTGGTCTATAGGATTGTCATCTACCTATACCTACATCCCCTCTTGTTTGGACTTAGAAATTTTCAATTGAACACACGTTGACTTGCCTTGGTCTATAGGATTGTCATCAACCTATACCTACATCCCCTCTTGTTTGGACTTAGAAATTTTCAATTGAATACACGTTGACTTGCCTTGGTCTATAGGATTCTCATCAACCTATACCTACATCCCCTCTTGTTTGGACTTAGAAATTTTCAATTGAATACACGTTGACTTGCCTTGGTCTATAGGATTGTCATCAACCTATACCTACATCCCCTCTTGTTTGGACTTAGAAATTTTCAATTGAACACACGTTGACTTGCCTTGGTCTATAGGATTGTCATCAACTTATACCTACATCCCCTCTTGTTTGGACTTAGAAATTTTCAATTGAATACAATCTTATATGCCTCGGTCTATAGAATTGTCATCAACCTATACCTACATCCCCTCTTGTTTGGACTTAGAAATTTTCAATTGAACACACGTTGACTTGCCTTGGTCTATAGGATTGTCATCAACTTATACCTACATCCCCTCTTGTTTGGACTTAGAAATTTTCAATTGAACACACGTTGACTTGCCTTGGTCTATAGGATTGTCATCAACTTATACCTACATCCCCTCTTGTTTGGACTTAGAAATTTTCAATTGAATACAATCTTATATGCCTCGGTCTATAGGATTGTCATCAACCTATACCTACATCCCCTCTTGTTTGGACTTAGAAATTTTCAATTGAACACACGTTGACTTGCCTTGGTCTATAGGATTGTCATCAACTTATACCTACATCCCCTCTTGTTTGGACTTAGAAATTTTCAATTGAACACACGTTGACTTGCCTTGGTCTATAGGATTGTCATCAACCTATACCTACATCCCCTCTTGTTTGGACTTAGAAATTTTCAATTGAACACACGTTGACTTGCCTTGGTCTATAGAATTGTCATCAACCTATACCTACATCCCCTCTTGTTTGGACTTAGAAATTTTCAATTGAACACACGTTGACTTGCCTTGGTCTATAGGATTGTCATCAACCTATACCTACATCCCCTCTTGTTTTGACTTAGAAATTTTCAATTGAATACAATCTTATATGACTCGGTCTATAGGATTGTCATCAACCTATACCTACATCCCCTCTTGTTTGGACTTCGAAATTTTCAATTGAACACACGTTGACTTGCCTTGGTCTATAGGATTGTCATCAACCTATACCTACATCCCCTCTTGTTTGGACTTAGAAATTTTCAATTGGACACACGTTGACTTGCCTTGGTCTATATGATTGTCATCAACCTATACCTACATCCCCTCTTGTTTGGACTTAGAAATTTTCAATTGAATACACGTTGACTTGCCTTGGTCTATAGGATTGTCATCAACCTATACCTACATCCCCTCTTGTTTGGACTTAGAAATTTTCAATTGAACACACGTTGACTTGCCTTGGTCAATAGGATTGTCATCAACCTATACCTACATCCCCTCTTGTTTTGACTTAGAAATTTTCAATTGAATACACGTTGACTTGCCTTGGTCTATAGGATTGTCATCAACCTATACCTACATCCCCTCTTGTTTGGACTTAGAAATTTTCAATTGAACACACGTTGACTTGCCTTGGTCTATAGGATTGTCATCAACCTATACCTACATCCCCTCTTGTTTGGACTTAGAAATTTTCAATTGAATACACGTTGACTTGCCTTGGTCTATAGGATTGTCATCAACCTATACCTACATCCCCTCTTGTTTTGACTTAGAAATTTTCAATTGAATACACGTTGACTTGCCTTGGTCTATAGGATTGTCATCAACCTATACCTACATCCCTTCTTGTTTGGACTTAGAAATTTTCAATTGAATACAATCTTATATGCCTCGGTCTATAAAATTGTCATCAACCTATACCTACATCCCCTCTTGTTTGGACTTAGAAATTTTCAATTGAATACACGTTGACTTGCCTTGGTCTATAGGATTGTCATCAACCTATACCTACATCCCTTCTTGTTTGGACTTAGAAATTTTCAATTGAATACAATCTTATATGCCTCGGTCTATAGAATTGTCATCAACCTATACCTACATCCCCTCTTGTTTGGACTTAGAAATTTTCAATTGAATACAATCTTATATGCCTCGGTCTATAGAATTGTCATCAACCTATACCTACATCCCCTCTTGTTTGGACTTAGAAATTTTCAATTGAATACACGTTGACTTGCCTTGGTTTATAGGATTGTCATCAACCTATATCTACATCCCCTCTTGTTTGGACTTAGAAATTTTCAATTGAATACACGTTGACTTGTCTTGGTCAATAAGATTCTCATCAACCTATATCTACATCCCCTCTTGTTTGGACTTCGAAATTTTCAATTGAACACACGTTGACTTGCCTTGGTCTATAGGATTGTCATCAACCTATACCTACATCCCCTCTTGTTTGGACTTCGAAATTTTCAATTGAATACACGTTGACTTGCCTTGGTCTATAGGATTGTCATCAACCTATACCTACATCCCCTCTTGTTTGGACTTAGAAATTTTCAATTGAATACAATCTTATATGACTCGGTCTATAGGATTGTCATCAACCTATACCTACATCCCCTCTTGTTTGGACTTCGAAATTTTCAATTGAACACACGTTGACTTGCCTTGGTCTATAGGATTGTCATCAACCTATACCTACATCCCCTCTTGTTTGGACTTAGAAATTTTCAATTGAATACACGTTGACTTGCCTTGGTCTATAGGATTGTCATCAACCTATACCTACATCCCCTCTTGTTTGGACTTAGAAATTTTCAATTGAATACACGTTGACTTGCCTTGGTCTATAGGATTGTCATCAACCTATACCTACATCCCCTCTTGTTTGGACTTCGAAATTTTCAATTGAATACACGTTGACTTGCCTTGGTCTATAGGATTGTCATCAACCTATACCTACATCCCCTCTTGTTTGGACTTAGAAATTTTCAATTGAATACAATCTTATATGACTCGGTCTATAGGATTGTCATCAACCTATACCTACATCCCCTCTTGTTTGGACTTCGAAATTTTCAATTGAATACACGTTGACTTGTCTTGGTCAATAAGATTCTCATCAACCTATATCTACATCTCCTCTTGTTTGGACTTCGAAATTTTCAATTGAATACACGTTGACTTGTCTTGGTCAATAAGATTCTCATCAACCTATATCTACATCCCCTCTTGTTTGGACTTCGAAATTTTCAATTGAACACACGTTGACTTGCCTTGGTCTATAGGATTGTCATCAACCTATACCTACATCCCCTCTTGTTTGGACTTCGAAATTTTCAATTGAATACACGTTGACTTGCCTTGGTCTATAGGATTGTCATCAACCTATACCTACATCCCCTCTTGTTTGGACTTAGAAATTTTCAATTGAATACAATCTTATATGACTCGGTCTATAGGATTGTAATCAACCTATATCTACATCCCCTCTTGTTTGGACTTCGAAATTTTCAATTGAACACACGTTGACTTGCCTTGGTCTATAGGATTGTCATCAACCTATACCTACATCCCCTCTTGTTTGGACTTAGAAATTTTCAATTGAATACACGTTGACTTGCCTTGGTCTATAGGATTGTCATCAACCTATACCTACATCCCCTCTTGTTTGGACTTAGAAATTTTCAATTGAATACACGTTGACTTGCCTTGGTCTATAGGATTGTCATCAACCTATACCTACATCCCCTCTTGTTTGGACTTCGAAATTTTCAATTGAATACACGTTGACTTGCCTTGGTCTATAGGATTGTCATCAACCTATACCTACGTCCCCTCTTGTTTGGACTTAGAAATTTTCAATTGAATACAATCTTATATGACTCGGTCTATAGGATTGTCATCAACCTATACCTACATCCCCTCTTGTTTGGACTTAGAAATTTTCAATTGAATACACGTTGACTTGCCTTGGTCTATAGGATTGTCATCAACCTATACCTACATCCCCTCTTGTTTGGACTTAGAAATTTTCAATTGAATACACGTTGACTTGCCTTGGTCTATAGGATTGTCATCAACCTATACCTACATCCCCTCTTGTTTGGACTTAGAAATTTTCAATTGAACACACGTTGACTTGCCTTGGTCTATAGGATTGTCATCAACCTATACCTACATCCCCTCTTGTTTTGACTTAGAAATTTTCAATTGAATACACGTTGACTTGCCTTGGTCTATAGGATTGTCATCAACCTATACCTACATCCCCTCTTGTTTTGACTTAGAAATTTTCAATTGAATACACGTTGACTTGCCTTGGTCTATAGGATTGTCATCAACCTATACCTACATCCCCTCTTGTTTGGACTTAGAAATTTTCAATTGAATACACGTTGACTTGCCTTAGTCCATAGGATTCTCATCTACCTATACCTACGTCCCCTTTTGTTTGGACTTAGAAAATTTCATTGCAATCTCTTCAATCGGAATTGAGAATTGTATCCATCAGTAATATATATATATATATATAGTTATTTATAAAATATATATGGCGATTAAGCTACACTGAATATTCTGCGTTTTATCCACTGTAGGATTCGTCAGGCTTATGCGCGAATTTTGTGGTTGCTTCTTGTTTTTATATATGTTGAGGATTTCTAGTTAGCCAATCAGCTTTCTAGTATCCACCACGCCACCTCCTATCAGCCAATGGGCATGCATTTTATCGAACAAAGGATCTTTTTTAGAACTAGGTATTGAGCACTTTTGTTTTAGAACTACGTATTGAGCACTTTTGAAGTAAATACTTAAAGTTTACGCATAAATCTATACTTTCGTATATTAAATTTGTGTGAGTAAATGAAGTAGTTATATATATATATATATATTTTGTTTGTATAATTTGACAGCAAGTCATTATTCAAGCATGTCTGATTGAACACAACAGAGTTCTTTGTTTCCCCCCGATTTTGTTAGATATCTTTTCAATTCGCCAAGCTGTCTTTTTTTTTTTTAGCTGGCATGTTGTATATTATGGCGTCCAGTAGTTGTTGTTCGGCGATAATTTTCTCAACCACTTTCTACCGGTAAATCCGATCGTCGTCAGGAGCGATTTTTTTTTAAATTACATTTTCACCCCAAACAAGGCACATTGCCACTTTGGTGTAGCGGGCTACTATCAGGGTTAGCAACTACTGGGGCACTATGTAGGGATTTGGGCAGCAAGATGTCGGTTCACGTTGCACTTGAACTTCTGCATGTCAGTACAGTTAGGGAAGCAGGATCCTGGAATGGAATTCCAGAATCTAGCGGTTCTGGGGAAGAAACTACTGGAGTAGAAAGATCTTTTACATCTAGGGATCTCTACTGTGTGTGTGTGGGGGGATTTAGCTGCCTGTCTGGTTTGTTGAGGGTGTCTGCGTCGTGGGGGCACAAGTGTCTGTAGTTCGTCAGAGCATTCACCATTAAAATACTTGTAGAACAGGCAGAGGGATGCAACGTTTCGTCGATGGGACAAAGGATGAAGCTTAGATGCCAGTTCAGGACCTATCAGATTGGCGACTCTTTTTTTTAACCTTGTCTAGGAGCGAGAGACTAGTAGCAGATGCCACAGCCCAGATGTGACAACAATACTCCATACATGGGCGAATGGTGGCCTTATAGAGATACAGGATACTTTCAGGTGTCAGTAGTTTTCTAGAACGGTAGAGAGAGCCCACCTTTTCGCAGCGGCCCTGGCAATGTTTTCAATTGACATCATTTTCTTTATTGAGGCTTGGTGTGTTTATAGTTATTTTTTTTTATTCATTGGTTATAATGGGGTTGGTGCAGGATGGGTACGGGCGAATTATTTTTAATTTTGATTTTCTTATTTTTCTTTTTCTTTTATTTTTTTTGCTTACAAAATTTGCTTTCAGTTTTATGTCTGACTGATGACACCGGAGTCCCGTTTTTTTTTTTTTTTTTTTTTTTTTTTTTACCCCCTTCCTGCTGTCACAATTTTTTTTTTATGATTGGGCAATGCTGGGCGCCCTACAACCCTTCCACTAGTATATATATAAATAATAAAATTCTATATTCCAAATTTCAAGATGTTGACCATCTTACTGTTTATTTCTTGAAGTATGTTGACCTGCACAATTCTTGACAGCACCTGTTTCATAGCGCAGAATCATTCATGTACCGTATAAAAAAAATTGCTGTATATTTTGGCATATAAGACAACGCTTAAAGTTAAAAAATCATCTTTAAAAACAATATTTCATAAGATACCGGCTAAACAAAAATGGTTTTGTGGTTTAGCGGTCGTCTTATTCAACCGATATATGATAATTTTGTACCTATCGTTTCGGGCTCAAATCACTTTATTAAGTTAGATCCATGTTCAAGGAACCTAAATCAAGAATTTCAAGTGTCTAGACCCAAAATTGTCGGAGGAGTTTGGTAGAGTTCTTAAAGGTCAAATCCTTGAAATTTGACCCCTTAACAGCCAAATTTCTGGCTGACACCCGTCACATCGATTTTCCCAAATCTCAGTACCCGGTATTTCAAATTACGAGTCTATAGACTTAAAATTGACAGAGTTATTGCGTAGGGAAATGTACACAGACAGACAGACAGACACGTTCACTTTTATAGATATATAGATGATAGGTTATGAAAAGAAAGGGTTGTAAAGAGATAGCTTCGAATTTGGGGGTATCAAAACCAAAGCAAAATATGATGAAAGTAAAAATAAAATAGATAAACCCCATCATTTATTATACCATACCTGTTCACACTGAAACACTTATCACAATATTCTGTGGATCTATATTAAAAAATTCTTGTTAAACTTTATGACATATTTCCATTCTCTAGAGGTCAGGTGCGAACGAACACCCCATAATTTTATTATACCATATTTCTTCAAACTGAAACATAATTATCAAAGTATATTTACGCAGATAGATATGAAAAGTCTTTATTAAAGTTTGTGCCTATTTCCATTCTATGGAGGCCAGACGCGAACGCAGACCCCACAATTTTATTATACCATCCCTATTTAAGTTAAAACATACTTATCAAAGTATTATTATGTACATCTATATCAAAAACACTTGTAAACTTTTTTTTTTTAATTTTTAAATTTTTTATTTCCATGCTTTGTGGATTAGGTGTGAACGCAGACCCCACAATTTTAATGAACCACTGTTCTGCCAGATCAAACATACCCATTCCTGTGTCTCGATACATCTTCTATCATTATATGTAATCAGTTTTTTCCATTCTATGGAGGCCGGACGTGAACGCAGACCCCACAATTTTATTATACCATCCCTATTTAAGTTAAAGCGTACTTATCAAAGTATTCTTATGTACATCTATATCAAAAACACTTGTAAACTTTTTTTTTTAATTTCTTATTTCCATACTTTGTGGACCAGGCGCGTACGCAGACCCCACAATTTTAATGAACCACCGTTCTGCCAGATCAAACATACCCATTCCTGTGTCTCGATACATCTTCTATAATAGTCAACCATATAGGAGCCTATTCGTGACCAGACATATATATATATATACAGTAATTATTTTTCCAATTATTTTATTTATACCACTCTTCATATATTTTAAATAAGTTTCTTCTGTTTTTTTTTGTTTTTTTTTTATTTCTTTTAGAGAAATGAGCCAATTCACATACGGGATTCAGAATCGGAAGATGAGTGTGAGAATCTCGAACCCTTGGTCATTTTTGCTGCATCCAAAGAAATTAGCGGAGCTCAGGTATGAAAATGTGGTTATAGTCTAGAATTCCCCAAAATATAGAAAAATCTGTATGCTCTATATAGAAATGTACCCATGACGAAATGAAAATATCATATTCCAAAAATCAAGTATTTCGATTTATCTTGATTATGCTGCAATATATTTTACTCATATCTCACTACTGATGCAATTCTCTATCTATATAAAAGCCAGGTACGTCCAAGGATGGAATACTGCTGCCATATCTGGGCAGGAGCTGCTAAAAACAGCCTATCCTGCCTTGACAGAGTACAAAATAGACTTCGTAGTGGGAGATGCCCTTTTCTCTTCCCTGCAACCTCTCTCCCACAGAAGAGACGCTGCGAGTCTGTCTTCGTTTTATCGTTACTTCCATGGCAAGTGCTCGTCTGAGCTCCAATCTCTGATGCCACCTCGCCAATCTTTCACGAAAAACACCTGTCTAGCTGAAACCACTGTCAATAATTTTCCCCACTCTTTATCTGTGCCTAAATCAAAACGTAGATTCCATGAACAAAGCTTCTTTCTTAGAACTGCACGCCTGTGGAACTCTCTTCTGTTTGCCTGTTTCCCACCTGACTACAACTTGGATGTCTTCAAGTCCAACATAAACAAATTCCTGATAAACCGCTCCCTTAAGTAAGACACTCTATCAAACCCCCAATACTAATGATTACTACAATATTATTCCATTGATTACTGTACACGCAATAACCCTTATCCCCGAGTGGCTTCCGGGCCTTGATAAGTGTTGACTACCATGTAAAAAAAAAGCCATTGTTGTGAATTTTTTTACATGGTATTAACCATTTATCATAGACTGCAGCAACAGAAGTTAGGGTTCAGTTAGTGAAGAACCACCATAGACATTTCGTAACATGTACACACATTCAGATGAACCCTTCGTCACATACGTACACCATTATATAAGAATATGCACGATGTTACAATTTTTTCATGTTAAGATCAGCTTTCAGAATAAACACTCCCAACCTTCCCATGTTAAGAATGGCTTTCAAAATAATTATTATTATGGTAGAATTTTCTTCCTTCTGTTTCACAGGATATCATATCGGACCTCCGACTAAAACACAGATTGAACGTGGTTGTGACGAAATTAGAAGCCTGTGATTATATCGTCAGCTTGCGAACAGCTGTTGAGAGAAAAGTCATGACTGGTAAGGAAACCCGTTTTCTTCATATCATCAGTCGACAGGTACTTATACAGAATAAGAACCGTGCTTTTTTTTTTATTTATTTACTTGTGCATACGGCATAATCGCGTTGACACACCGGTTCTCGTCAGATCACCGAAGTTAAGCAATGTTGAGCCTGGTTAGTAGTATCAGATGGGTGACCATTTGGGAATTCTATACGCTGTATGTGCTCTCCGCTTATCTCGGCATTTGTTTCCAGTCATCCTGTACTTCACTTGCCACTGGTATTTAACAATGTCGGCTCAGGAGAGGTGTGGTTAGAGACTGCGCACCTCCTGCCACAAAGATTTCACGCACAAGCAACCGTTCGTGGGTATCCATAGTCTGTCAAAGACTGAAGGAGCTGCTGCTGCTTATTTGTGGACTATTATCCTCATCTTTCTTAAAGTTGTTTCGCTCGTTTCGGCCAACTATTCCTCTGCCCTTCATTAGGTTGTACCTATTTACTATGCCTCCCCACGGGACAGAGTTAGACACCAGGGTCGTTTTTTAACGTGGAGAAAAGGAACAAAAATAAAAATTGTCTCAGTCGTGAAGGATTCCTCCTCCACTGACAGAGAACAAGAAATTGAAGTGCAGCATCTGAAGAACAGATACTACACTTTGATCTTGTCCCCAAAAACCGATTAAAAAGATTTTACCAAATAAAAAATTTTAATAAAAAAAACTTTAATAAAAAGAATTTAATAAAAAAAAACTTAGTCTTCTCTCAACATGACTTTTTTTAATCATAAAATAAAATATTTTTTTTAATTATAAAATAAAATATTTTTTTTTAATTATAAAATAAAATATTTTTTTAATTATAAAATAAAATATTTTTTTAATTATAAAATAATTTTTTTTAATTATAAAATTAAATATTTTTTTAATTATAAAATAATTTTTTTTTAATTATAAAATAAAATATTTTTTAATTATAAAATAAAAATTTTTTTTAATTATAAAATAATATTTTTTTAATTATAAAAAAATTTTTTTTTTAATTATAAAATAAAATATTTTTTTTTAATTATAAAATGAAATATTTTTTTTTAATCATAAAATAAAATATCCAATTTTAAACCGTAAACAGACAGCCATGTTTTTTTTATTTCTTTTTTGTATATCGATTTTTTTGTATATCGATTACCAAATTTCCATTACTAACGATTACTATATTTTCTTTTTGACTACTCTACACTCTTTAGCCCTTATCCTTGAGTGGCCTATCGGCCTTGATAAGTGGTGACGCCTTTGTAAGTAAGATGAAAGTTTTACGATATGTTTTTTTTATTCAATTGTAAGGTTAAAGTACAGAATAGGTACACTCTTTATCTATGCCTAAACCTAAACGTAGATTCCATGAACAAAGTTTCTTTCTTAGAACTGCACGCCTTTGGGTCTGTCTTCCGTTTCCCTGCTTTCCAGCTGACTACAATATGGTTGTTTTCAAGTCTATCGTAAACAATAAGTTAACAAATTTACCGAATTTCCATTACTAACGATTACTATATTGTTCAATTGACTACTGTACACTCTTTAACCCTTATTCTCGAGTGGCCTCTTGGCCTTAATAGGTGGTGATGCCTGTGTAAAAAAAAATGATGTTTGGAGAAATGGGAAGAAGAAAAAGATGGGGAAAGGCGGGTTGTTGTTTCAAGTTTTTCAAAAGGAAGTAGAAAAACAAAAAGCAATCAATGTTAAGGGTGCATTCTCGTCTCAGGAAGCCAATATCTTCAGACAGTCTGATCTGGTAATACCAACGACTGTAAAGGGAGGTAATTCGTTTCTCATTAATGTTTGTGATGATGTTTTTTTTTTGTGATACCGGACGTACGGACAAGTAAATTGATATTGAGATAACAGATTTCCATTTTAAAAAATTCATGACCTCTGTCTTTCCTAGATTGACCTCTGACCTATTTGATCTTTTGTTTTCAGATTTTGCGAATGGTGCCAATAACAAAAAATTGGTTAAACGTCTCAAAGACATGTGTGAAAATTTTGAACGTCCTTGTCTGATTGTCGAGAAAAACCCACAGAAAGGATCTGAGGGTAAAAATGTCTCCAGGCCAGTGTAAGTCGTTTTATTTCTTTTTACAAGGGAGTCACCACTTATTAAGGCTCAAGGGCCACTCGAGGATAAGGGTTAATGAATGTAAGGAGGTAGTGTAGTAATCATTAATTCATGCTTAAACATGTTTATGAGAAGATTGTTTTGTGTATTTTGTTGCGGACAGCAAGATAGGAGTAGAATACGACTTGTGCGGAAGTTGAACGCGTCAACTTCTTGATTTTTTAAACCTTAACTGCAGATGAGATTTACTAATTTTGATTCAAATAATGTTTTACACAAATAATGTTTTAATGCAAATGTTATAATGCAAATCATGTTTTAACAAAAGTAATGTTTTAACAATGTTTAAACACAAATCATGTTTTAACGCAAATAATGTTTTAACACAAATGTTTTAACACAATGATGTTTTAACACAAATAATGTTTTAACACAAACCGTGTTTTAACAAAAATGTTTTAACGCAAATCATGTTTTGACATAAATCACATTTTAACATAAATCATGTTTTAATGCAAATATTTTGACACAAATAATGTTTTAACACAAATATTTTGACACAAATAATGTTTAAACACAAATCATGTTTTAGCGCAAACCATGTTTTAACACAAATCAATCAATCAACCACAAAACTGAAAGAGAATCACTGAGTTTAGCAGCTTGAAAGTTAGATGAGCATATGACGATGAGGTTGGCCATTCGATTTTCCTTTTTTCCCTTTCTTTTTATGTCTGACTTCTGTTTTAGATTTAGTTTATCCATTTGTTGTGAATTTTTATTTTTTTCTTGCAGGCCACAGACGAAATACTTGGAGACTTTGTTAACCCAACTAAGCTTGAGTTCAATCAGATTGTTGTTTTCAGAAAATAAAAGTAAGTTTTTTCTTTATATGCAAATCCAGTCGATATCTCACTGTCGATGCAATTCCCTAACTGCATATGAGCCAAGTACGTCCTTGGATGGAGTACTGTTTCCACATTTGGGCAGGAGCTGCTAGAAAGACCTTATCCTGCCTTGACAAAGTTCAAAATAGACTTCGAAGCATATTAAGGGACGCTCTTTTCTTCAAGTCCAACATAAATTCAGCAGAAATAACCTTCTTAGTGACATGCAATATGGATTCCGTTCTGCTAGATCTACAGCAGATGTGCTAACGGTTATATCTCATAGGATTAGTGAATCTCTCGACAAAGGCCTCCTTTCTAGGACAATTGCTCTTGACATATCAAAGGCCTTCGATAAGGTATGGCATAAAGGCCTACTTCACAAGATTTCCAGCTACGGTATAACTGGAAATGTTTTCTCAATTATTAAATCATTTCTCTCTAATAGGCTCATAAGAGTAGTGGTTGATGGACAAAAATCAGAGGCCCTCAGTATTAATGCTGGAGTTCCTCAGGGGTCTACCCTGGGCCCAACTCTCTTCCTGATCTACATCAATGATCTCCCGAAACACATGCTTAAATCATGTATGCTGATGACACGACCATCTATGGTAACACATCAAAGGCTGTAAATAACAAAGTTCTCTCTGATTCTCTCTCCTCTGATCTTGAGCGCGTGGTACAGTGGAGGAAGAGGTGGCTGGTTACTTTTAAAGCATCTAAAACCAAGCTCCTATCTTTACACCATCAATGCTCTGATCCCCATCTGGCATCAATTGAAATGGATGCCTCTTGTCTAGGGGAGACTCCATGTTTTGACAAGCTTCTGGGATTGACCTTTACTCCTGACCTGAAATGGAACACGTACATCAAGTCTGTTGCCAAGGTCACTGAAAAAATGGTGAGATCCTTCTATCGATTCAGAAGATATCTCACTGCTGATGCAATTCTTTATATCTATATAAAAGCCAAGTACATCCAAGGATGGAGTATTGCTGCCACATCTGGGTAGGAGCTGCTAAAAACAGCCTATCCTGCCTTGACAGAGTACAAAATAGACTTTGTGGCTTAGTGGGAGATGCCCTTTTCTTTTCCCTGCAACCTCTCTCCCACAGAAGAGATGTTGCGAGCCTGTCCTTGTTTTATCGTTATTTCCATGGCAAGTACTCATCTGAGCTCTAATCCCTGGTCCCCCCTTGCCAATCTTTCATGATAAACACCCTTTAAGTGAAACCACTGTCAAAAATTTTCCCCACTCTTTAACTGTGCCAAAACAAAAATGTAGATTCCATGAACAAAGCTTCTTTCTTAGAACTGCACGCCTGTGGAACTCTCTTTCGTTTTTTGCTTGTTTCCCACCTGACTACAACTTGGATGTCTTCAAGTCCAACATAAACAAATTCCTGATGAACCGCCCCCTTAAGTAAGACACTTTATCAAATCTCCAATACTAACGATTACTAAGATACTATCCTATTGATTACTGTACATGCAATAACCTTTATCCCTGAATGGCTTTCGGGCCTTTATAAGTGGTGACTTCCATGTAAAAAAAAAAAGACTTTGAAGCCTATTAGGGGATGCTCTTTTCTTCAAACGTAAACAAGTTTTTGATGAGTCGTCCTCCTTATTTCCACTGCTAACAATTATTACGATATTGTCCCATTGACTACCGTACACTCATTAACCCTTATCCTTGAGTGGCCTCTGAGCCTTGATATGTAAAAAGAATAAGTCTATCTCTCGGTTCAAAATGTTTATATCCAGCAACAAGCAAGAGCAAGATAGCCAGCAACAAGCTAAACTGCAGACTAGCTTAATGCAGGTACTGGTCTCCCGCTTTATGGTTTTTTTTAAATCAGAGATTTGCTTCTCCTAGAAAGGTTGCCTTCACCACAGCTTACGGGAGCCCTCTCCACCCTAACACACACACGGTGCTAGTTGGCCGTTGACCCCGAAAAAGGGTTCATTTGCCCTTTGGAAGGTCTTGTTTTTAATCCGTCTGGGAGTCTAGCCGCCCTCCTCATCAAACAAGTCTGATGGGGGAACCAGTTTAGTCGTCGGTGACCCGACCATGAGGCAGGTAGTACTGAGTTACATGGTACCAGTAGCATATGACATGACCCGACACATACATGCATGTATGCCTAAAACGTTCGATAGAGGTGACAGATTTTCATACATTTAAACAGACAGGTGAGATTTATAGATGCTTTTTTCTTTTTGTTTTTTTAGATGAGACATGTACGTTGCTAGCGAGCTTGTGCTGTCAAGAAAATGTTAAAGGTCAAGCCATTTGCAAAAATCAAGTATTGAGTGATTCACAGCAGCAGGTAAATTATTTTGTTTTTCGTTTTATTTCCCTTATATGTTGGATTTTAATTTTTTTTGTTTCCTCTTTATTACTGTGTATTTAACAAGGTTTTAAAATGTGTTTACCAAAAAAGAAAACATGGTATAATTTGTTAATAGATCAAAAACATTTTGACTTTTGCCTTGAAAAAGCCTTATTATGTTGAAAAATTCTTGAAAAGGCCTTATTTATACTATTATGTTGAAAAATTCTTGAAAAGGCCTTATTATGTTGAAAAATTCTTGAAAAAGCCTTATTTACAAACAAGGCGCATTGCCCTTTTGGTGTAGGGGGCTACTATCAGGGGTAGCAACTACTGGGGCACTATGTTGGGATTTGGGCAGCAAGATGTCGGTTCACGTTGCACTTGAACTTCTGCATGTCAGTACAGTTAGGGAAGCAGGAACCTCGAATGGAATTCCAGAGTCTAGCGGTTCTGGGGAAGAAACTACTGGAGTAAAAAGATCTTTTACATCTAGTGATCTCTACTGTGTGGGGGTGGGATTTTGACTTGTTCACAGTAGACAGAACAGTTTCAGATGGTTCGTTGTTCTACACAAGTCCTGGAGGTGACTGGTTTGCAGTAGACAGTTCTTGAGTTGGAAGCCTCAGAGCAAAAGATTCTTCCCGTGTTGACACGAAGAAGAAAACATATGCGAAATTGCTACAGAAAGGTTTAATATTTATGGAGCAATTCTGGTTTCTGATTGGTTGGTAGCAGAACGTGAATTAATTTGATTCGTCAGTTCCTAGCAACATCGTTTATAAATAGAATCGCTCTACTGTGTGGGATCATACACCATTATACTAAAAAATATTGTAACACATACGGGTCCAGAACTGGCTACATTCTGGTAACTTGATTATGTAGTAATGTAATAGAACTGATATCTATTCAATGTAGCCACTTTCAGCCTCAATCACTGCCTTCTTACGGATTCATGCCTTTTTCACAAGTGCTAGCGGGATCTCAATGAATGATACACGTCAATCGATACCTATATGATTTAACTGTTAAATCCTTTTCAATATCTTGCTTATTTTTCAAACAGAAGTTAAAGTTTTACATGGCTCTTCCAAAAGTCAATTATGCGTTGGCGTTGAATTTGTGTCAGAATTTTAAGACAATAAAAGAATTTCTTGAAAGGTAAGTTCAAAATATTTATTTTTGTTAGGGGTGTGTGTTCGTTTATGGAAGCGTTAATTGAGTTTGAATAAAATAAGATACGTAATAGATACGTTTGAAGCCAAAAAGAACGCATTATTACGAAAATAAACAGATTTTTATTTTTGTTTGAAATTTATATTGAAATTTATAAATATACTAGACTACCCGTGACCAGTATGTTATATTAGCTATAGAATTAATGTATGAGTGTAACATGAGTGAATATCATATATATATATATATATATATATATATATATATATATATACTAGACTGCCCGTGACCCGTTGGGTCAGTATATTAGCTATGGAATTAATGTATGAGCGTGACACTTGTGACGTAAAGAAAATAGTTTTTTGTGACATAACAGAAACATTTCTATGAAAGTATATTAAAATGAAAAAAGAATATAGATAGATTTCTATGAGTCGTTCTGTTTTTAATTGTTTATTTTTGAAGAAAAAAAAACTTATAGCCATTGAATTATAAGTGGTTTGCCATACTTATAGGTAAATGTGCACTGAACAGATACCATAATACTTTAAGTTAAATTCAAATTTTGATATATCTTTTAATTTAAATACAAAAGAAAATCGGGATGCTGAAAACGTACACAGTAAAACAATATGTTTTATCGTCACGTTGATTATTTATTTGTAATACAAATTAAAAAAAAACATTTTTAGAGTTATTTATTTATGTAGAAAAAAATGTATGGATGTTTTTTTAAGGAAGGTCTATTAAAAAATGGAGAATAAATTAAAACCAAAAAGGAAGGCAGTGGGTAAATCGCCATTGTAAAATGCTCTTATGGTTGTCAACGGGTTACAGTAGATTTATTTGTAAGAAAATTGTGTTAAAATGACTTAAACATAATATGGAAATGAACGATGTAAAAACATGCAGAAAGTATTGACAGTTGTTTATTTGGATAATTTAAATGCGAAAAAAAAACAATTGGGATGCTGAAAACGTACACGGTAAAACAATACGTTTTGTTGTCGCATTGATTATTTATTTATGTACACATGCGCAACCGGAAGTCGTAAACCAGACGTTGGGTTACAACACCTGTTACAAGGTCATTTGAGTTTTATAATTATATAGATTTCAGCACTATTTATATATGTAAATATAAATAAACATATATTAATTTTAGGAAAATTATTTATTGTATATATAGACTAGCGGGGGTACCCGGCGATGTCCAGGTGTTACGAGGTGTGTGTGCTCTTAAATCAAAAAGAAACCCGGGTGGGCGGGTAAAAAAAAGTTTTGGTAAGTTGGTAAGATTGAACCCGAAGCCCTGAGGCGAAGTTGGAAAATAAAATGTGAAGAAAAACATGACACGTTAACCGCTTGGCCAGCAATAGCTATTCAGCAGTTAATATTTTCTGCGGGACAGTTTTTAATGAGGTCAGTAACCAGGTTTGTTTGTTTTTACCTAACTTTGGGGAAAACCAGCTCCACCATTTATTAGGGGAGTGTCTCATCTCGAAATGAAAGCAACCGTCTGATATAACGACGCTAAGCCGACATTGACCAAACGTTACATCGCTTTCTAGAGACCGCTGGCCATGGGCCAGTGATTTGAATCGAGTTTCGCTTTTTTTATACCAAAAAATGAAAGCAATATGCGGCGATCCCAAAATGTTGAATATTTAACATTTCAATGTCGGGCAAATTAAATAGATGGGTGACCCCCATTTGTAACTTGTAGATATGATTTCGACGTGATATAAAAAGTTTTAAAAATGAGCGACGGCCTCGAGAAGCCGCCAAAATAAATCCTAGCTTGTTCTGTGTTATAGGAGGAAATATGGGGAGTTGATGGCCTTCGTCGCATAGGGTAGAATTAGCTGCAAAGTTCTTTGCAAATAGTTTGGCCTTGTCTGCCGCTGACGAGATGACCTCTGGTCCATTGATAATGGTTGGGATAGAACGCACACTTCTGTTCAGGATCCTATTTGTTATTTGCCAAAACTGGTGGGAACCAAGCCACTGATCAGCTACCTTGGATTTAACAGACTGGGCATATAGCTCTCTTGCATTTTTTATTACTCTTTTACAGTGGTTGCTGGCAGTCCTGAAAGCAGCTTTAGTCTCAGTGCATCTATTACGTTGGTAGCTATGGAAAAAGTGATTTCTGTGCGCGATAGCAGCAGCACATTCTGGGGAGAACCATGGCTGGCTGTTAGGTTTTTGTTGGAATTTTTTAGATGGTATGAATTGGTCTATGCCTACAATTAACCATTCGGCCAGATCTGATACTATAGAGGACACTTCCTTTTTAAACATGGAGTGCAGAGGTAAATCAGATATGAATGTACGGAAGCTATCCCAGTCAGCCATAGAGTATCGGTATACAGTACGGTGGATGGGTACGTCTGGGGACTTATTACACTTTGTTTTTATCTTAACTGATACGACGGAGTGGTCGGAGGATCCTAGAGGAGAATGAACGGAACATGAACATAGCTTAGGGGAAGTTGAGAGAAAAAGGTCTAGGAGGCTTACATATTGACCGGGTGTATGTCCCTGATAGTAGTCCCCCCCTACATCAAAGGTGTACCGTGCCTTGTTTGGAGTGAAAATGTAAAAAAAAAAAAATCTTACTGCTCAACTCCCCACAACTATTCTCCTGTAAACATTATTGCGATTGGTAGTAGTTCTATGGCGGTTACCATAATGTAATTCTTGTTGGGTAGGTCACCATTTTGGCGGGTCCGCCTTTTGGGGAGTCGTCGAAATTAATATTTTATATTTTATTAATATTAATATTTTATATTCATTTCAGCGTACAAGTCGTATCGGGTTATAGAAAGTATTGATATTTTGGTATTATTGTTAATAGAATACTTTAATCGTTTTTTTTATTACTTTCGACTGTCAATAAAGTAAACGACGGAAGGGAGAATGATAGATATTGTATAGGAATAAAAACAGCCAAATATTTTTATGTATATTTTTATGATTACGTTGGTGATCTTTTTTATACTAATTTCACCATGACATGTAAGTAAATAATAATGTTTTCACCTGAAATGTGGTTGTTTAAAAGTTCACTTATTTCTTTTTCTTTATATCTTTTTGCTGATCTAGTTCTGTTACGTTGATCGTCACCCGTTCCAAGATGTCCTCCGAACGTGCCAGTTATATCCACAAGTTCATCCGACAAAAGTTTCGATGATTAAAAAATTTTTTTTTTGTAAAAAGCCGAGCGAATAAATTATTTTTTTAATAAAAAAAAAAATAAAAATAAAACCATGAAAAAAAAAAAAAACCTGAGAAAATTTATTCTTTGTTATTTTTTTTTTTTTACCAATTTTTTATTTGCTAAAAAAATTGTTTCTATAACAAATAAAAAAACTTAAATGAAAATTGTTTTTATTTTCTTTAAAAGAAATTTACAGGTATCGGAATTGAAAAAAAGATATATCAAATTTCCGATGCCAAAAACGATTCTTTTAATTTTGTTTTCATTTGATTTTATTTAAAGCAAAATCTTCTACCGCTAATAATAAAATTATAAATATTTATTGCTTTTACCTATTGATAAAACTTAAATCGATACATCATGCCTCACACAAGTATTTTTACGTTTGATAAATTTTTTTTTTTTACATTGGCATCACCACTTATCAAGGCCAAGAGGCCACTCGAGGATAAGGGTTAAAGAGTGTACAGTAGAAATTGGACAATACAGTAATCGTTAGTAATGGAAATTCGGTAAATTTGTTAACTTATATGGAACGGCTCATCAAAAACTTGTTTACGTTAGACTTGAACACAACCATATTGTAGTAAACTGGAAAGCAGGAAAACGGAAGACAATTTCACAGGCGTGCAGTTCTAAGAACGAAGCTTTGTTCATAGAATCTACGTTTAGGTTTAGGCACAGATAAAGAGTGGGGGAAATTATTGATAGTGTTTTCAGCTAGTCTAGTGTTTCTTGTGAAAGTTTGACGAGGGGAGGACCATAGACTGAAGCTCAGCTGAGCACTTGCCATGAAAATAACGATAAAGCAGAGACAAACTCGCAACATCTCTTCTGTGAGAAAGAGGTTGCAGGGAAGAGAAAAAGACATCCCTACGAGGCTATAAAGTCTATTTTGAACTCTATCAAGGCAGGACAAGTCCTTTCTAGCAACTACTGCCCAAATGTGGCAACAGTACTCCATCCTTGGACGTACCTGGCCCTTATATAGATAGAGAATTGCATCAGCAGTGAGATATCTACTGGATCGATAGAAGGATCCCACCATTTTTCCAGCGGTCTTGGCAACAGATTTAATGTATGTGTTCCATTTAAGATCAGGAATGTGGAATTGTCTTCCGTTTTCCTGCTTTCCAGCTGACTACAATATGGTTGTCTTCAAGTCTAACGTAAACAAATTCTTGATGAGCCGTTCCACTTAACAAATTTACTGAAATTTCCATTACTAATGATTACTGTATTCTCCAATTTCTACTGTACATTCTTTAACCCTTATCCTCGAGTGGCCTCTTGGCCTTGATAAGTGGTGACGCCTATTTAAAAAAAATAAAAGAGGAAAAAAGAAGTTCACTTATTGATCCGCGCTATTTTCAAGTTTAATTAAAGTTTTATGATATCGGTTTTTTTTTAAATTGTAAGGTTAAAGTACAGAATAGGTACAAAACACCCTACCCTCCCCAGGTTAAGAATGGCTTTCTAAATAAGAACGTTATTATTTCAGCACGAATCAATAAGTGCACTAGAACCGGGTTTTTATGTTTTTTTTTATAATATAAACATTTCGGGTTTGTGTTACTGTACACATAGATTGGAAAAAGTTGTCAAAAAACAAATATATAAAAAAAAAATGTTATCAAAGGCAAGATAAATTACTTTTCTACCTAGTTTGAGAAAATGAGTTAAAAATAAAACACTATAGAAAATAGTGTTAAAAAACCTACCGAATATATGTCAGCCCATGTCACGGTAACATATATTGAGCGAGTTTCTAACAGTATTTTGTATATTTTTTATTTTTAACTCATTTTCCCAATCTTACTGTGTTCAATAGAGAGTTTGATAACATTTATATATTATATATTTGTTTTGTATTTTTTAATTATTTTTTTTTCAACTTTTACGCTTTGTTGTCTTTACTCCGAAGGATTAACCTTAGAATTTCCACAGGTCTCATTAGTTAAAACGAATTATTTCGCAGTTCAAATTGGCGTGAAATAAACAAATCTGACTGACACAGGGTTTGCCATTTCCGGTTGTCGCCGCCGACAACGCTCTTATATTTACAATCGAAAGCGTCGCCAATCGCTGTGTCTGTGTGTGTAGGAGTGGGGGCAAAGTTGTAACATTCAATAAAATCAACTGCTTTAATTTCTATGAATCGTCATTCGCGTATCGGTGCGAAGTCGAGTGTCGGCGTTCTTGTCTCGTTGAAGGAGAAGTAAGTTTTTTTTTTAACACAGTTGAGTTGGAAATGGATTTCTGCACGTGCATGGCTGGACGATAAGAATAACAATACAAATAACAATAATTATTATCTTCAAGTCTCTTCTTAAAGGGGGTTTTCGGCTGGCTACGAAGTTACAACTAGCTAATCGACACTCGACACCGTCAATGAGTTATACGAAACAGACGGACTGTTCCGCTGTATCAAAGTTATTAAGTGTGGTTAGACTGAAACTCATCAAAGCCAGTAATCTAAGTTTCAACTAGCTAATAGACATTATTCGGCACTTTCAATGAGTTATGCGATCACCGCCACTTGTCCAAAAAACGGACTGTTCCGCTGTATCACAGTTATTAAGGGTGGTTAGAGTGTAAGTCATCAGAGCCAGTAACCTAACTTACAACTAGCTAGTCGACATTCGACACTGTCATTGAGTTATGCGATACACTGCTAATTGTCCAGAGACGGACTGTTCTACTGTATCACAGTTGTAAAGGGTGGTTAGACTAAAACTCATAAGAGCCAGTAATCTAATTTACAACTAGCTTATCGACAGTAGACACTTTCACTGAGTTTACGTGTGTGTGTGTGTGTGTGTGTGTGTGTGTGTGCTTCGTTAACATTCGGACTGTCCATTTTAAAATCGTTCGGGTATGCTGAAAACGAATATCGACAGGATAATTAGCACAGACACGTAGTTTTCGATATATTAATGCGTGTATTTTGAAATGTAACTCACTGGCAACCATGTTTGAACAGGCGGCATACGAAAGGGGCCAACCCTCAGTTTGTTCAGGTATGCTGAAAACGAATATCGCAAGGAAAATTAGCACAGACTGACTATAGATTCACCATCAAAGTATCGAAATATTTTTTTTATTTTATAAAGGAATCACTACTTATCAAGCCCCAGAGGCCACTCGAGGGTAAGGCTTAAAGTGTGTACAGTAGTCAATGGGACAATATCATAATAATCGTTAGAAGTGTAAATTTGGTAAATTGGATTACTTAAGAGGAACGGCTCATCAAGAACTTGTTTACATTGGACTTGAAGACGACGAAATAAAAATATAAAGTTGAAAGAACTAGCGAAAAATATCATTTTAACGATGCCTTTCAAATCGTAAACTGCTTGTTTACATTTGTGTACATTTTTCGAAGATAATAAAAAGTGTAAAAGAAAGCAAACCTTTAGAATCCTAAAAAGATCTCCCGGAAGCATTTTTGCAACATGAAAAATATACAAACCAAAATAAAGAGAGGAGGAAACCTACTCAAAAATATGGTTTATTACATCGCCTAAAAAAAAAGAAGAATCAGGGCCTCCAATAATACGATAATTTGGTGGGGAAGTAAATTGTTTTCTTTTTTCTAACTTGGTTTTAAAAAAGTTTTTATTGCTAACATTTATTTTCATAAACTCTAACCACACCTCACAACCCTAATCCCGACCGGTCGGGAAAAAAAGTTTTTATTTTTTTAAATTTTGGTGAAACGCACGCACGCACGCACACACACATAAGCATATCGCTTGTCACCAAGCTAAAGAAGAGAGAGAGAGAGAGAGAGAGTGGGGGAAGGAGAGAAAGGGTCGTGTTCTCTGCACTGCACGTGCCGGGGTCAAACAGAAGTTAAATGAAATCGATTATAAATGGCTCGACAAAGTTGTGTCTGAACTTTTTATTCTATGAAACTTAAGATTAATAAAACGAAATAATCGTGACCCGTGGAAATTCCACGGCGAACATTTCGCATTCAATAAGAACAAAACGAAAAAGTAGTGAACAAATAAATATATAAGAAAATTAATGTTACCAAAGGCAAGATAAGTTACCCTACTACCTACCTAGATCACATTTTTGTTGTTTTAACTTATTTTAAAACGTTTATTTAACACAAACAAAAGTAGCGCACAGTTTTAAGTTAGAACAATAAATAAGTGTCTGACATTTTATAGACATCTTGTGAGACTCGATAATCGCTCCAAACTCGAAAATTAAGCAAAATACTGGTAGCAACACATCCAATAAATGTCAGCAAACGTTCGAACATGTTTTCTTTTTCACATTAGCGAAACTCTTATCAGAGCAAAAGCGAAAATGAGAAGCAAACACAAATGAAGAAGTCGGTTTTTATCGTTGAGCACAAAAACAAAAACAAAAACAAAAAAGAGTATCTAATCTAATAGGCCCCGTGCTATAGGTCAATCTCCAAAGTCTGTCCCATCGCCTCGGTGTTGCATCCTTGTTTACAAGTACTTTAATGGGATGTGCTCTGATGAACCCATAGCACTTATACCACCTCGACGTACAATGGCAAAATCACAGCGGTTTCACTGCTAGTGCTGGGCTGGGGCCCCTAAAGGTCGGAAATCCTTCTACTCTAATAGTGTTTACTTTACGCAGACTTGCTATCGTATAGAAAAGTCGGTACTTAGTTGGATACGGGGTAATATTTAAAGATAGCGACCAGAGAAAAAAAATAGTCAAAAGGTCGCAACCAGGTGAAAAAATAGTAAAATAGTTTTATTTTGCTTTTATTAATTATTAATAAACGAATGAATCATTTCTATTTAAAATCCATTAAGTATTATGCATGCAAAACTTAAAAAACAAAACATGTTTCTAATGCATCAACATTATGTGAACAAGCTAAATCAAAACTAAATAAATTTGACCTGATGTCGAGTTTATCTAAAAGCGATACTCGATTTTTCACTCGGAATTATTCCTCGTTCAATTCAAGTTTCACGACATATTGATTACATTGTTAGATGACTGTACAAAGAATAGATTTCTAAATAATAATGTTTTTATTTCGGCACGGTAGCACAACTGCATAGGATGCATATATTTTTTCAAGGAGAGGTTGGGGTGTTTATACTACGCTGGGGTAGGTCGTAAAAATAACCGTTTTTTCCCCTTCATTCTGACCAAAGACCATTTGCTGCTAACCTCTCTGTTTCTCTCTCTCTCTCTCTCTTTTTCTCTCTCTCTCTCTCTCTCTCTCTGGCTTCTCCGTGCTCGTGCTACGAAGTTTATATATATATATATATATATATATATATATATATATATATATATATATATATATATATATATATATGAGAGAGAGAGAGAGATGGAGACAGAAAGAGAAAGGGGGAGAAGGGAGAGAGAGAGAGAGAGAGAGGGGGAGGGAGACAGAAAGAGAAAGAGGGGCAAAGGGGGAGAAGGGAGAGAGAGAGAGAGAGAGAGAGAGAGAGAGAGAGAGAGAGAGAGAGAGAGAAATATGTGTGTCTACGCTCTCCGCCATCACGTCAACGAGGAAGGGAGAAGAAACGGAGACAGCTGAGAGGCACACACTCTATATAAACGCACACATACACACATACTTGCATAAACACACATACACGCACTCGCATAAACACACACACAAATACTTAAACACACCAACACACAAAAACACAAATCATTACTCTGTGTGTGTGTGTGTGTGTGTGTGTGTGTGTGTGTGTTTCGCTCCCCAGCTTTCTATATCATCTCCGTTTGACAAAGTTTTAATATTCAATACATTAAATCAACAGCTATAATTTATATGAATCGTCCTTGTATTTAGCTTGACTTTCTCAATTCAAATTGAGATTCGCCATTTTGATCCCAGGCAAAGAACAATTTTATTAGCGTGATGGTGCGAAGATCGGGGTGGCGACAATAAGTCGAGTGTCGGCATTCTTGTCCCTTTGAAGACGAACTAAGTTTTGGAAAAAGTTCAGTCTGAAATGGATTTCTGTTTACAACACACGGCCCAGGTTGGCCGATAAGTCTTCAAGTCTCTTCTTAAAGGGGCTTCTCCTTTAAGAATTTACAACTAGTTAATCTACTGAGTTATGCCAAACAGACGGACTGTTCCGCTGTATCACAGTGTGGCTAGACTAAAACTCATCAGAGAGTAATCTAATTTACAACTAGCTTATCGACAGTAGACACTTTCACTGGGTTTACGTGTGTGTGTGTGAGTGTGTGTGTGTGTGTGTGTGTGTGTCTCTGTGTGTGTGTATTTCGTTAACATTCGAAATGTTGATTTTAAAACCGTTCAGGTATGCTGAAAACGAATATCGCAAGGAAAATTAGCAGAGACAAACAGTTTTGGAGCTAGTTTTATTAATGCGTGTATTTTGAAATGTAAATCACTGGCGACCATGTTTGAACAAGCGGCATATGAAAGGGGCCAACCCTCAGTTTGTTCAGGTATGCTGAAAACGAATATTGTAGGAAAATTAGCAGAGACAAATAGTTTTGGAGCTAGTTATATTAATGCGCGTATTTTGAAATGTAAATGCATAAACACACTCATACACACACTTTCATAAACACACACACTCGCATAAACACACACATATACACAAACACACACGTAGACACCAACACACCAACACAAATCAACTTTCCGTTAGAAGCTGTCATGGGGTGGGGACGGGTGGGTATCATAAGTGTCAAGTATATATATATAAATATATATATATATATATATATATATAATTATATATATTATAATTATTTTTTAATTTTTTATAACTTTTCAAAGTTTCGGCTGCTAACCTCTCTCTCTCTCTCTCTCTTTGTCTCTCTGTCTCTGTCTCTGTCTGTCTGTCTGTCTGTCTCTCTCTCTCTCTTTCTCTCTCTCTCTCTCTGGCTTCTCCGTGCCACTGCCACTAAGTTATAAATATATATATATATATATATATATATATATATATATATATATATATATATATATATATCTTATAGAGAGAGAGACAGAGACAGACAGAGACAGAGAGAGAGAGAGAGAGAATATGTGCTTCCACATCAAAGAGGGGCAGGAGCATAAACAGAGACAGAAGCACACACAAACACACACATACATACGCACTTTCATAAACACACACACACACTCGCATAAACACACACATACACGAACACACACGTACACACAAATACACAAACACAAATCAACTTTCCGTTAAAAGCTGTCATGAGGTGGCAGGGGTGGGTGTCATAAGTGTCAATCGAATTTGAAAGTTTGTTAACGAAATGGATTTATTTCAACTTCGTTTGACACGTGCCAATTCTCCGGCCCTTCACCCCCCTCCCTCTACCTGCCTCTCTCTTTACTAAGACTTTTCGGTTGGGGTGTTTTTGCTACGCTGGGGTAGATCGTAAAAATAACCGGTTTTTTTTTCGTTATTAAATTGTAATTTTTTAAGAAATCATTACCTTAAAAGTTAAGGAAGCCATTCTTAATGTAGAGAGGGGCATGTTAACTATTCTGTACTTTCATCGAATAATTTAATAAGCAAAAGATAGGATAAAATTGAATTTAACTTGAAAATTTTACCCCAAAATGTCGCAGAAGTTTTCTTTGATATTTCTTATTTTACAAGCTGCCCCAGCGTAGTATTAACACCTCCAATCTCTCCATAAGAACGGCTTTCTGAAAAAAAAACACCCCCAAGAAAGCCGTTCTTAACATGGAGAGATTGGAGGGGGTATTCCGGAAGTCGTTCTTAAAATGGGGAGAGGAGGGCGTTTTGTAACATCAAATGTTAAATAAAAATAAATAAAAATAAGATAAATAAAAAATAAATAAAAATAAAAATAATAAACATCAAATCAAATAAAAAAAACGATCAATGTATAGTATCTGTTAACGAAAATATTTTTTTTTTAATTATTAGCAAATAATTCAAAGAATAGATTTCTAAATAATACCGTTTTTATTTCGGCACGGTAGCATAACTGCATAAGATGCATATACTTTTTAACGTTTTCGTTTTTTTCCTATTATAATTATACGCATATTTTCTTGTGTCTATGACGTAACTGTTCCTTACTTTGTCTGTATCAATGTTACAGCATATTCCAAATATCACATCAATCTATAGAGTGGTTTAGTTAAGTGATATTTTAAGTTTTAATTGAAGAAAAAAAAACAGATACTACAGTTTGATTTTGTCCAAAATGTATGGATAGAAATATTTCTTTCCACGTGGCTATAAATTTCCGCTAAATTTCGTCCTTAGCGGAAATATATATTTATATATATATATATAAATATAAACGAAAGCAATATGCGGCGATCCCAAAATGTCGAATATTTAACATTTCAATGTCGGGCAAATTAAATAGATGGGTGACCCCCATTCGTAACTCGTAGATATGATTTCGACGTGATATAAAAAGTTTTAAAAATGAGCGACGGCCTCGAGAAGCTGCCAAAATAAATCCTAGCTTGTTCTGTGTTATAGGAGGAAATATGGGGAGTTGATGGCCTTCGTCGCATAGGGTAGAATTAGCTGCAAAGTTCTTTGCAAATAGTTTGGCCTTGTCTGCCGCTGACGAGATGACCTCTGGTCCATTGATAATGGTTGGGATAGAACGCACACTTCTGTTCAGGATCCTATTTGTTATTTGCCAAAACTGGTGGGAACCAAGCCACTGATCAGCTACCTTGGATTTAACAGACTGGGCATATAGCTCTCTTGCATTTTTTATTACTCTTTTACAGTGGTTGCTGGCAGTCCTGAAAGCAGCTTTAGTCTCAGTGCATCTATTACGTTGGTAGCTATGGAAAAAGTGATTTCTGTGCGCGATAGCAGCAGCACATTCTGGGGAGAACCATGGCTGGCTGTTAGGTTTTTGTTTGTTGGAATTTTTTAGATGGTATGAATTGGTCTATGCCTACAATTAACCATTCGGCCAGATCTGATACTATAGAGGACACTTCCTTTTTAAACATGGAGTGCAGAGGTAAATCAGATATGAATGTACGGAAGCTATCCCAGATATGAATGTACGGAAGCTATACAGTACGGTGGAGGGGTACGTCTGGGGGCTTCTTACATTTCATTTTTATCTTAACTGATACGACGGAGTGGTCGGAGGATCCTAGAGGAGAATGAACGGAACATGAACATAGCTCAGGGGAAGTTGAGAGAAAAAGGTCTAGGAGGCTTGCATATTGACCGGGTGTATGTCCCTGATAGTAGTCCCCCCCTACATCAAAGGTGTACCGTGCCTTGTTTGGAGTGAAAATGTAAAAAAAAAAAAAATCTTACTGCTCAACTCCCCACAACTATTCTCCTGTAAACATTATTGCGATTGGTAGTAGTTCTATGGCGGTTACCATAATGTAATTCTTGTTGGGTAGGTCACCATTTTGGCGGGTCCGCCTTTTGGGGAGTCGTCGAAATTAATATTTTATATTTTATTAATATTAACATTTTATATTCATTTCAGCGTACAAGTCGTATCGGGTTATAGAAAGTATTGATATTTTGGTATTATTGTTAATAGAATACTTTAATCGTTTTTTTTATTACTTTCGACTGTCAATAAAGTAAACGACGGAAGGGAGAATGATAGATATTGTATAGGAATAAAAACAGCCAAATATTTTTATATTTTTATGATTACGTTGGTGATCTTTTTTATACTAATTTCACCATGACATGTAAGTAAATAATAATGTTTTCACCTGAAATGTGGTTGTTTAAAAGTTCACTTATTTCTTTTTCTTTATATCTTTTTGCTGATCTAGTTCTGTTACGTTGATCGTCACCCGTTCAAAGATGTCCTTCGAACGTGCCAGTTATATCCACAAGTTCATCCGACAAAAGTTTCGATGATTAAAAAAATTTTTTTTTTGTAAAAAGCCGAGCGAATAAATTATTTTTTTAATAAAAAAAAATAAAAATAAAACCATGAAAAAAAAAACCTGAGAAAATTTATTCTTTGTTATTTTTTTTTTTTTTACCAATTTTTTATTTGCTAAAAAAATTGTTTCTATAACAAATAAAAAAACTTAAATGAAAATTGTTTTTATTTTCTTTAAAAAAAACATTTACAGGTATCGGAATTGAAAAAAAGATATATCAAATTTCCGATGCCAAAAACGATTCTTTAATTTTGTTTTTATTTGATTTTATTTAAAGCAAAATCTTCTACCGCTAATAATAAAATTATAAATATTTATTGCTTTTTAACTATTGATAAAACTAAAATCGATACATCATGCCTCACACAAGTATTTTTACGTTTGATAAATTTTTTTTTTTTACATTGGCATCACCACTTATCAAGGCCAAGAGGCCACTCGAGGATAAGGGTTAAAGAGTGTACAGTAGAAATTGGACAATACAGTAATCGTTAGTAATGGAAATTCGGTAAATTTGTTAACTTATATGGAACGGCTCATCAAAAACTTGTTTACGTTAGACTTGAACACAACCATATTGTAGTAAACTGGAAAGCAGGAAAACGGAAGACAATTTCACAGGCGTGCAGTTCTAAGAACGAAGCTTTGTTCATAGAATCTACGTTTAGGTTTAGGCACAGATAAAGAGTGGGGGAAATTATTGATAGTGTTTTCAGCTAGTCTAGTGTTTCTTGTAAAAGTTTGACGAGGGGAGGACCATAGATTGGAGCTCAACCGAGCACTTGCCATGAAAATAACGATAAAGCAGAGACAAACTCGCAACATCTCTTCTGTGAGAAAGAGGTTGCAGGGAAGAGAAAAAGACATCCCTACGAGGCTATAAAGTCTATTTTGAACTCTATCAAGGCAGGACAAGTCCTTTCTAGCAACTACTGCCCAAATGTGGCAACAGTACTCCATCCTTGGACGTACCTGGCCCTTATATAGATAGAGAATTGCATCAGCAGTGAGATATCTACTGGATCGATAGAAGGATCCCACCATTTTTCCAGCGGTCTTGGCAACAGATTTAATGTATGTGTTCCATTTAAGATCAGGAATGTGGAATTGTCTTCCGTTTTCCTGCTTTCCAGCTGACTACAATATGGTTGTCTTCAAGTCTAACGTAAACAAATTCTTGATGAGCCGTTCCACTTAACAAATTTACTGAAATTTCCATTACTAATGATTACTGTATTGTCCAATTTCTACTGTACATTCTTTAACCCTTATCCTCGAGTGGCCTCTTGGCCTTGATAAGTGGTGACGCCTATTTAAAAAAAATAAAAGAGGAAAAAAGAAGTGCACTTATTGATCCGCGCTATTTTCAAGTTTAATTAAAGTTTTATGATATCTGTTTTTTTATTAAATTGTAAGGTTAAAGTACAGAATAGGTACAAAACACCCTACCCTCCCCAGGTTAAGAATGGCTTTCTAAATAAGAACGTTATTATTTCAGCACGAATCAATAAGTGCACTAGAACCGGGTTTTTTTGGGTTTTTTTTATAATATAAACATTTCGGGTTTGTGTTACTGTACACATAGATTGGAAAAAGTTGTCAAAAAACAAATATATAAAAAAAAATGTTATCAAAGGCAAGATAAGTTACTTTTCTACCTAGTTTGAGAAAATGAGTTAAAAATAAAACACTATAGAAAATAGTGTTAAAAAACCTACCGAATATATGTCAGCCCATGTCACGGTAACATATATTGAGCGAGTTTCTAACAGTATTTTGTATATTTTTTATTTTTAACTCATTTTCCCAATCTTACTGTGTTCAATAGAGAGTTTGATAACATTTATATATTATATATTTCTTTTGTATTTTTTAATTATTTTTTTTTCAACTTTTACGCTTTGTTGTCTTTACTCCGAAGGATTAACCTTAGAATTTCCACAGGTCTCATTAGTTAAAACGAATTATTTCGCAGTTCAAATTGGCGTGAAATAAACAAATCTGACTGACACAGGGTTTGCCATTTCCGGTTGTCGCCGCCGACAACGCTCTTATATTTACAATCGAAAGCGTCGCCAATCGCTGTGTCTGTGTGTGTAGGAGTGGGGGCAAAGTTGTAACATTCAATAAAATCAACTGCTTTAATTTCTATGAATCGTCATTCGCGTATCGGTGCGAAGTCGAGTGTCGGCGTTCTTGTCTCGTTGAAGGAGAAGTAAGTTTTTTTTTAACACAGTTGAGTTGGAAATGGATTTCTGCACGTGCATGGCTGGACGATAAGAATAACAATACAAATAACAATAATTATTATCTTCAAGTCTCTTCTTAAAGGGGGTTTTCGGCTGGCTACGAAGTTACAACTAGCTAATCGACACTCGACACCGTCAATGAGTTATACGAAACAGACGGACTGTTCCGCTGTATCAAAGTTATTAAGTGTGGTTAGACTGAAACTCATCAAAGCCAGTAATCTAAGTTTCAACTAGCTAATAGACATTATTCGGCACTTTCAATGAGTTATGCGATCACCGCCACTTGTCCAAAAAACGGACTGTTCCGCTGTATCACAGTTATTAAGGGTGGTTAGAGTGTAAGTCATCAGAGCCAGTAACCTAACTTACAACTAGCTAGTCGACATTCGACACTGTCATTGAGTTATGCGATACACTGCTAATTGTCCAGAGACGGACTGTTCTACTGTATCACAGTTGTAAAGGGTGGTTAGACTAAAACTCATAAGAGTCAGTAATCTAATTTACAACTAGCTTATCGACAGTAGACACTTTCACTGAGTTTACGTGTGTGTGTGTGTGTGTGTGTGTGTGTGTGCTTCGTTAACATTCGGACTGTCCATTTTAAAATCGTTCGGGTATGCTGAAAACGAATATCGACAGGATAATTAGCACAGACACGTAGTTTTCGATATATTAATGCGTGTATTTTGAAATGTAACTCACTGGCAACCGTGTTTGAACAGGCGGCATACGAAAGGGGCCAACCCTCAGTTTGTTCAGGTATGCTGAAAACGAATATCGCAAGGAAAATTAGCACAGACTGACTATAGATTCACCATCAAAGTATCGAAATATTTTTTTTATTTTATAAAGGAATCACTACTTATCAAGCCCCAGAGGCCACTCGAGGGTAAGGGTTAAAGTGTGTACAGTAGTCAATGGGACAATATCATAGTAATCGTTAGAAGTGTAAATTTGGTAAATTGGATTACTTAAGAGGAACGGCTCATCAAGAACTTGTTTACATTGGACTTGAAGACGACGAAATAAAAATATAAAGTTGAAAGAACTAGCGAAAAATATCATTTTAACGATGCCTTTCAAATCGTAAACTGCTTGTTTACATTTGTGTACATTTTTCGAAGATAATAAAAAGTGTAAAAGAAAGCAAACCTTTAGAATCCTAAAAAGATCTCCCGGAAGCATTTTTGCAACATGAAAAATATACAAACCAAAATAAAGAGAGGAGGCAACCTACTCAAAAATATGATTTATTACATCGCCTAAAAAAAAAGAAGAATCAGGGCCTCCAATAATACGATAATTTGGTGGGGAAGTAAATTGTTTTCTTTTTTCTAACTTGGTTTTAAAAAAGTTTTTATTGCTAACATTTATTTTCATAAACACTAACCACACCTCACAACCCTAATCCGGCCGGTCGGGAAAAAAAGTTGTTATTTTTTTAAATTTTGGTGAAACGCACGCACGCACGCACGCACACACACATAAGCATATCGCTTGTCACCAAGCTAAAGAAGAGAGAGAGAGAGAGAGAGTGGGGGAAGGAGAGAAAGGGTCGTGTTCTCTGCACTGCACGTGCCGGGGTCAAACAGAAGTTAAATGAAATCGATTATAAATGGCTCGACAAAGTTGTGTCTGAACTTTTTATTCTATGAAACTTAAGATTAATAAAACGAAATAATCGTGACCCGTGGAAATTCCACGGCGAACATTTCGCATTCAATAAGAACAAAACGAAAAAGTAGTGAACAAATAAATATATAAGAAAATTAATGTTACCAAAGGCAAGATAAGTTACCCTACTACCTACCTAGATCACATTTTTGTTGTTTTAACTTATTTTAAAACGTTTATTTAACACAAACAAAAGTAGCGCACAGTTTTAAGTTAGAACAATAAATAAGTGTCTGACATTTTATAGACATCTTGTGAGACTCGATAATCGCTCCAAACTCGAAAATTAAGCAAAATACTGGTAGCAACACATCCAATAAATGTCAGCAAACGTTCGAACATGTTTTCTTTTTCACATTAGCGAAACTCTTATCAGAGCAAAAGCGAAAATGAGAAGCAAACACAAATGAAGAAGTCGGTTTTTATCGTTGAGCACAAAAACAAAAACAAAAACAAAAAAGAGTATCTAATCTAATAGGCCCCGTGCTATAGGTCAATCTCCAAAGTCTGTCCCATCGCCTCGGTGTTGCATCCTTGTTTACAAGTACTTTAATGGGATGTGCTCTGATGAACCCATAGCACTTATACCACCTCGACGTACAATGGCAAAATCACAGCGGTTTCACTTGGGGCCCCTAAAGGTCGGAAATCCTTCTACTCTAATAGTGTTTACTTTACGCAGACTTGCTATCGTATAGAAAAGTCGGTACTTAGTTGGATACGGGGTAATATTTAAAGATAGCGACCAGAGAAAAAAAATAGTCAAAAGGTCGCAACCAGGTGAAAAAATAGTAAAATAGTTTTATTTTGCTTTTATTAATTATTAATAAACGAATGAATCATTTCTATTTAAAATCCATTAAGTATTATGCATGCAAAACTTAAAAAACAAAACATGTTTCTAATGCATCAACATTATGTGAACAAGCTAAATCAAAGCTAAATAAATTTGACCTGATGTCGAGTTTATCTAAAAGCGATACTCGATTTTTCACTCGGAATTATTCCTCGTTCAATTCAAGTTTCACGACATATTGATTACATTGTTAGATGACAGTACAAAGAATAGATTTCTAAATAATAATGTTTTTATTTCGGCACGGTAGCACAACTGCATAGGATGCATATATTTTTTTCAAGGAGAGGTTGGGGTGTTTATACTACGCTGGGGTAGGTCGTAAAAATAACCGTTTTTTCCCCTTCATTCTGACCAAAGACCATTTGCTGCTAACCTCTCTGTTTCTCTCTCTCTCTCTCTCTCTCTCTCTCTCTCTCTTTCTCTCTCTCTCTCTCTCTCTCTGGCTTCTCCGTGCTCGTGCTACGAAGTTTATATATATATATATATATATATATATATATATATATATATATATATGAGAGAGAGAGAGAGATGGAGACAGAAAGAGAAAGGGGGAGAAGGGAGAGAGAGAGAGAGGGAGGGAGACAGAAAGAGAAAGAGGGGCAAAGGGGGGAGAAGGGAGAGAGAGAGAGAGAGAGAGAGAGAGAGAGAGAGAGAGAGAGAGAGAGAGAAATATGTGTGTCTACGCTCTCCGCCATCACGTCAACGAGGAAGGGAGAAGAAACGGAGACAGCTGAGAGGCACACACTCTATATAAACGCACACATACACACATACTTGCATAAACACACATACACGCACTCGCATAAACACACACACAAATACTTAAACACACCAACACACAAAAACACAAATCATTACTCTGTGTGTGTGTGTGTGTGTGTGTGTGTGTGTGTGTGTGTGTTTCGCTCCCCAGCTTTCTATATCATCTCCGTTTGACAAAGTTTTAATATTCAATACATTAAATCAACAGCTATAATTTATATGAATCGTCCTTGTATTTAGCTTGACTTTCTCAATTCAAATTGAGATTCGCCATTTTGATCCCAGGCAAAGAACAATTTTATTAGCGTGATGGTGCGAAGATCGGGGTGGCGACAATAAGTCGAGTGTCGGCATTCTTGTCCCTTTGAAGACGAACTAAGTTTTGGAAAAAGTTCAGTCTGAAATGGATTTCTGTTTACAACACACGGCCCAGGTTGGCCGATAAGTCTTCAAGTCTCTTCTTAAAGGGGCTTCTCCTTTAAGAATTTACAACTAGTTAATCTACTGAGTTATGCCAAACAGACGGACTGTTCCGCTGTATCACAGTGTGGCTAGACTAAAACTCATCAGAGAGTAATCTAATTTACAACTAGCTTATCGACAGTAGACACTTTCACTGGGTTTACGTGTGTGAGTGTGTGTGTGTGTGTGTGTCTCTGTGTGTGTGTATTTCGTTAACATTCGAAATATTGATTTTAAAACCGTTCAGGTATGCTGAAAACGAATATCGCAAGGAAAATTAGCAGAGACAAACAGTTTTGGAGCTAGTTTTATTAATGCGTGTATTTTGAAATGTAAATCACTGGCGACCATGTTTGAACAAGCGGCATATGAAAGGGGCCAACCCTCAGTTTGTTCAGGTATGCTGAAAACGAATATCGTAGGAAAATTAGCAGAGACAAATAGTTTTGGAGCTAGTTATATTAATGTGCGTATTTTGAAATGTAAATGCATAAACACACTCATACACACACTTTCATAAACACACACACTCGCATAAACACACACATATACACAAACACACACGTAGACACCAACACACCAACACAAATCAACTTTCCGTTAGAAGCTGTCATGGGGTGGGGACGGGTGGGTATCATAAGTGTCAAGTATATATATATAAATATATATATATATATATATAATTATATATATTATAATTATTTTTTAATTTTTTATAACTTTTCAAAGTTTCGGCTGCTAACCTCTCTCTCTCTCTCTCTTTGTCTCTCTCTCTCTGGCTTCTCCGTGCCACTGCCACTAAGTTATAAATATATATATATATATATATATATATATATATATATATATATATATATATATATATATATATATATATATATATATATCTTATAGAGAGAGAGAGAAAGAGAGAGAGACAGAGAGAGAGAGAGAGAGAGAGAATATGTGCTTCCACATCAAAGAGGGGCAGGAGCATAAACAGAGACAGAAGCACACACAAACACACACATACATACGCACTTTCATAAACACACACACACACTCGCATAAACACACACATACACGAACACACACGTACACACAAATACACAAACACAAATCAACTTTCCGTTAAAAGCTGTCATGAGGTGGCAGGGGTGGGTGTCATAAGTGTCAATCGAATTTGAAAGTTTGTTAACGAAATGGATTTATTTCAACTTCGTTTGACACGTGCCAATTCTCCGGCCCTTCACCCCCCTCCCTCTACCTGCCTCTCTCTTTACTAAGACTTTTCGGGTTGGGGTGTTTATGCTACGCTGGGGTAGGTCGTAAAAATAACCGGTTTTTTTTCGTTATTAAATTGTAATTTTTTAAGAAATCATTACCTTAAAAGTTAAGGAAGCCATTCTTAATGTAGAGAGGGGCATGTTAACTATTCTGTACTTTCATCGAATAATTTAATAAGCAAAAGATAGGATAAAATTGAATTTAACTTGAAAATTTTACCCCAAAATGTCGCAGAAGTTTTCTTTGATATTTCTTATTTTACAAGCTGCCCCAGCGTAGCATTAACACCTCCAATCCCTCCATGATAAGAACGGCTTTCTGAAAAAAAAAAACACCCCCAAGAAAGCCGTTCTTAACATGGAGAGATTGGAGGGGGTATTCCGGAAGTCGTTCTTAAAATGGGGAGAGGAGGGCGTTTTGTAACATCAAATGTTAAATAAAAATAAATAAAAATAAGATAAATAAAAAATAAATAAAAATAAAAATAATAAACATCAAATCAAATAAAAAAAACGATCAATGTATAGTATCTGTTAACGAAAATATTTTTTTTTTAATTATTAGCAAATAATTCAAAGAATAGATTTCTAAATAATACCGTTTTTATTTCGGCACGGTAGCATAACTGCATAAGATGCATATACTTTTTAACGTTTTCGTTTTTTTCCTATTATAATTATACGCATATTTTCTTGTGTCTATGACGTAACTGTTCCTTACTTTGTCTGTATCAATGTTACAGCATATTCCAAATATCACATCAATCTATAGAGTGGTTTAGTTAAGTGATATTTTAAGTTTTAATTGAAGAAAAAAAAACAGATACTACAGTTTGATTTTGTCCAAAATGTATGGATAGAAATATTTCTTTCCACGTGGCTATAAATTTCCGCTAAATTTCGTCCTTAGCGGAAATATATATTTATATATATATATATAAATATAAACGAAAGCAATATGCGGCGATCCCAAAATGTCGAATATTTAACATTTCAATGTCGGGCAAATTAAATAGATGGGTGACCCCCATTCGTAACTCGTAGATATGATTTCGACGTGATATAAAAAGTTTTAAAAATGAGCGACGGCCTCGAGAAGCTGCCAAAATAAATCCTAGCTTGTTCTGTGTTATAGGAGGAAATATGGGGAGTTGATGGCCTTCGTCGCATAGGGTAGAATTAGCTGCAAAGTTCTTTGCAAATAGTTTGGCCTTGTCTGCCGCTGACGAGATGACCTCTGGTCCATTGATAATGGTTGGGATAGAACGCACACTTCTGTTCAGGATCCTATTTGTTATTTGCCAAAACTGGTGGGAACCAAGCCACTGATCAGCTACCTTGGATTTAACAGACTGGGCATATAGCTCTCTTGCATTTTTTATTACTCTTTTACAGTGGTTGCTGGCAGTCCTGAAAGCAGCTTTAGTCTCAGTGCATCTATTACGTTGGTAGCTATGGAAAAAGTGATTTCTGTGCGCGATAGCAGCAGCACATTCTGGGGAGAACCATGGCTGGCTGTTAGGTTTTTGTTTGTTGGAATTTTTTAGATGGTATGAATTGGTCTATGCCTACAATTAACCATTCGGCCAGATCTGATACTATAGAGGACACTTCCTTTTTAAACATGGAGTGCAGAGGTAAATCAGATATGAATGTACGGAAGCTATCCCAGATATGAATGTACGGAAGCTATACAGTACGGTGGAGGGGTACGTCTGGGGGCTTCTTACATTTCATTTTTATCTTAACTGATACGACGGAGTGGTCGGAGGATCCTAGAGGAGAATGAACGGAACATGAACATAGCTCAGGGGAAGTTGAGAGAAAAAGGTCTAGGAGGCTTGCATATTGACCGGGTGTATGTCCCTGATAGTAGTCCCCCCCCCTACATCAAAGGTGTACCGTGCCTTGTTTGGAGTGAAAATGTAAAAAAAAAAAAAATCTTACTGCTCAACTCCCCACAACTATTCTCCTGTAAACATTATTGCGATTGGTAGTAGTTCTATGGCGGTTACCATAATGTAATTCTTGTTGGGTAGGTCACCATTTTGGCGGGTCTGCCTTTTGGGGAGTCGTCGAAATTAATATTTTATATTTTATTAATATTAATATTTTATATTCATTTCAGCGTACAAGTCGTATCGGGTTATAGAAAGTATTGATATTTTGGTATCATTGTTAATAGAATACTTTAATCGTTTTTTTTATTACTTTCGACTGTCAATAAAGTAAACGACGGAAGGGAGAATGATAGATATTGTATAGGAATAAAAACAGCCAAATATTTTTATATTTTTATGATTACGTTGGTGATCTTTTTTATACTAATTTCACCATGACATGTAAGTAAATAATGTTTTCACCTGAAATGTGGTTGTTTAAAAGTTCACTTATTTCTTTTTCTTTATATCTTTTTGCTGATCTAGTTCTGTTACGTTGATCGTCACCCGTTCCAAGATGTCCTCCGAACGTGCCAGTTATATCCACAAGTTCATCCGACAAAAGTTTCGATGATTAAAAAAATTTTTTTTTTGTAAAAAGCCGAGCGAATAAATTATTTTTTTAATTAAAAAAAAAATAAAAATAAAACAATGAAAAAAAAAAAAGACTGAGAAAATTTATTCTTTGTTATTTTTTTTTTTTTACCAATTTTTTTATTTGCTAAAAAAATTGTTTCTATAACAAATAAAAAAACTTAAATGAAAATTGTTTTTATTTTCTTTAAAAAAAAATTTACAGGTATCGGAATTGAAAAAAAGATATATCAAATTTCCGATGCCAAAAACGATTCTTTTAATTTTGTTTTTATTTGATTTTATTTAAAGCAAAATCTTCTACCGCTAATAATAAAATTATAAATATTTATTGCTTTTTAACTATTGATAAAACTAAAATCGATACATCATGCCTCACACAAGTATTTTTACGTTTGATAAATTTTTTTTTTTACATTGGCATCACCACTTATCAAGGCCAAGAGGCCACTCGAGGATAAGGGTTAAAGAGTGTACAGTAGAAATTGGACAATACAGTAATCGTTAGTAATGGAAATTACGTAAATTTGTTAACTTATATGGAACGGCTCATCAAAAACTTGTTTACGTTAGACTTGAACACAACCATATTGTAGTCAACTGGAAAGCAGGAAAACGGAAGACAATTACACAGGCGTGCAGTTCTAAGAACGAAGCTTTGTTCATAGAATCTACGTTTAGGTTTAGGCACAGATAAAGAGTGGGGGAAATTATTGATAGTGTTTTCAGCTAGTCTAGTGTTTCTTGTAAAAGTTTGACGAGGGGAGGACCATAGATTGGAGCTCAACCGAGCACTTGCCATGAAAATAACGATAAAGCAGAGACAAACTCGCAACATCTCTTCTGTGAGAAAGAGGTTGCAGGGAAGAGAAAAAGACATCCCTACGAGGCTATAAAGTCTATTTTGAACTCTATCAAGGCAGGACAAGTCCTTTCTAGCAACTACTGCCCAAATGTGGCAACAGTACTCCATCCTTGGACGTACCTGGCCCTTATATAGATAGAGAATTGCATCAGCAGTGAGATATCTACTGGATCGATAGAAGGATCCCACCATTTTTCCAGCGGTCTTGGCAACAGATTTAATGTATGTGTTCCATTTAAGATCAGGAATGTGGAATTGTCTTCCGTTTTCCTGCTTTCCAGCTGACTACAATATGGTTGTCTTCAAGTCTAACGTAAACAAATTCTTGATGAGCCGTTCCACTTAACAAATTTACTGAAATTTCCATTACTAATGATTACTGTATTGTCCAATTTCTACTGTACATTCTTTAACCCTTATCCTCGAGTGGCCTCTTGGCCTTGATAAGTGGTGACGCCTATTTAAAAAAAATAAAAGAGGAAAAAAGAAGTGCACTTATTGATCCGCGCTATTTTCAAGTTTAATTAAAGTTTTATGATATCTGTTTTTTTATTAAATTGTAAGGTTAAAGTACAGAATAGGTACAAAACACCCTACCCTCCCCAGGTTAAGAATGGCTTTCTAAATAAGAACGTTATTATTTCAGCACGAATCAATAAGTGCACTAGAACCGGGTTTTTTTTTTAAATAATATAAACATTTCGGGTTTGTGTTACTGTACACATAGATTGGAAAAAGTTGTCAAAAACAAATATCTAACAAATAAATGTTATCAAAGGCAAGATAAGTTACTTTTCTACCTAGTTTGAGAAAATGAGTTAAAAATAAAACACTAGAAAATAGTGTTAAAAAACCTACCGAATATATGTCAGCCCATGTCACGGTAACATATATAGAGCGAGTTTCTAACAGTATTTTGTATATTTTTTATTTTTAACTCATTTTCCCAATCTTACTGTGTTCAGTAGAGAGTTTGATAACATTTATATATTATATATTTGTTTTGTATTTTTTTTTTTTCAACTTTTACGCTTTACGGATTAACCTTAGAATTTCCACAGGTCTCATTAGTTAAAACGAATTATTTCGCAGTTCAAATTGGCGTGAAATAAACAAATCTGACTGACACAGGGTTTGCCATTTCCGGTTGTCGCCGCCGACAACGCTCTTATATTTACAATCGAAAGCGTCGCCAAGTTCGTTCGTCGCTGTGTCTGTGTGTGTAGGAGTGGGGGCAAAGTTGTAACATTCAATAAAATCAACAGCTTTAATTTCTATGAATCGTCATTCGCGTATCGGTGCGAAGTCGAGTGTCGGCGTTCTTGTCTCGTTGAAGGAGAAGTAAGTTTTTTTTTAACACAGTTGAGTTGGAAATGGATTTCTGCACGTGCATGGCTGGACGATAAGAATAACAATACAAATAACAATAATTATTATCTTCAAGTCTCTTCTTAAAGGGATTTTTCGGCTGGCTACGAAGTTACAACTAGCTAATCGACACTCGACACCGTCAATGAGTTATACGAAACAGACGGACTGTTCCGCTGTATCAAAGTTATTAAGTGTGGTTAGACTGAAACTCATCAAAGCCAGTAATCTAAGTTTCAACTAGCTAATAGACATTATTCGGCACTTTCAATGAGTTATGCGATCACCGCCACTTGTCCAAAAAACGGACTGTTCCGCTGTATCACAGTTATTAAGGGTGGTTAGAGTGTAACTCATCAGAGCCAGTAACCTAACTTACAACTAGCTAGTCGACATTCGACACTGTCATTGAGTTATGCGATACACTGCTAATTGTCCAGAGACGGACTGTTCTACTGTATCACAGTTGTAAAGGGTGGTTAGACTAAAACTCATAAGAGCCAGTAATCTAATTTACAACTAGCTTATCGACAGTAGACACTTTCACTGAGTTTACGTGTGTGTGTGTGTGTGTGTGTGTGCTTCGTTAACATTCGGACTGTCCATTTTAAAATCGTTCGGGTATGCTGAAAACGAATATCGACAGGATAATTAGCACAGACACGTAGTTTTCGATATATTAATGCGTGTATTTTGAAATGTAACTCACTGGCAACCATGTTTGAACAGGCGGCATACGAAAGGGGCCAACCCTCAGTTTGTTCAGGTATGCTGAAAACGAATATCGCAAGGAAAATTAGCACAGACTGACTATAGATTCACCATCAAAGTATCGAAATATTTTTTTTATTTTATAAAGGAATCACTACTTATCAAGCCCCAGAGGCCACTCGAGGGTAAGGGTTAAAGTGTGTACAGTAGTCAATGGGACAATATCATAGTAATCGTTAGAAGTGTAAATTTGGTAAATTGGATTACTTAAGAGGAACGGCTCATCAAGAACTTGTTTACATTGGACTTGAAGACGACGAAATAAAAATATAAAGTTGAAAGAACTAGCGAAAAATATCATTTTAACGATGCCTTTCAAATCGTAAACTGCTTGTTTACATTTGTGTACATTTTTCGAAGATAATAAAAAGTGTAAAAGAAAGCAAACCTTTAGAATCCTAAAAAGATCTCCCGGAAGCATTTTTGCAACATGAAAAATATACAAACCAAAATAAAGAGAGGAGGAAACCTACTCAAAAATATGGTTTATTACATCGCCTAAAAAAAAAGAAGAATCAGGGCCTCCAATAATACGATAATTTGGTGGGGAAGTAAATTGTTTTCTTTTTTCTAACTTGGTTTTAAAAAAGTTTTTATTGCTAACATTTATTTTCATAAACTCTAACCACACCTCACAACCCTAATCCCGACCGGTCGGGAAAAAAAGTTTTTATTTTTTTAAATTTTGGTGAAACGCACGCACGCACGCACGCACACACACATAAGCATATCGCTTGTCACCAAGCTAAAGAAGAGAGAGAGAGAGAGAGTGGGGGAAGGAGAGAAAGGGTCGTGTTCTCTGCACTGCACGTGCCGGGGTCAAACAGAAGTTAAATGAAATCGATTATAAATGGCTCGACAAAGTTGTGTCTGAACTTTTTATTCTATGAAACTTAAGATTAATAAAACGAAATAATCGTGACCCGTGGAAATTCCACGGCGAACATTTCGCATTCAATAAGAACAAAACGAAAAAGTAGTGAACAAATAAATATATAAGAAAATTAATGTTACCAAAGGCAAGATAAGTTACCCTACTACCTACCTAGATCACATTTTTGTTGTTTTAACTTATTTTAAAACGTTTATTTAACACAAACAAAAGTAGCGCACAGTTTTAAGTTAGAACAATAAATAAGTGTCTGACATTTTATAGACATCTTGTGAGACTCGATAATCGCTCCAAACTCGAAAATTAAGCAAAATACTGGTAGCAACACATCCAATAAATGTCAGCAAACGTTCGAACATGTTTTCTTTTTCACATTAGCGAAACTCTTATCAGAGCAAAAGCGAAAATGAGAAGCAAACACAAATGAAGAAGTCGGTTTTTATCGTTGAGCACAAAAACAAAAACAAAAACAAAAAAGAGTATCTAATCTAATAGGCCCCGTGCTATAGGTCAATCTCCAAAGTCTGTCCCATCGCCTCGGTGTTGCATCCTTGTTTACAAGTACTTTAATGGGATGTGCTCTGATGAACCCATAGCACTTATACCACCTCGACGTACAATGGCAAAATCACAGCGGTTTCACTTGGGGCCCCTAAAGGTCGGAAATCCTTCTACTCTAATAGTGTTTACTTTACGCAGACTTGCTATCGTATAGAAAAGTCGGTACTTAGTTGGATACGGGGTAATATTTAAAGATAGCGACCAGAGAAAAAAAATAGTCAAAAGGTCGCAACCAGGTGAAAAAATAGTAAAATAGTTTTATTTTGCTTTTATTAATTATTAATAAACGAATGAATCATTTCTATTTAAAATCCATTAAGTATTATGCATGCAAAACTTAAAAAACAAAACATGTTTCTAATGCATCAACATTATGTGAACAAGCTAAATCAAAGCTAAATAAATTTGACCTGATGTCGAGTTTATCTAAAAGCGATACTCGATTTTTCACTCGGAATTATTCCTCGTTCAATTCAAGTTTCACGACATATTGATTACATTGTTAGATGACAGTACAAAGAATAGATTTCTAAATAATAATGTTTTTATTTCGGCACGGTAGCACAACTGCATAGGATGCATATATATTTTTTTCAAGGAGAGGTTGGGGTGTTTATACTACGCTGGGGTAGGTCGTAAAAATAACCGTTTTTTCCCCTTCATTCTGACCAAAGACCATTTGCTGCTAACCTCTCTGTTTCTCTCTCTCTCTCTCTCTCTTTCTCTCTCTCTCTCTCTCTCTCTCTGGCTTCTCCGTGCTCGTGCTACGAAGTTTATATATATATATATATATATATATATATATATATATATATGAGAGAGAGAGAGATGGAGACAGAAAGAGAAAGGGGGAGAAGGGAGAGAGAGAGAGAGAGAGGGAGGGAGACAGAAAGAGAAAGAGGGGCAAAGGGGGGAGAAGGGAGAGAGAGAGAGAGAGAGAGAGAGAGAGAGAGAGAGAGAGAGAGAAATATGTGTGTCTACGCTCTCCGCCATCACGTCAACGAGGAAGGGAGAAGAAACGGAGACAGCTGAGAGGCACACACTCTATATAAACGCACACATACACACATACTTGCATAAACACACATACACGCACTCGCATAAACACACACACAAATACTTAAACACACCAACACACAAAAACACAAATCATTACTGTGTGTGTGTGTGTGTGTGTGTGTGTGTGTGTGTGTGTGTGTTTCGCTCCCCAGCTTTCTATATCATCTCCGTTTGACAAAGTTTTAATATTCAATACATTAAATCAACAGCTATAATTTATATGAATCGTCCTTGTATTTAGCTTGACTTTCTCAATTCAAATTGAGATTCGCCATTTTGATCCCAGGCAAAGAACAATTTTATTAGCGTGATGGTGCGAAGATCGGGGTGGCGACAATAAGTCGAGTGTCGGCATTCTTGTCCCTTTGAAGACGAACTAAGTTTTGGAAAAAGTTCAGTCTGAAATGGATTTCTGTTTACAACGCACGGCCCAGGTTGGCCGATAAGTCTTCAAGTCTCTTCTTAAAGGGGCTTCTCCTTTAAGAATTTACAACTAGTTAATCTACTGAGTTATGCCAAAAAGACGGGCTGTTCCGCTGTATCACAGTGTGGCTAGACTAAAACTCATCAGAGAGTAATCTAATTTACAACTAGCTTATCGACAGTAGACACTTTCACTGGGTTTACGTGTGTGTGTGTGAGTGTGTGTGTGTGTGTGTGTGTGTGTGTGTGTGTGTATCTGTGTGTGTGTATTTTGTTAACATTCGAAATGTTGATTTTAAAACCGTTCAGGTATGTGAAAACGAATATCGCAAGGAGAATTAGCAGAGACAAACAGTTTTGGAGCTAGTTTTATTAATGCGTGTATTTTGAAATGTAAATCACTGACGACCATGTTTGAACAGGCGGCATATGAAAGGGGCCAACCCTCAGTTTGTTCAGGTATGCTGAAAACGAATATCGTAGGAAAATTAGCAGAGACAAATAGTTTTGGAGCTAGTTATATTAATGCGCGTATTTTGAAATGTAAATGCATAAACACACTCATACACACACTTTCATAAACACACACACTCGCATAAACACACACATATACACAAACACACACGTAGACACAAATACACACCAACACAAATCAACTTTCCGTTAGAAGCTGTCATGGGGTGGGGACGGGTGGGTGTCATAAGTGTCAAGCGAATTTGAAAGTTTGTTAACGAAATATATATATATATATATATATATATATATATTATAATTATTTTTTAATTTTTTATAATTTTTCAAAGTTTCGGCTGCTAACCTCTCTCTCTTTCTTTGTCTCTCTGTCTCTGTCTCTGTCTGTCTGTCTGTCTGTCTGTCTGTCTGTCTCTCTCTTTCTCTCTCTCTCTCTCTCTCTCTCTGGCTTCACCGTGCCACTGCCACTAAGTTATATATATATATATATATATATATATATATATATATATCTTAGAGAGAGAGAGAGAGAGAGATAGAGAGAGATAGAGAGAGAGAGACAGAGAGAGAGAGAGAATATGTGCTTCCACATCAAAGAGGGGCAGGAGCATAAACAGAGACAGAAGCACACACAAACACACACATACATACGCACTTTCATAAACACACACACACACTCGCATAAACACACACATACACGAACACACACATACACACAAATACACAAACACAAATCAACTTTCCGTTAAAAGCTGTCATGAGGTGGCAGGGGTGGGTGTCATAAGTGTCAATCGAATTTGAAAGTTTGTTAACGAAATGGATTTATTTCAACTCCGTTTGACACGTCCCAATTCTCCGGCCCTTCACCCCCCTCCCTCTACCTGCCTCTCTCTTTACTAAGACTTTTCGGTTGGGGTGTTTTTGCTACGCTGGGGTAGATCGTAAAAATAACCGGTTTTTTTTTTCGTTATTAAATTGTAATTTTTTAAGAAATCATTACCTTAAAAGTTAAGGAAGCCATTCTTAATGTAGAGAGGGGCATGTTAACTATTCTGTACTTTCATCGAATAATTTAATAAGCAAAAGATAGGATAAAATTGAATTTAACTTGAAAATTTTACCCAAAAATGTCGCAGAAGTTTTCTTTGATATTTCTTATTTTACAAGCTGCCCCAGCGTAGCATTAACACCTCCAATCCCTCCATGATAAGAACGTCTTTCTGAAAAAAAACACCCCCAAGAAAGCCGTTCTTAACATGGAGAGATTGGAGGGGGTATTCCGGAAGTCGTTCTTAAAATGGGGAGAGGAGGGCGTTTTGTAACATCAAATGTTAAATAAAAATAAATAAAAATAAGATAAATAAAAAATAAATAACAATAAAAATAAAAAAACATCAAATCAAATAAAAAAAACGATCAATGTATAGTATCTGTTAACGAAAATATTTTTTTTAATTATTAGCAAATAATTCAAAGAACAGATTTCTAAATAATACCGTTTTTATTTCGGCACGGTAGCATAACTGCATAAGATGCATATACTTTTTAACGTTTTCGTTTTTTTCCTATTATAATTATACGCATATTTTCTTGTGTCTATGACGTAACTGTTCCTTACTTTGTCTGTATCAATGTTACAGCATATTCCAAATATCACATCAATCTATAGAGTGGTTTAGTTAAGTGATATTTTAAGTTTTAATTGAAGAAAAAAAAAAAACAGATACTACAGTTTGATTTTGTCCAAAATGTATGGATAGAAATATTTCTTTCCACGTGGCTATAGATTTCCGCTAAATTTCGTCCTTAGCAGAAATATATATATATATATATATATATATATATATATATATATATATATATATATATATATATATAATATATAATTATATATATATATATATTTTATATATATATATATATAAATATATATATATATATATATATATATATTTATATATATATCATAGGACGAAATTTAGCGGAAATATATATATATATATATATATATTTATATATATATATATATATATATTATAATTATGTTTTAATTTTTTATAACTTTTAAAAGTTTCAGCTGCTAACCTCTCTCTCTCTCTCTCTCTCTCTCTCTCTCTCTCTCTCTCGCTCACTCGCTCTCGCGCACGCGCGCTTCTCCGTGTCCTTATATATAGACAGACAGAGAGGGAAAAGGGGGGAGGGACCGAAAGAGAGAGAGAATGTGCCTACGCTCTCGTCCACATGCTTGCACGCCAACGACGCACACACCCACATACACACACACTTGCATTCACACACACATACACAGACGCACACACGTCCACATTCACTCTTCAAACTAAACAAGTTTAAATCAACCAATGAAAAACAGCTACGTAACACAAACTCCATAAAAGGTAAAAAGTTTGTAACGTCGACTGGAAAATGTTTAATTTTTCCCGGAAAAAGTTAACGGTTTTCACGCCGATGGTGAAATATAAAAGAGCCCCAAAACGGGCTGCAAATTCAGTTTGACCGTGGCAGCGAGAGATGTTCCAGAAGAATAGATGACCAGCCCGACGACCCAGCTAAGCCGCTGCCCTGCCGCTGTTTTATTTCTGCCTATTTCTCTGATGCCAAACAAATTTAAAGGTATTTATATTTTATTATACTAAATACTGTTAGAAACCTAGCAAGCGATATTACCGTGATAATTGTGCAGTTTATAAACCGTGCTGTTGTTGGATAAAATATTTTTAATTTAAATCTAAATTAACGTTTTTTTTTATTTAATTTGTTAGATGAAAGTATATATATAATATTATTTAAGGGCGGTCGATAAACTGTAGAATTTCACGTGACAATTGTGCAGTTTATAAACCGTGATGTTCTTGGATAAAATATTTTTAATTTAAATCTAAATTAACGTCTTTTAATTAAATTTGTTAGGTGAAAGTATATATATAATATTATTTAAGGGCGGTCGATAAACTAGAATTTCACGTGACAATTGTGCAGTTTATAAACCGTGCTGTTCTTGGATAAAATATTTTTAATTTAAATCTAAATTAACGTCTTTTAATTTAATTTGTTAGGTGAAAGTATATATATAATATTATTTAAGGGCGGTCGATAAACTGTAGAATTTCACGTGACAATTGTGCAGTTTATAAACCGTGATGTTCTTGGATAAAATATTTTTAATTTAAATCAAAATTAACGTCTTTTAATTAAATTTGTTAGGTGAAAGTATATATATAATATTATTTAAGGGCGGTCGATAAACTAGAATTTCACGTGACAATTGTGCAGTTTATAAACCGTGCTGTTCTTGGATAAAATATTTTTAATTTAAATCTAAATTAACGTCTTTTAATTTAATTTGTTAGATGAAAGTATATATATAATATTATTTAAGGGCGGTCGATAAACTAGAATTTCACGTGACAATTGTGCAGTTTATAAACCGTGCTGTTCTTGGATAAAACATTTTTAATTTAAATCTAAATAAACGTCTTTTAATTTAATTTGTTAGATGAAAGTATACATATAATATTATTTAACGGCGGTCAATAAACTGTAGAATTAGCGTGACAATTGTGCAGTTTATAAACCGTGGTGTTCTTGGATAAAATTCTTGATGTGTATTTTCCCCCCTAAAGTCCAACCCTATCCTCACCGTGGTAGGGGGGTGTAACGTTGTAGTTTAACAGCTACACGGCTAAATGGGCTCTGGCAAAAAAAAAAAAAAAAAATCCAGAAAATGTCGGCATTAGTTTGTTGCGTCCGTCATCTGGTCGTCTTTTTATACGCTTGCATGTGGCGAGCAAAAAGGCGTGAAGGGGGCAGGCTGAAAGGAGAACAATACCCGAAAGATGTAAACCGAACGAAAGAGAAAAATGGGCCTCCCTGCAAGGCCCCGTGCTCTCCCCAGCCTGCTCCCAGTTTCCCCGACTTTGCATGCAACTGGTTTTGAGCTTTTGGAAAGCTCTTTTCTCAGTGTCGGGGTGTTGACTCCACTTCCAAGTTAATAAATAGCTGCAAGTCTGGGTACGGTCCGATTGGTTCCGAAGCTCTTCCGCTGTGAGGTGCGCTTTCGAATCTCCGGAAGGGGGCTACCCTCTAAGCAGGCGACACGTGCTCGTGTTACTATGTAATGCATGCTTGCCTCGACTCGACTAAGGACGACTAGAGTTCGACTAGATTGTGTGCTCACAAGCCGCTTTAAGGCCGCTTTTATTATTCCTACTGTCTACGAACTCCGAAACGGTATGGTAGTGCAATTATATATGACCGTCCTCCGATACGAAATGGTAGTGCAATTATATATGACGGTCCTCCGATACGAAATGGTAGTGCAATTATATATGACCGTCCTCCGATACGAAATGGTAGTGCAATTATATATGACGGTCCTCCGATATGATAGTAGGAATGCCAGTTTTGTGAGCGATCATCGCCGTCTTATGAACACAAACTAGTGGTATCTTTACGAATCCTGTTGGGTAGAGAGAACACCTCTGTTTTCTGCTCCGCCTGTTATTCTGAGTAGAAACCGCTTTTTAGGAGATGTTCGCAGCAAAGCTTGTTTTTATATAGTGCCTCTCCTTTCGGGAGTTCATCACCTCGCTGCCCAGACAAGAGCTTTCCCCGGCGGAACCTGGATTTTTTCTTTATTTTTTGTTTTACTTTCCAGTTTAATGGCGAACAAACAGTCACCAGCAAGTGGTCTGCACCGACAGGAAGATGAGTATAGTATCACCCTTTATTCTTTCTATTTCGATTTCAGTCTTTGTGATTTGATAATTTAATTTAACTGTTTCCATTGTTCCAGCTTTCACACAGCAGTAGATTATCAACACTATAAATATCATCTCTTTTTTATAGATTGGAAGAAGCAGCGAAACCTAGCAGCATCACCGTTCCTGTCTGCAACATGTCTTGTGCACTTTGAATCAAGTATTTCTTTCTTTGCGTTCAAGCACATCTGGGTACAATCAAACTGTGTATGTCTATCTGTTTCTTCCAACATTAGCATCTCAAAGTGTTGGCAGCAATCATTGTCATAGAAATAGAGTAAGTATTCTTTTTCTTTCCTTCTGTGTGTATATCTTTGTAATTTCAGGTACTCCTCTTGATCATGATGGAATTCTACTATCAGCTATTGTGAGAATTATGTGGATTGGAAAAAACAACTGAATCCAGCAGCATCAGCTATCCTAGCTGCCACATGTTTCCTGTAGTTACAGAAGTCCTCAAGTAAGTGTTTCTTTCTTTGTGTACATGCACATCTGGGTAAAATCAAATTCTAAACTATTAGCTTTATTTAAATGAATTCAGTTCTGCTTGTATTTCTTCTCATCAGCTAACTTATGCAACTACAAAAAAAAGTAGTACATGGGTGTTTGATCATAGCCAGAAAGTTAACTATATCATTAAAAAAAAATCCATTAGTTATGTTGTCTTTCTTTATTATATAAATCAAAAAAAAAGTTTTTAAATAATTAAAAGAAAAAAAATCATCACAGTAAAAATTATATATATGTAACAAAGAACACAAACAAACATAAAATTGCCATTAGTTTCAGCAAGAAGCAGAAAAGAGAAAATGTGGAGATAACACCTGGGAAGTAACAGGTAAGAATTTTCTTTATTTCTTTTATTTCTTGTCTCGAATAGCACATAGATTTTTTTCATGTATCAATTAAAAAAAATAACCCAAGTCAAACAATTGATGGAAAAACTAAGCATTAAAGTTCAATTAAGCATTAAAAACATAACTTCTAATAATTATGTGATGTTTATACAAATTGCCTCCCTTGAATATATATGTATATTAAAAAAATAACTCCTAATAATTATGTGATCTATATACCAATTCTGTCCCTTGAATATATATATATATATATATATATATATATATATATATATTCAAGGGAGAAAATTTGTATATAGATCACATAATTATTAGAAGAGATCACATAATTAGTAGAAGCTATTTTTTTAATTGAAATAAATATATATATATATATATGTTTCATTTAAAAAAATAACTTCTAATAATTATGTGATCTATATACAAATTCTCTCCCTTGAATATATATATATTATATATATATTTATTTCAATTAAAAAAATCACTTCTAACAATTATGATCTATATACAAATTGTCTCCCTTGAATATAAATATATATTAAAAACAATAACTTCTAATAATTATGTGATCTATATACAAATTGTCTCCCTTGAATATATATATAAACATATGTCTTTATTGCTCTGTGTCTCATTGAGCACTCTTATATAACTTTGGTTAAATCAATGTTTATTTAGCCGGTAATAAAATAAACGTTTTATAATATCAGCTCTGTCTAGTGTTGAGCACTTATTTAAAGTGTAATTATTAAGTAAAAATCTAAATAAAATGTCTTTATTGCTCTGTGTCTCATTGAGCACTCTTATATAACTTTGGTTAAATCTTAATGTTTATTTAGCCTTTAATAAAATAAACGTTTTATAATATCATCTCTGTCATGTGTTGAGCACTTATTTAAAGTGTAATTATTAAGTAAAAATCTAAATACAATGTCTTTATTGCTCTGTGTCTCATTGAGCACTCTTATATAACTTTGGTTAAATCTTAATGTTTATTTAGCCTTTAATAAAATAAACGTTTTATAATATCAGCTCTGTCATGTGTTGAGAACTTATTTAAAGTGTAATTATTAAGTAAAAATCTAAATAAAATGTCTTTATTGCTCTGTGTCTTATTGAGCACTCTTATATAACTTTGGCTAAATCTAAATGTTTATTTAGCCTTTAATAAAATAAACGTTTTATAATATCAGCTCTGTCATGTGTTGAGAACTTATTTAAAGTGTAATTATTAAGTAAAAATCTAAATAAAATGTCTTTATTGCTCTGTGTCTCATTGAGCACTCTTATATAACTTTGGTTAAATCTTAATGTTATTTAGCCTGTAATAAAATAAACGTTTTATAATATCAGCTCTGTCTAGTCGTGAGCACTTATTTAAAGTGTAATTATTAAGTAAAAATCTAAATAAAATGTCTTTATTGCTCTGTGTCTCATTGAGCACTCTTATATAACTTTGGTTAAATCTTAATGTTTATTCAGCCTGTAATAAAATAAACGTTTTATAATATCAGCTCTGTCTAGTGTTGAGCACTTATTTAAAGTGTAATTATTTAGTAAAAATCTAAATAAAATGTCTTTATTGCTCTGTGTCTCATTGAGCACTCTTATATAACTCTAGTTAAATCTTAATGTTTATTCAGCCTGTAATAAAATAAACGTTTTATAATATCAGCTCTGTCTAGTCGTGAGCACTTATTTAAAGTGTAATTATTAAGTAAAAATCTAAATAAAATGTCTTTATTGCTCTGTGTGTCATTGAGCACTCTTATATAACTTTGGTTAAATCTTAATGTTTATTTAGCCTGTAATAACATAAACGTTTTATAATATCAGCTCTGTCTAGTGTTGAGAACTTATTTAAAGTGTAATTATTAAGTAAAAATCTAAATAAAATGTCTTTATTGCTCTGTGTGTCATTGAGCACTCTTATATAACTTTGGTTAAATCTTAATGTTTATTTAGCCTGTAATAACATAAACGTTTTATAATATCAGCTCTGTCTAGTGTTGAGAACTTATTTAAAGTGTAATTATTAAGTAAAAATCTAAATAAAATGTCTTTATTGCTCTGTGTCTCATTGAGCACTCTTATATAACTCTAGTTAAATCTTAATGTTTATTCAGCCTGTAATAAAATAAACGTTTTATAATATCAGCTCTGTCTAGTGTTGAGCACTTATTTAAAGTGTAATTATTAAGTAAAAATCTAAATAAAATGTCTTTATTGCTCTGTGTCTTATTGAGCACTCTTATATAACTTTGGTTAAATCTAAATGTTTATTTAGCCTGTAATAACATAAACGTTTTATAATATCAGCTCTGTCATGTGTTGAGCACTTATTTAAAGTGTAATTATTAAGTAAAAATCTAAATAAAATGTCTTTATTGCTCTGTGTCTCATTGAGCACTCTTATATAACTATGGTTTAATCTAAATGTTTATTCAGCCTGTAATAAAATAAACGTTTTATAATATCAGCTCTGTCTAGTGTTGAGCACTTATTTAAAGTGTAATTATTAAGTAAAAATCTAAATAAAATGTCTTTATTGCTCTGTGTGTCATTGAGCACTCTTATATAACTTTGGTTAAATCTAAATGTTTATTTAGCCTGTAATAAAATAAACGTTTTATAATATCAGCTCTGTCTAGTGTTGAGCACTTATTTAAAGTGTAATTATTAAGTAAAAATCTAAATAAAATGTCTTTATTGCTCTGTGTCTCATTGAGCACTCTTATATAACTCTAGTTAAATCTAAATGTTTATTTAGCCTGTAATAAAATAAACGTTTTATAATATCAGCTCTGTCTAGTGTTGAGCACTTTTTTAAAGTGTAATTATTAAGTAAAAATCTAAATAAAATGTCTTTATTTCTCTGTGTCTCATTGAGCACTCTTATATAACTTTGGTTAAATCTTAATGTTTATTTAGCCTGTAATAAAATAAACGTTTTATAATATCAGCTCTGTCTAGTGTTGAGCACTTATTTAAAGTGTAATTATTAAGTAAAAATCTAAATAAAATGTCTTTATTGCTCTGTGTCTCATTGAGCACTCTTATATAACTCTAGTTAAATCTTAATGTTTATTTAGCCTGTAATAAAATAAACGTTTTATAATATCAATCAGCTCTGTCTAGTGTTGAGCACTTATTTAAAGTGTAATTATTAAGTAAAAATCTAAATAAAATGTCTTTATTGCTCTGTGTCTCATTGAGCACTCTTATATAACTTTGGTTAAATCTTAATGTTTATTTAGCCTGTAATAAAATAAACGTTTTATAATATCAGCTCTGTCATGTGTTGAGCACTTATTTAAAGTGTAATTATTAAGTAAAAATCTAAATAAAATGTCTTTATTGCTCTGTGTCTCATTGAGCACTCTTATATAACTATGGTTTAATCTAAATGTTTATTCAGCCTGTAATAAAATAAACGTTTTATAATATCAGCTCTGTCTAGTGTTGAGCACTTATTTAAAGTGTAATTATTAAGTAAAAATCTAAATAAAATGTCTTTATTGCTCTGTGTGTCATTGAGCACTCTTATATAACTTTGGTTAAATCTAAATGTTTATTTAGCCTGTAATAAAATAAACGTTTTATAATATCAGCTCTGTCTAGTGTTGAGCACTTATTTAAAGTGTAATTATTAAGTAAAAATCTAAATAAAATGTCTTTATTGCTCTGTCTCATTGAGCACTCTTATATAACTCTAGTTAAATCTTAATGTTTATTTAGCCTGTAATCAAATAAACGTTTTATAATATCAGCTCTGTCTAGTGTTGAGCACTTATTTAAAGTGTAATTATTAAGTAAAAATCTAAATAAAATATCTTTATTGCTCTCTGTGTCATTGAGCACTCTTATATAACTTTGGTTAAATCTTAATGTTTATTTAGCCTGTAATAAAATAAACGTTTTATAATATCAGCTCTGTCTAGTGTTGAGCACTTATTTAAAGTGTAATTATTAAGTAAAAATCTAAATAAAATATCTTTATTGCTCTCTGTGTCATTGAGCACTCTTATATAACTTTGGTTAAATCTTAATGTTTATTTAGCCTGTAATAAAATAAACGTTTTATAATATCAGCTCTGTCTAGTCGTGAGCACTTATTTAAAGTGTAATTATTAAGTAAAAATCTAAATAAAATGTCTTTATTGCTCTGTGTGTCATTGAGCACTCTTATATAACTTTGGTTAAATCTTAATGTTTATTTAGCCTGTAATAACATAAACGTTTTATAATATCAGCTCTGTCTAGTGTTGAGCACTTATTTAAAGTGTAATTATTAAGTAAAAATCTAAATAAAATGTCTTTATTGCTCTGTGTGTCATTGAGCACTCTTATATAACTTTGGTTAAATCTTAATGTTTATTTAGCCTGTAATAACATAAACGTTTTATAATATCAGCTCTGTCTAGTGTTGAGAACTTATTTAAAGTGTAATTATTAAGTAAAAATCTAAATAAAATGTCTTTATTGCTCTGTGTCTCATTGAGCACTCTTATATAACTCTAGTTAAATCTTAATGTTTATTCAGCCTGTAATAAAATAAACGTTTTATAATATCAGCTCTGTCTAGTGTTGAGCACTTATTTAAAGTGTAATTATTAAGTAAAAATCTAAATAAAATGTCTTTATTGCTCTGTGTCTTATTGAGCACTCTTATATAACTTTGGTTAAATCTAAATGTTTATTTAGCCTGTAATAACATAAACGTTTTATAATATCAGCTCTGTCATGTGTTGAGCACTTATTTAAAGTGTAATTATTAAGTAAAAATCTAAATAAAATGTCTTTATTGCTCTGTGTCTCATTGAGCACTCTTATATAACTATGGTTTAATCTAAATGTTTATTCAGCCTGTAATAAAATAAACGTTTTATAATATCAGCTCTGTCTAGTGTTGAGCACTTATTTAAAGTGTAATTATTAAGTAAAAATCTAAATAAAATGTCTTTATTGCTCTGTGTGTCATTGAGCACTCTTATATAACTTTGGTTAAATCTAAATGTTTATTTAGCCTGTAATAAAATAAACGTTTTATAATATCAGCTCTGTCTAGTGTTGAGCACTTATTTAAAGTGTAATTATTAAGTAAAAATCTAAATAAAATGTCTTTATTGCTCTGTGTCTCATTGAGCACTCTTATATAACTCTAGTTAAATCTTAATGTTTATTTAGCCTGTAATAAAATAAACGTTTTATAATATCAGCTCTGTCTAGTGTTGAGCACTTTTTTAAAGTGTAATTATTAAGTAAAAATCTAAATAAAATGTCTTTATTTCTCTGTGTCTCATTGAGCACTCTTATATAACTTTGGTTAAATCTTAATGTTTATTTAGCCTGTAATAAAATAAACGTTTTATAATATCAGCTCTGTCTAGTGTTGAGCACTTATTTAAAGTGTAATTATTAAGTAAAAATCTAAATAAAATGTCTTTATTGCTCTGTGTCTCATTGAGCACTCTTATATAACTCTAGTTAAATCTTAATGTTTATTTAGCCTGTAATAAAATAAACGTTTTATAATATCAATCAGCTCTGTCTAGTGTTGAGCACTTATTTAAAGTGTAATTATTAAGTAAAAATCTAAATAAAATGTCTTTATTGCTCTGTGTCTCATTGAGCACTCTTATATAACTTTGGTTAAATCTTAATGTTTATTTAGCCTGTAATAAAATAAACGTTTTATAATATCAGCTCTGTCATGTGTTGAGCACTTATTTAAAGTGTAATTATTAAGTAAAAATCTAAATAAAATGTCTTTATTGCTCTGTGTCTCATTGAGCACTCTTATATAACTATGGTTTAATCTAAATGTTTATTCAGCCTGTAATAAAATAAACGTTTTATAATATCAGCTCTGTCTAGTGTTGAGCACTTATTTAAAGTGTAATTATTAAGTAAAAATCTAAATAAAATGTCTTTATTGCTCTGTGTGTCATTGAGCACTCTTATATAACTTTGGTTAAATCTAAATGTTTATTTAGCCTGTAATAAAATAAACGTTTTATAATATCAGCTCTGTCTAGTGTTGAGCACTTATTTAAAGTGTAATTATTAAGTAAAAATCTAAATAAAATGTCTTTATTGCTCTGTGTCTCATTGAGCACTCTTATATAACTCTAGTTAAATCTTAATGTTTATTTAGCCTGTAATCAAATAAACGTTTTATAATATCAGCTCTGTCTAGTGTTGAGCACTTTTTTAAAGTGTAATTATTAAGTAAAAATCTAAATAAAATGTCTTTATTTCTCTGTGTCTCATTGAGCACTCTTATATAACTTTGGTTAAATCTTAATGTTTATTTAGCCTGTAATAAAATAAACGTTTTATAATATCAGCTCTGTCTAGTGTTGAGCACTTATTTAAAGTGTAATTATTAAGTAAAAATCTAAATAAAATGTCTTTATTGCTCTGTGTCTCATTGAGCACTCTTATATAACTTTGGTTAAATCTTAATGTTTATTTAGCCTGTAATCAAATAAACGTTTTATAATATCAGCTCTGTCTAGTGTTGAGCACTTATTTAAAGTGTAATTATTAAGTAAAAATCTAAATAAAATGTCTTTATTTCTCTGTGTCTCATTGAGCACTCTTATATAACTTTGGTTAAATCTTAATGTTTATTTAGCCTGTAATAAAATAAACGTTTTATAATATCAGCTCTGTCTAGTGTTGAGCACTTATTTAATGTGTAATTATTAAGTAAAAATCTAAATAAAATGTCTTTATTGCTCTGTGTCTCATTGAGCACTCTTATATAACTCTAGTTAAATCTTAATGTTTATTTAGCCTGTAATAAAATAAACGTTTTATAATATCAATCAGCTCTGTCTAGTGTTGAGCACTTATTTAAAGTGTAATTATTAAGTAAAAATCTAAATAAAATGTCTTTATTGCTCTGTGTCTCATTGAGCACTCTTATATAAATTTGGTTAAATCTTAATGTTTATTTAGCCTGTAATAAAATAAACGTTTTATAATATCAGCTCTGTCATGTGTTGAGCACTTATTTAAAGTGTAATTATTAAGTAAAAATCTAAATAAAATGTCTTTATTGCTCTGTGTCCTTTTGAGCACTCTTATATAACTTTGGTTAAATCTTAATGTTTATTTAGCCTGTAATAAAATAAACGTTTTATAATATCAGCTCTGTCTAGTGTTGAGCACTTATTTAAAGTGTAATTATTAAGTAAAAATCTAAATAAAATGTCTTTATTTCTCTGTGTCTCATTGAGCACTCTTATATAACTTTGGTTAAATCTTAATGTTTATTTAGCCTGTAATAAAATAAACGTTTTATAATATCAGCTCTGTCATGTGTTGAGCACTTATTTAAAGTGTAATTATTAAGTAAAAATCTAAATAAAATGTCTTTATTGCTCTGTGTCCTTTTGAGCACTCTTATATAACTTTGGTTAAATCTTAATGTTTATTTATCCTGTAATAAAATAAACGTTTTATATTATCAGCTCTGTCTAGTGTTGAGCACTTATTTAAAGTGTAATTATTAAGTAAAAATCTAAATAAAATGTCTTTATTTCTCTGTGTCTCATTGAGCACTCTTATATAACTTTGGTTAACTCTTAATGTTTATTTAGCCTGTAATAAAATAAACGTTTTATAATATCAGCTCTGTCTAGTGTTGAGCACTTATTTAAAGTGTAATTATTAAGTAAAAATCTAAATAAAATGTCTTTATTGCTCTGTGTGTCATTGAGCACTCTTATATAACTTTGGTTAAATCTAAATGTTTATTTAGCCTGTAATAAAATAAACGTTTTATAATATCAGCTCTGTCTAGTGTTGAGCACTTATTTAAAGTGTAATTATTAAGTAAAAATCTAAATAAAATGTCTTTATTGCTCTGTGTGTCATTGAGCACTCTTATATAACTTTGGTTAAATCTAAATGTTTATTTAGCCTGTAATAAAATAAACGTTTTATAATATCAGCTCTGTCTAGTGTTGAGCACTTATTTAAAGTGTAATTATTAAGTAAAAATCTAAATAAATTGTCTTTATTGCTCTGTGTGTCATTGAGCACTCTTATATAACTTTGGTTAAATCTTAATGTTTATTTAGCCTGTAATAAAATAAACGTTTTATAATATCAGCTCTGTCTAGTGTTGAGCACTTATTTAAAGTGTAATTATTAAGTAAAAATCTAAATAAAATGTCTTTATTTCTCTGTGTCTTATTGAGCACTCTTATATAACTTTGGTTTAATCTAAATGTTTATTTAGCCTGTAATAAAATAAACGTTTTATAATATCAGCTCTGTCTAGTGTTGAGCACTTATTTAAAGTGTAATTATTAAGTAAAAATCTAAATAAAATGTCTTTATTTCTCTGTGTCTCATTGAGCACTCTTATATAACTTTGGTTAAATCTTAATGTTTATTTAGCCTGTAATAAAATAAACGTTTTATAATATCAGCTCTGTCTTGTGTTGAGCACTTTTTTAAAGTGTAATTATTAAGTAAAAATCTAAATAAAATGTCTTTATTGCTCTGTGTCCTTTTGAGCACTCTTATATAACTTTGGGTAAATCTTAATGTTTATTTATCCTGTAATAAAATAAACGTTTTATAATATCAGCTCTGTCTAGTGTTGAGCACTTATTTAAAGTGTAATTATTAAGTAAAAATCTAAATAAAATGTCTTTATTGCTCTGTGTCTTATTGAGCACTCTTATATAACTTTGGTTAAATCTTAATGTTTATTTAGCCTGTAATAAAATAAACGTTTTATAATATCAGCTCTGTCTTGAGCACTATTTAAAGTCTAATTATTAAGTAAAAATCTTAATAAATGTCTTTAGTGCTCTATTTCTCATTGAGCACTCTTAATTAACTCTGATAAATCTTAATATTTATATCTCTTGTAATAAAATAAACGTTTTATAATATCAGCTCTGTCTTGTGTTGAGCACTTGTTTAGAGTGTAATTATTAACTAAAAATCTAAATAAAATGTCTTTATTGCTCTGTGTCTCATTGAGCACTCTTCTATAACTCTGGGTAAAGCTCTTTCGTACGTTTAAACATATATATATATATATATATATATATATATATATATATATATATATATATATATATATATATATATATATATGCCAATGATGCTTGCACGTGCTCCATAGTTTAATATAGCTGTGTAGTAAATTTAACAATTGTGTTGTTTAATTATGCAAGACGATTTTACTTTAAGAGTGCTCAATGCATTTATAGAGCTTTGTAGTAAGATTTGGAAACATTTTGGCAATTATTTTAGACAAATCTACTTCCAGAGTGCTCAATATATTAGTAGAGCTAAATAAAACATTTGAGAAACAGATATGGCATTTCAACTGCATAAATTTATTTTGACAGAGTTCAATACATTAGTAGAGTTAAATATCGACGTTCAAAAACATGTATGGCAATTCAGCTACACAATTCAGAATACTTTGAGAGTGCTCAATACATTAGTAGACGAAAGCATAAAATTCAGAAAACATGAAGAACTCTGCAGTATGTTTTGAAAACCTAAATGTCAATACGTAAGTATAGATATACTGTAAGTTTTTTAACACAAGTATTTGAAACAAGTTTCCTATTTGAGTACCTAATATATTTGAGAGCTCTATGGTAACTTTAAAGAACATATTTCAAAATTATGTTAGACAAATTTTCTTTGAGAATGCTCGTTTCTAAGTAGAGCTCTGTAGAAAATTTTTGAGTCATGTTCAGCAATTTAAGTTCATATCAGTTAATAAATAGAGCTATATAGTGACTTCTGCACATTTATATGGCACTTATCCTAGACAAGTTAACTCTTGTAGCTGTGCAATAACATAAGAATTCTGCATTAGTTTTGGGGTATGGTTCTCACTTTATTAGGGCAATAACTTGGACATATTATACTCTGGACAAATCCATTGAGGACAACCAAAGTTAACCTGTTTTTTTCCACTATGCTGAATAAGACTCATCTGTCTTGGTTCACTCTTGGGACATTAAAACAAAAAAGGTGAAGAATTAAAAAAGAATGCAAAAATGTAAATGTCTTTGCAAGTCATTCATTTTCACTTTCATAACACAAAAACATCTGTAAGAACTTTATAAAAGAATGCACAAACAATAAAATACAACTTGGAATCTGAAATCAGTAGAAACTTCCCCTACTGAAATTCCCACACACCTCAAAAAAAGAAAAAGAATCCTTCCCAATGCAATACTTTTCAAGCAATTACAGTGTCAGACTTGGTACTGCAATGACTCTGTAAACTGAAAAAATATATATAAAAAAATGTTAAGCAAAATTGATTCTCCCAACACCACAGATTAATTACAAAAATACTTGATAAAGCAAGACACAATTACAAATGTGTATGAAAAAATAAAAAATTAAAAAAATTAAAAAAAATCAACCAAGCAATGGATCATGATTTTCTGGTGTTTGATGGAATGTGAGTAGGCATACAGCCTGGATAATTTTCCAAGGTAAGTGATGATATTCATCATTATTGTCTTTTTGTATTAGTTCAGATATATCTCATAACTATAATTGTTTTATGTATATATTTATATGTCTAGATGTTATGTGTGCTATTTGCATGTTTCCTATAGAAAAAAATCTACATAAAATCTAAAAGTGTATTCTGATGTAAAATTAACCAGTAAAAACAATGCTTGTGTTTCTGATACACCAAGTATTTCTTATTAGCATATAAGTTGAATCATGAAATTTATCTCCCTTGCCCGTCTCTCTTTATACCTCTGTATTTATCTAGATCTGTCTATCTCTCTTTTCTTATTCTTTATCCCTATTCCCCGTCTTGCCATCCCCTATGTCCGAACTTATAAATTTCAACATGTCTAGCTTAATAAGCTTCTAATTTACCGGTACCTAACTCCCGTTTTAAAGTTAAAAGTTTTAACTTGAATACACGTTGATATGTCAAGGTAACAGTAGCCCTCAACGAGGCACTTCCAGACGCCAACCTACACGGTGCAGAGAAAGAACAGAAAAAAAACTAAGTCCCGATGTGCCTAGCAGATTAAAAGGCATTTTGCTACGCCTACATGCACCCAACATGGCAGTAGGCGTCGATCGGGCACTTCCAGACACTTACTTACACTGTTTTAAACTTATAAATTTTCATTTGAATACAAGCTGACATGTGTTAGTCTATCTGAGATGCCTTGGTGTATAGGATTCTCATCTACCTATACCTACATCCCCTCTTGTTTGGACTTAGAAATTTTCAATTGAATACACGTTGACTTGCCTTGGTCTATAGGATTGTCATCAACCTATACCTACATCCCCTCTTGTTTGGACTTGGAAATTTTCAATTGGTCTATAGGATTGTCATCAACCTATACCTACATCCCCTCTTGTTTGGACTTAGAAAGTTTCAATTAAATACACGTTGACTTGCCTTGGTCTATAGGATTGTCATCAACCTATATCTACATCCCCTCTTGTTTGGACTTAGAAATTTTAAATTTAATACAATCTTATATGCCTCGGTCTATAGGATTGTCTTCAACCTATACATACATCCCCTCTTTTTTGACTTAGAAATTTTCAATTGAATACAATCTTATATGCCTCGGTCTATAGAATTGTCATCAACCTATACCTACATCCCCTCTTGTTTGGACTTAGAAATTTTCAATTGAATACAATCTTATATGCCTCGGTCTATAGAATTGTCATCAACCTATACCTACATCCCCTCTTGTTTGGACTTAGAAATTTTCAATTGAATACAATCTTATATGCCTCGGTCTATAGGATTGTCATCAACCTATACCTACATCCCCTCTTGTTTGACTTAGAAATTTTCAATTGAATACAATCTTATATGCCTCGGTCTATAGGATTGTCATCAACCTATACCTACATCCCCTCTTGTTTGGACTTAGAAATTTTCAATTGAATACACGTTGACTTGACTTGGTCTATAGGATTGTCATCAACCTATACCTACATCCCCTCTTGTTTGGACTTAGAAATTTTCAATTGAATACAATCTTATATGCCTCGGTCTATAGGATTGTCATCAACCTATACCTACATCCCCTCTTGTTTGACTTAGAAATTTTCAATTGAATACAATCTTATATGCCTCGGTCTATAGGATTGTCATCAACCTATACCTACATCCCCTCTTGTTTGGACTTAGAAATTTTCAATTGAATACACGTTGACTTGACTTGGTCTATAGGATTGTCATCAACCTATACCTACATCCCCTCTTGTTTGGACTTAGAAATTTTCAATTGAATACAATCTTAGATGCCTCGGTCTATAGGATTGTCATCAACCTATACCTACATCCCTTCTTGTTTGACTTAGAAATTTTCAATTGAATACAATCTTATATGCCTCGGTCTATAGAATTGTCATCAACCTATACCTACATCCCCTCTTGTTTGGACTTAGAAATTTTCAATTGAATACAATCTTATATGCCTCGGTCTATAGAATTGTCATCAACCTATACCTACATCCCCTCTTGTTTGGACTTAGAAATTTTCAATTGAATACAATCTTATATGCCTCGGTCTATAGAATTGTCATCAACCTATACCTACATCCCCTCTTGTTTGGACTTAGAAATTTTCAATTGAATACAATCTTATATGCCTCGGTCTATAGAATTGTCATCAACCTATACCTACATCCCCTCTTGTTTGGACTTAGAAATTTTGAATTGAATACAATCTTATATGCCTCGGTCTATAGAATTGTCATCAACCTATACCTACATCCCCTCTTTTTTGGACTTAGAAATTTTCAATTGAATACAATCTTATATGCCTCGGTCTATAGAATTGTCATCAACCTATACCTACATCCCCTCTTGTTTGGACTTAGAAATTTTCAATTGAATACACGTTGACTTGACTTGGTCTATAGGATTGTCATCAACCTATACCTACGTCCCCTCTTGTTTGGACTTAGACATTTTCAATTGAATACAATCTTAGATGCCTCGGTCTATAGAATTGTCATCAACCTATACCTACATCCCCTCTTGTTTGGACTTAGAAATTTTCAATTGAATACACGTTGACTTGACTTGGTCTATAGGATTGTCATCAACCTATACCTACATCCCCTCTTGTTTGGACTTAGAAATTTTCAATTGAATACAATCTTATATGCCTCGGTCTATAGGATTGTCATCAACCTATACCTACATCCCCTCTTGTTTGACTTAGAAATTTTCAATTGAATACAATCTTATATGCCTCGGTCTATAGGATTGTCATCAACCTATACCTACATCCCCTCTTGTTTGGACTTAGAAATTTTCAATTGAATACACGTTGACTTGACTTGGTCTATAGGATTGTCATCAACCTATACCTACATCCCCTCTTGTTTGGACTTAGAAATTTTCAATTGAATACAATCTTAGATGCCTCGGTCTATAGGATTGTCATCAACCTATACCTACATCCTTTCTTGTTTGACTTAGAAATTTTCAATTGAATACAATCTTATATGCCTCGGTCTATAGAATTGTCATCAACCTATACCTACATCCCCTCTTGTTTGGACTTAGAAATTTTCAATTGAATACAATCTTATATGCCTCGGTCTATAGAATTGTCATCAACCTATACCTACATCCCCTCTTGTTTGGACTTAGAAATTTTCAATTGAATACACGTTGACTTGACTTGGTCTATAGAATTGTCATCAACCTATACCTACATCCCCTCTTGTTTGGACTTAGAAATTTTCAATTGAATACAATCTTATATGCCTCGGTCTATAGGATTGTCATCAACCTATACCTACATCCCCTCTTGTTTGGACTTAGAAATTTTTAATTGAGTACAATCTTATATGCCTCGGTCTATAGAATTGTCATCAACCTATACCTACATCCCCTCTTGTTTGGACTTAGAAATTTTCAATTGAATACAATCTTATATGCCTCGGTCTATAGGATTGTCATCAACCTATACCTACATCCCCTCTTGTTTGACTTAGAAATTTTTAATTGAGTACAATCTTATATGCCTCGGTCTATAGAATTGTCATCAACCTATACCTACATCCCCTCTTGTTTGACTTAGAAATTTTTAATTGAGTACAATCTTATATGCCTCGGTCTATAGAATTGTCATCAACCTATACCTACATCCCCTCTTGTTTGACTTAGAAATTTTTAATTGAGTACAATCTTATATGCCTCGGTCTATAGAATTGTCATCAACCTATACCTACATCCCCTCTTGTTTGACTTAGAAATTTTTAATTGAGTACAATCTTATATGCCTCGGTCTATAGAATTGTCATCAACCTATACCTACATCCCCTCTTGTTTGGACTTAGAAATTTTCAATTGAATACAATCTTATATGCCTCGGTCTATAGGATTGTCATCAACCTATACCTACATCCCCTCTTGTTTGGACTTAGAAATTTTCAATTGAATACAATCTTAGATGCCTCGGTCTATAGGATTGTCATCAACCTATACCTACATCCCCTCTTGTTTTGACTTAGAAATTTTCAATTGAATACACGTTGACTGGCCTTGGTTTATAGGATTGTCATCAACCTATACCTACATCCCCTCTTGTTTGGACTTAGAAATTTTCAATTGAATACACGTTGACTTGCGTTGGTTTATAGGATTGTCATCAACCTATACCTACATCCCCTCTTGTTTTGACTTAGAAATTTTCAATTGAATACACGTTGAGATGACTTGGTCAATAAGATTCTCATCAACCTATACCTACATCCCCTCTTGTTTGGACTTAGAAATTTTCAATTGAATACACGTTGACTTGACTTGGTCTATAGAATTGTCATCAACCTATACCTACATCCCCTCTTGTTTGGACTTAGAAATTTTCAATTGAATACAATCTTATATGCCTCGGTCTATAGAATTGTCATCAACCTATACCTACATCCCCTCTTGTTTGGACTTAGAAATTTTCAATTGAATACAATCTTATATGCCTCGGTCTATAGAATTGTCATCAACCTATACCTACATCCCCTCTTGTTTTGACTTAGAAATTTTCAATTGAATACACGTTGACTTGCCTTGGTTTATAGGATTGTCATCAACCTATACCTACATCCCCTCTTGTTTGGACTTAGAAATTTTCAATTGAATACACGTTGACTTGCCTTGGTTTATAGGATTGTCATCAACCTATACCTACATCCCCTCTTGTTTTGACTTAGAAATTTTCAATTGAATACACGTTGAGATGACTTGGTCAATAAGATTCTCATCAACCTATACCTACATCCCCTCTTGTTTGGACTTAGAAATTTTCAATTGAATACACGTTGACTTGACTTGGTCTATAGAATTGTCATCAACCTATACCTACATCCCCTCTTGTTTGGACTTAGAAATTTTCAATTGAATACAATCTTATATGCCTCGGTCTATAGAATTGTCATCAACCTATACCTACATCCCCTCTTGTTTGGACTTAGAAATTTTCAATTGAATACACGTTGACTTGACTTGGTCTATAGAATTGTCATCAACCTATACCTACATCCCCTCTTGTTTGGACTTAGAAATTTTCAATTGAATACAATCTTATATGCCTCGGTCTATAGAATTGTCATCAACCTATACCTACATCCCCTCTTGTTTGGACTTAGAAATTTTCAATTGAATACACGTTGACTTGACTTGGTCTATAGAATTGTCATCAACCTATACCTACATCCCCTCTTGTTTGGACTTAGAAATTTTCAATTGAATACAATCTTATATGCCTCGGTCTATAGAATTGTCATCAACCTATACCTACATCCCCTCTTGTTTGGACTTAGAAATTTTCAATTGAATACAATCTTATATGCCTCGGTCTATAGAATTGTCATCAACCTATACCTACATCCCCTCTTGTTTTGACTTAGAAATTTTCAATTGAATACACGTTGAGATGACTTGGTCAATAAGATTCTCATCAACCTATACCTACATCCCCTCTTGTTTGGACTTAGAAATTTTCAATTGAATACACGTTGACTTGACTTGGTCTATAGAATTGTCATCAACCTATACCTACATCCCCTCTTGTTTGGACTTAGAAATTTTCAATTGAATACAATCTTATATGCCTCGGTCTATAGAATTGTCATCAACCTATACCTACATCCCCTCTTGTTTGGACTTAGAAATTTTCAATTGAATACACGTTGACTTGACTTGGTCTATAGAATTGTCATCAACCTATACCTACATCCCCTCTTGTTTGGACTTAGAAATTTTCAATTGAATACAATCTTATATGCCTCGGTCTATAGAATTGTCATCAACCTATACCTACATCCCCTCTTGTTTGGACTTAGAAATTTTCAATTGAATACAATCTTATATGCCTCGGTCTATAGGATTGTCATCAACCTATACCTACATCCCCTCTTGTTTTGACTTAGAAATTTTCAATTGAATACACGTTGAGATGACTTGGTCAATAAGATTCTCATCAACCTATACCTACATCCCCTCTTGTTTGGACTTAGAAATTTTCAATTGAATACACGTTGACTTGACTTGGTCTATAGAATTGTCATCAACCTATACCTACATCCCCTCTTGTTTGGACTTAGAAATTTTCAATTGAATACAATCTTATATGCCTCGGTCTATAGAATTGTCATCAACCTATACCTACATCCCCTCTTGTTTGGACTTAGAAATTTTCAATTGAATACACGTTGACTTGACTTGGTCTATAGAATTGTCATCAACCTATACCTACATCCCCTCTTGTTTGGACTTAGAAATTTTCAATTGAATACAATCTTATATGCCTCGGTCTATAGAATTGTCATCAACCTATACCTACATCCCCTCTTGTTTGGACTTAGAAATTTTCAATTGAATACACGTTGACTTGACTTGGTCTATAGAATTGTCATCAACCTATACCTACATCCCCTCTTGTTTGGACTTAGAAATTTTCAATTGAATACAATCTTATATGCCTCGGTCTATAGAATTGTCATCAACCTATACCTACATCCCCTCTTGTTTGGACTTAGAAATTTTCAATTGAATACACGTTGACTTGACTTGGTCTATAGAATTGTCATCAACCTATACCTACATCCCCTCTTGTTTGGACTTAGAAATTTTCAATTGAATACAATCTTATATGCCTCGGTCTATAGAATTGTCATCAACCTATACCTACATCCCCTCTTGTTTGGACTTAGAAATTTTCAATTGAATACACGTTGACTTGACTTGGTCTATAGAATTGTCATCAACCTATACCTACATCCCCTCTTGTTTGGACTTAGAAATTTTCAATTGAATACAATCTTATATGCCTCGGTCTATAGAATTGTCATCAACCTATACCTACATCCCCTCTTGTTTGGACTTAGAAATTTTCAATTGAATACACGTTGACTTGACTTGGTCTATAGAATTGTCATCAACCTATACCTACATCCCCTCTTGTTTGGACTTAGAAATTTTCAATTGAATACAATCTTATATGCCTCGGTCTATAGAATTGTCATCAACCTATACCTACATCCCCTCTTGTTTGGACTTAGAAATTTTCAATTGAATACAATCTTATATGCCTCGGTCTATAGAATTGTCATCAACCTATACCTACATCCCCTCTTGTTTTGACTTAGAAATTTTCAATTGAATACACGTTGACTTGCCTTGGTTTATAGGATTGTCATCAACCTATACCTACATCCCCTCTTGTTTGGACTTAGAAATTTTCAATTGAATACACGTTGACTTGCCTTGGTTTATAGGATTGTCATCAACCTATACCTACATCCCCTCTTGTTTTGACTTAGAAATTTTCAATTGAATACACGTTGAGATGACTTGGTCAATAAGATTCTCATCAACCTATACCTACATCCCCTCTTGTTTGGACTTAGAAATTTTCAATTGAATACACGTTGAGATGACTTGGTCAATAAGATTCTCATCAACCTATATCTACATCCCCTCTTGTTTGGACTTAGAAATTTTCAATTGAATACACGTTGACTTGTCTTGGTCTATAGGATTGTCATCTACCTATACCTACATCCCCTCTTGTTTGGACTTAGAAATTTTCAATTGAATACACGTTGACTTGCCTTGGTTTATAGGATTGTCATCAACCTATACCTACATCCCCTCTTGTTTGGACTTAGAAATTTTCAATTGAATACACGTTGACTTGCCTTGGTTTATAGGATTGTCATCAACCTATACCTACATCCCCTCTTGTTTTGACTTAGAAATTTTCAATTGAATACACGTTGAGATGACTTGGTCAATAAGATTCTCATCAACCTATACCTACATCCCCTCTTGTTTGGACTTAGAAATTTTCAATTGAATACACGTTGAGATGACTTGGTCAATAAGATTCTCATCAACCTATATCTACATCCCCTCTTGTTTGGACTTAGAAATTTTCAATTGAATACACGTTGACTTGCCTTGGTCTATAGGATTGTCATCTACCTATACCTACATCCCCTCTTGTTTGGACTTAGAAATTTTCAATTGAATACACGTTTACTTGCCTTGGTTTATAGGATTGTCATCAACCTATACCTACATCCCCTCTTGTTTGGACTTAGAAATTTTCAATTGAACACACGTTGACTTGCCTTGGTCTATAGGATTGTCATCAACCTATACCTACATCCCCTCTTGTTTGGACTTAGAAATTTTCAATTGAATACACGTTGACTTGCCTTGGTCTATAGGATTCTCATCAACCTATACCTACATCCCCTCTTGTTTGGACTTAGAAATTTTCAATTGAATACACGTTGACTTGCCTTGGTCTATAGGATTGTCATCAACCTATACCTACATCCCCTCTTGTTTGGACTTAGAAATTTTCAATTGAACACACGTTGACTTGCCTTGGTCTATAGGATTGTCATCAACTTATACCTACATCCCCTCTTGTTTGGACTTAGAAATTTTCAATTGAATACAATCTTATATGCCTCGGTCTATAGAATTGTCATCAACCTATACCTACATCCCCTCTTGTTTGGACTTAGAAATTTTCAATTGAACACACGTTGACTTGCCTTGGTCTATAGGATTGTCATCAACTTATACCTACATCCCCTCTTGTTTGGACTTAGAAATTTTCAATTGAACACACGTTGACTTGCCTTGGTCTATAGGATTGTCATCAACTTATACCTACATCCCCTCTTGTTTGGACTTAGAAATTTTCAATTGAATACAATCTTATATGCCTCGGTCTATAGGATTGTCATCAACCTATACCTACATCCCCTCTTGTTTGGACTTAGAAATTTTCAATTGAACACACGTTGACTTGCCTTGGTCTATAGGATTGTCATCAACTTATACCTACATCCCCTCTTGTTTGGACTTAGAAATTTTCAATTGAACACACGTTGACTTGCCTTGGTCTATAGGATTGTCATCAACCTATACCTACATCCCCTCTTGTTTGGACTTAGAAATTTTCAATTGAACACACGTTGACTTGCCTTGGTCTATAGAATTGTCATCAACCTATACCTACATCCCCTCTTGTTTGGACTTAGAAATTTTCAATTGAACACACGTTGACTTGCCTTGGTCTATAGGATTGTCATCAACCTATACCTACATCCCCTCTTGTTTTGACTTAGAAATTTTCAATTGAATACAATCTTATATGACTCGGTCTATAGGATTGTCATCAACCTATACCTACATCCCCTCTTGTTTGGACTTCGAAATTTTCAATTGAACACACGTTGACTTGCCTTGGTCTATAGGATTGTCATCAACCTATACCTACATCCCCTCTTGTTTGGACTTAGAAATTTTCAATTGGACACACGTTGACTTGCCTTGGTCTATATGATTGTCATCAACCTATACCTACATCCCCTCTTGTTTGGACTTAGAAATTTTCAATTGAATACACGTTGACTTGCCTTGGTCTATAGGATTGTCATCAACCTATACCTACATCCCCTCTTGTTTGGACTTAGAAATTTTCAATTGAACACACGTTGACTTGCCTTGGTCAATAGGATTGTCATCAACCTATACCTACATCCCCTCTTGTTTTGACTTAGAAATTTTCAATTGAATACACGTTGACTTGCCTTGGTCTATAGGATTGTCATCAACCTATACCTACATCCCCTCTTGTTTGGACTTAGAAATTTTCAATTGAACACACGTTGACTTGCCTTGGTCTATAGGATTGTCATCAACCTATACCTACATCCCCTCTTGTTTGGACTTAGAAATTTTCAATTGAATACACGTTGACTTGCCTTGGTCTATAGGATTGTCATCAACCTATACCTACATCCCCTCTTGTTTTGACTTAGAAATTTTCAATTGAATACACGTTGACTTGCCTTGGTCTATAGGATTGTCATCAACCTATACCTACATCCCTTCTTGTTTGGACTTAGAAATTTTCAATTGAATACAATCTTATATGCCTCGGTCTATAAAATTGTCATCAACCTATACCTACATCCCCTCTTGTTTGGACTTAGAAATTTTCAATTGAATACACGTTGACTTGCCTTGGTCTATAGGATTGTCATCAACCTATACCTACATCCCTTCTTGTTTGGACTTAGAAATTTTCAATTGAATACAATCTTATATGCCTCGGTCTATAGAATTGTCATCAACCTATACCTACATCCCCTCTTGTTTGGACTTAGAAATTTTCAATTGAATACAATCTTATATGCCTCGGTCTATAGAATTGTCATCAACCTATACCTACATCCCCTCTTGTTTGGACTTAGAAATTTTCAATTGAATACACGTTGACTTGCCTTGGTTTATAGGATTGTCATCAACCTATATCTACATCCCCTCTTGTTTGGACTTAGAAATTTTCAATTGAATACACGTTGACTTGTCTTGGTCAATAAGATTCTCATCAACCTATATCTACATCCCCTCTTGTTTGGACTTCGAAATTTTCAATTGAACACACGTTGACTTGCCTTGGTCTATAGGATTGTCATCAACCTATACCTACATCCCCTCTTGTTTGGACTTCGAAATTTTCAATTGAATACACGTTGAGTTGCCTTGGTCTATAGGATTGTCATCAACCTATACCTACATCCCCTCTTGTTTGGACTTAGAAATTTTCAATTGAATACAATCTTATATGACTCGGTCTATAGGATTGTCATCAACCTATACCTACATCCCCTCTTGTTTGGACTTCGAAATTTTCAATTGAACACACGTTGACTTGCCTTGGTCTATAGGATTGTCATCAACCTATACCTACATCCCCTCTTGTTTGGACTTAGAAATTTTCAATTGAATACACGTTGACTTGCCTTGGTCTATAGGATTGTCATCAACCTATACCTACATCCCCTCTTGTTTGGACTTAGAAATTTTCAATTGAATACACGTTGACTTGCCTTGGTCTATAGGATTGTCATCAACCTATACCTACATCCCCTCTTGTTTGGACTTCGAAATTTTCAATTGAATACACGTTGACTTGCCTTGGTCTATAGGATTGTCATCAACCTATACCTACATCCCCTCTTGTTTGGACTTAGAAATTTTCAATTGAATACAATCTTATATGACTCGGTCTATAGGATTGTCATCAACCTATACCTACATCCCCTCTTGTTTGGACTTCGAAATTTTCAATTGAATACACGTTGACTTGTCTTGGTCAATAAGATTCTCATCAACCTATATCTACATCCCCTCTTGTTTGGACTTCGAAATTTTCAATTGAATACACGTTGACTTGTCTTGGTCAATAAGATTCTCATCAACCTATATCTACATCCCCTCTTGTTTGGACTTCGAAATTTTCAATTGAACACACGTTGACTTGCCTTGGTCTATAGGATTGTCATCAACCTATACCTACATCCCCTCTTGTTTGGACTTCGAAATTTTCAATTGAATACACGTTGACTTGCCTTGGTCTATAGGATTGTCATCAACCTATACCTACATCCCCTCTTGTTTGGACTTAGAAATTTTCAATTGAATACAATCTTATATGACTCGGTCTATAGGATTGTAATCAACCTATATCTACATCCCCTCTTGTTTGGACTTCGAAATTTTCAATTGAACACACGTTGACTTGCCTTGGTCTATAGGATTGTCATCAACCTATACCTACATCCCCTCTTGTTTGGACTTAGAAATTTTCAATTGAATACACGTTGACTTGCCTTGGTCTATAGGATTGTCATCAACCTATACCTACATCCCCTCTTGTTTGGACTTAGAAATTTTCAATTGAATACACGTTGACTTGCCTTGGTCTATAGGATTGTCATCAACCTATACCTACATCCCCTCTTGTTTGGACTTCGAAATTTTCAATTGAATACACGTTGACTTGCCTTGGTCTATAGGATTGTCATCAACCTATACCTACGTCCCCTCTTGTTTGGACTTAGAAATTTTCAATTGAATACAATCTTATATGACTCGGTCTATAGGATTGTCATCAACCTATACCTACATCCCCTCTTGTTTGGACTTAGAAATTTTCAATTGAATACACGTTGACTTGCCTTGGTCTATAGGATTGTCATCAACCTATACCTACATCCCCTCTTGTTTGGACTTAGAAATTTTCAATTGAATACACGTTGACTTGCCTTGGTCTATAGGATTGTCATCAACCTATACCTACATCCCCTCTTGTTTGGACTTAGAAATTTTCAATTGAACACACGTTGACTTGCCTTGGTCTATAGGATTGTCATCAACCTATACCTACATCCCCTCTTGTTTTGACTTAGAAATTTTCAATTGAATACACGTTGACTTGCCTTGGTCTATAGGATTGTCATCAACCTATACCTACATCCCCTCTTGTTTTGACTTAGAAATTTTCAATTGAATACACGTTGACTTGCCTTGGTCTATAGGATTGTCATCAACCTATACCTACATCCCCTCTTGTTTGGACTTAGAAATTTTCAATTGAATACACGTTGACTTGCCTTAGTCCATAGGATTCTCATCTACCTATACCTACGTCCCCTTTTGTTTGGACTTAGAAAATTTCATTGCAATCTCTTCAATCGGAATTGAGAATTGTATCCATCAGTAATATATATATATATATATAGTTATTTATAAAATATATATGGCGATTACACTGAATATTCTGCGTTTTATCCACTGTAGGATTCGTCAGGCTTATGCGCGAATTTTGTGGTTGCTTCTTGTTTTTATATATGTTGAGGATTTCTAGTTAGCCAATCAGCTTTCTAGTATCCACCACGCCACCTCCTATCAGCCAATGGGCATGCATTTTATCGAACAAAGGATCTTTTTTAGAACTAGGTATTGAGCACTTTTGTTTTAGAACTACGTATTGAGCACTTTTGAAGTAAATACTTAAAGTTTACGCATAAATCTATACTTTCGTATATTAAATTTGTGTGAGTAAATGAAGTAGTTATATATATATATATATATTTTGTTTGTATAATTTGACAGCAAGTCATTATTCAAGCATGTCTGATTGAACACAACAGAGTTCTTTGTTTCCCCCCGATTTTGTTAGATATCTTTTCAATTCGCCAAGCTGTCTTTTTTTTTTTTTAGCTGGCATGTTGTATATTATGGCGTCCAGTAGTTGTTGTTCGGCGATAATTTTCTCAACCACTTTCTACCGGTAAATCCGATCGTCGTCAGGAGCGATTTTTTTTTAAATTACATTTTCACCCCAAACAAGGCACATTGCCACTTTGGTGTAGCGGGCTACTATCAGGGTTAGCAACTACTGGGGCACTATGTAGGGATTTGGGCAGCAAGATGTCGGTTCACGTTGCACTTGAACTTCTGCATGTCAGTACAGTTAGGGAAGCAGGATCCTGGAATGGAATTCCAGAATCTAGCGGTTCTGGGGAAGAAACTACTGGAGTAGAAAGATCTTTTACATCTAGGGATCTCTACTGTGTGTGTGTGGGGGGATTTAGCTGCCTGTCTGGTTTGTTGAGGGTGTCTGCGTCGTGGGGGCACAAGTGTCTGTAGTTCGTCAGAGCATTCACCATTAAAATACTTGTAGAACAGGCAGAGGGATGCAACGTTTCGTCGATGGGACAAAGGATGAAGCTTAGATGCCAGTTCAGGACCTATCAGATTGGCGACTCTTTTTTTTAACCTTGTCTAGGAGCGAGAGACTAGTAGCAGATGCCACAGCCCAGATGTGACAACAATACTCCATACATGGGCGAATGGTGGCCTTATAGAGATACAGGATACTTTCAGGTGTCAGTAGTTTTCTAGAACGGTAGAGAGAGCCCACCTTTTCGCAGCGGCCCTGGCAATGTTTTCAATTGACATCATTTTCTTTATTGAGGCTTGGTGTGTTTATAGTTATTTTTTTTTATTCATTGGTTATAATGGGGTTGGTGCAGGATGGGTACGGGCGAATTATTTTTAATTTTGATTTTCTTATTTTTCTTTTTCTTTTATTTTTTTTGCTTACAAAATTTGCTTTCAGTTTTATGTCTGACTGATGACACCGGAGTCCCGTTTTTTTTTTTTTTTTTTTTTTTTTTTTTACCCCCTTCCTGCTGTCACAATTTTTTTTTTATGATTGGGCAATGCTGGGCGCCCTACAACCCTTCCACTAGTATATATATAAATAATAAAATTCTATATTCCAAATTTCAAGATGTTGACCATCTTACTGTTTATTTCTTGAAGTATGTTGACCTGCACAATTCTTGACAGCACCTGTTTCATAGCGCAGAATCATTCATGTACCGTATAAAAAAAATTGCTGTATATTTTGGCATATAAGACAACGCTTAAAGTTAAAAAATCATCTTTAAAAACAATATTTCATAAGATACCGGCTAAACAAAAATGGTTTTGTGGTTTAGCGGTCGTCTTATTCAACCGATATATGATAATTTTGTACCTATCGTTTCGGGCTCAAATCACTTTATTAAGTTAGATCCATGTTCAAGGAACCTAAATCAAGAATTTCAAGTGTCTAGACCCAAAATTGTCGGAGGAGTTTGGTAGAGTTCTTAAAGGTCAAATCCTTGAAATTTGACCCCTTAACAGCCAAATTTCTGGCTGACACCCGTCACATCGATTTTCCCAAATCTCAGTACCCGGTATTTCAAATTACGAGTCTATAGACTTAAAATTGACAGAGTTATTGCGTAGGGAAATGTACACAGACAGACAGACAGACACGTTCACTTTTATAGATATATAGATGATAGGTTATGAAAAGAAAGGGTTGTAAAGAGATAGCTTCGAATTTGGGGGTATCAAAACCAAAGCAAAATATGATGAAAGTAAAAATAAAATAGATAAACCCCATCATTTATTATACCATACCTGTTCACACTGAAACACTTATCACAATATTCTGTGGATCTATATTAAAAAATTCTTGTTAAACTTTATGACATATTTCCATTCTCTAGAGGTCAGGTGCGAACGAACACCCCATAATTTTATTATACCATATTTCTTCAAACTGAAACATAATTATCAAAGTATATTTACGCAGATAGATATGAAAAGTCTTTATTAAAGTTTGTGCCTATTTCCATTCTATGGAGGCCAGACGCGAACGCAGACCCCACAATTTTATTATACCATCCCTATTTAAGTTAAAACATACTTATCAAAGTATTATTATGTACATCTATATCAAAAACACTTGTAAACTTTTTTTTTTTAATTTTTAAATTTTTTATTTCCATGCTTTGTGGATTAGGTGTGAACGCAGACCCCACAATTTTAATGAACCACTGTTCTGCCAGATCAAACATACCCATTCCTGTGTCTCGATACATCTTCTATCATTATATGTAATCAGTTTTTTCCATTCTATGGAGGCCGGACGTGAACGCAGACCCCACAATTTTATTATACCATCCCTATTTAAGTTAAAGCGTACTTATCAAAGTATTCTTATGTACATCTATATCAAAAACACTTGTAAACTTTTTTTTTTAATTTCTTATTTCCATACTTTGTGGACCAGGCGCGTACGCAGACCCCACAATTTTAATGAACCACCGTTCTGCCAGATCAAACATACCCATTCCTGTGTCTCGATACATCTTCTATAATAGTCAACCATATAGGAGCCTATTCGTGACCAGACATATATATATATATACAGTAATTATTTTTCCAATTATTTTATTTATACCACTCTTCATATATTTTAAATAAGTTTCTTCTGTTTTTTTTTGTTTTTTTTTTATTTCTTTTAGAGAAATGAGCCAATTCACATACGGGATTCAGAATCGGAAGATGAGTGTGAGAATCTCGAACCCTTGGTCATTTTTGCTGCATCCAAAGAAATTAGCGGAGCTCAGGTATGAAAATGTGGTTATAGTCTAGAATTCCCCAAAATATAGAAAAATCTGTATGCTCTATATAGAAATGTACCCATGACGAAATGAAAATATCATATTCCAAAAATCAAGTATTTCGATTTATCTTGATTATGCTGCAATATATTTTACTCATATCTCACTACTGATGCAATTCTCTATCTATATAAAAGCCAGGTACGTCCAAGGATGGAATACTGCTGCCATATCTGGGCAGGAGCTGCTAAAAACAGCCTATCCTGCCTTGACAGAGTACAAAATAGACTTCGTAGTGGGAGATGCCCTTTTCTCTTCCCTGCAACCTCTCTCCCACAGAAGAGACGCTGCGAGTCTGTCTTCGTTTTATCGTTACTTCCATGGCAAGTGCTCGTCTGAGCTCCAATCTCTGATGCCACCTCGCCAATCTTTCACGAAAAACACCTGTCTAGCTGAAACCACTGTCAATAATTTTCCCCACTCTTTATCTGTGCCTAAATCAAAACGTAGATTCCATGAACAAAGCTTCTTTCTTAGAACTGCACGCCTGTGGAACTCTCTTCTGTTTGCCTGTTTCCCACCTGACTACAACTTGGATGTCTTCAAGTCCAACATAAACAAATTCCTGATAAACCGCTCCCTTAAGTAAGACACTCTATCAAACCCCCAATACTAATGATTACTACAATATTATTCCATTGATTACTGTACACGCAATAACCCTTATCCCCGAGTGGCTTCCGGGCCTTGATAAGTGTTGACTACCATGTAAAAAAAAAGCCATTGTTGTGAATTTTTTTACATGGTATTAACCATTTATCATAGACTGCAGCAACAGAAGTTAGGGTTCAGTTAGTGAAGAACCACCATAGACATTTCGTAACATGTACACACATTCAGATGAACCCTTCGTCACATACGTACACCATTATATAAGAATATGCACGATGTTACAATTTTTTCATGTTAAGATCAGCTTTCAGAATAAACACTCCCAACCTTCCCATGTTAAGAATGGCTTTCAAAATAATTATTATTATGGTAGAATTTTCTTCCTTCTGTTTCACAGGATATCATATCGGACCTCCGACTAAAACACAGATTGAACGTGGTTGTGACGAAATTAGAAGCCTGTGATTATATCGTCAGCTTGCGAACAGCTGTTGAGAGAAAAGTCATGACTGGTAAGGAAACCCGTTTTCTTCATATCATCAGTCGACAGGTACTTATACAGAATAAGAACCGTGCTTTTTTTTTTATTTATTTACTTGTGCATACGGCATAATCGCGTTGACACACCGGTTCTCGTCAGATCACCGAAGTTAAGCAATGTTGAGCCTGGTTAGTAGTATCAGATGGGTGACCATTTGGGAATTCTATACGCTGTATGTGCTCTCCGCTTATCTCGGCATTTGTTTCCAGTCATCCTGTACTTCACTTGCCACTGGTATTTAACAATGTCGGCTCAGGAGAGGTGTGGTTAGAGACTGCGCACCTCCTGCCACAAAGATTTCACGCACAAGCAACCGTTCGTGGGTATCCATAGTCTGTCAAAGACTGAAGGAGCTGCTGCTGCTTATTTGTGGACTATTATCCTCATCTTTCTTAAAGTTGTTTCGCTCGTTTCGGCCAACTATTCCTCTGCCCTTCATTAGGTTGTACCTATTTACTATGCCTCCCCACGGGACAGAGTTAGACACCAGGGTCGTTTTTTAACGTGGAGAAAAGGAACAAAAATAAAAATTGTCTCAGTCGTGAAGGATTCCTCCTCCACTGACAGAGAACAAGAAATTGAAGTGCAGCATCTGAAGAACAGATACTACACTTTGATCTTGTCCCCAAAAACCGATTAAAAAGATTTTACCAAATAAAAAATTTTAATAAAAAAAACTTTAATAAAAAGAATTTAATAAAAAAAAACTTAGTCTTCTCTCAACATGACTTTTTTTAATCATAAAATAAAATATTTTTTTTAATTATAAAATAAAATATTTTTTTTTAATTATAAAATAAAATATTTTTTTAATTATAAAATAAAATATTTTTTTAATTATAAAATAATTTTTTTTAATTATAAAATTAAATATTTTTTTAATTATAAAATAATTTTTTTTTAATTATAAAATAAAATATTTTTTAATTATAAAATAAAAATTTTTTTTAATTATAAAATAATATTTTTTTAATTATAAAAAAATTTTTTTTTTAATTATAAAATAAAATATTTTTTTTTAATTATAAAATGAAATATTTTTTTTTAATCATAAAATAAAATATCCAATTTTAAACCGTAAACAGACAGCCATGTTTTTTTTATTTCTTTTTTGTATATCGATTTTTTTGTATATCGATTACCAAATTTCCATTACTAACGATTACTATATTTTCTTTTTGACTACTCTACACTCTTTAGCCCTTATCCTTGAGTGGCCTATCGGCCTTGATAAGTGGTGACGCCTTTGTAAGTAAGATGAAAGTTTTACGATATGTTTTTTTTATTCAATTGTAAGGTTAAAGTACAGAATAGGTACACTCTTTATCTATGCCTAAACCTAAACGTAGATTCCATGAACAAAGTTTCTTTCTTAGAACTGCACGCCTTTGGGTCTGTCTTCCGTTTCCCTGCTTTCCAGCTGACTACAATATGGTTGTTTTCAAGTCTATCGTAAACAATAAGTTAACAAATTTACCGAATTTCCATTACTAACGATTACTATATTGTTCAATTGACTACTGTACACTCTTTAACCCTTATTCTCGAGTGGCCTCTTGGCCTTAATAGGTGGTGATGCCTGTGTAAAAAAAAATGATGTTTGGAGAAATGGGAAGAAGAAAAAGATGGGGAAAGGCGGGTTGTTGTTTCAAGTTTTTCAAAAGGAAGTAGAAAAACAAAAAGCAATCAATGTTAAGGGTGCATTCTCGTCTCAGGAAGCCAATATCTTCAGACAGTCTGATCTGGTAATACCAACGACTGTAAAGGGAGGTAATTCGTTTCTCATTAATGTTTGTGATGATGTTTTTTTTTTGTGATACCGGACGTACGGACAAGTAAATTGATATTGAGATAACAGATTTCCATTTTAAAAAATTCATGACCTCTGTCTTTCCTAGATTGACCTCTGACCTATTTGATCTTTTGTTTTCAGATTTTGCGAATGGTGCCAATAACAAAAAATTGGTTAAACGTCTCAAAGACATGTGTGAAAATTTTGAACGTCCTTGTCTGATTGTCGAGAAAAACCCACAGAAAGGATCTGAGGGTAAAAATGTCTCCAGGCCAGTGTAAGTCGTTTTATTTCTTTTTACAAGGGAGTCACCACTTATTAAGGCTCAAGGGCCACTCGAGGATAAGGGTTAATGAATGTAAGGAGGTAGTGTAGTAATCATTAATTCATGCTTAAACATGTTTATGAGAAGATTGTTTTGTGTATTTTGTTGCGGACAGCAAGATAGGAGTAGAATACGACTTGTGCGGAAGTTGAACGCGTCAACTTCTTGATTTTTTAAACCTTAACTGCAGATGAGATTTACTAATTTTGATTCAAATAATGTTTTACACAAATAATGTTTTAATGCAAATGTTATAATGCAAATCATGTTTTAACAAAAGTAATGTTTTAACAATGTTTAAACACAAATCATGTTTTAACGCAAATAATGTTTTAACACAAATGTTTTAACACAATGATGTTTTAACACAAATAATGTTTTAACACAAACCGTGTTTTAACAAAAATGTTTTAACGCAAATCATGTTTTGACATAAATCACATTTTAACATAAATCATGTTTTAATGCAAATATTTTGACACAAATAATGTTTTAACACAAATATTTTGACACAAATAATGTTTAAACACAAATCATGTTTTAGCGCAAACCATGTTTTAACACAAATCAATCAATCAACCACAAAACTGAAAGAGAATCACTGAGTTTAGCAGCTTGAAAGTTAGATGAGCATATGACGATGAGGTTGGCCATTCGATTTTCCTTTTTTCCCTTTCTTTTTATGTCTGACTTCTGTTTTAGATTTAGTTTATCCATTTGTTGTGAATTTTTATTTTTTTCTTGCAGGCCACAGACGAAATACTTGGAGACTTTGTTAACCCAACTAAGCTTGAGTTCAATCAGATTGTTGTTTTCAGAAAATAAAAGTAAGTTTTTTCTTTATATGCAAATCCAGTCGATATCTCACTGTCGATGCAATTCCCTAACTGCATATGAGCCAAGTACGTCCTTGGATGGAGTACTGTTTCCACATTTGGGCAGGAGCTGCTAGAAAGACCTTATCCTGCCTTGACAAAGTTCAAAATAGACTTCGAAGCATATTAAGGGACGCTCTTTTCTTCAAGTCCAACATAAATTCAGCAGAAATAACCTTCTTAGTGACATGCAATATGGATTCCGTTCTGCTAGATCTACAGCAGATGTGCTAACGGTTATATCTCATAGGATTAGTGAATCTCTCGACAAAGGCCTCCTTTCTAGGACAATTGCTCTTGACATATCAAAGGCCTTCGATAAGGTATGGCATAAAGGCCTACTTCACAAGATTTCCAGCTACGGTATAACTGGAAATGTTTTCTCAATTATTAAATCATTTCTCTCTAATAGGCTCATAAGAGTAGTGGTTGATGGACAAAAATCAGAGGCCCTCAGTATTAATGCTGGAGTTCCTCAGGGGTCTACCCTGGGCCCAACTCTCTTCCTGATCTACATCAATGATCTCCCGAAACACATGCTTAAATCATGTATGCTGATGACACGACCATCTATGGTAACACATCAAAGGCTGTAAATAACAAAGTTCTCTCTGATTCTCTCTCCTCTGATCTTGAGCGCGTGGTACAGTGGAGGAAGAGGTGGCTGGTTACTTTTAAAGCATCTAAAACCAAGCTCCTATCTTTACACCATCAATGCTCTGATCCCCATCTGGCATCAATTGAAATGGATGCCTCTTGTCTAGGGGAGACTCCATGTTTTGACAAGCTTCTGGGATTGACCTTTACTCCTGACCTGAAATGGAACACGTACATCAAGTCTGTTGCCAAGGTCACTGAAAAAATGGTGAGATCCTTCTATCGATTCAGAAGATATCTCACTGCTGATGCAATTCTTTATATCTATATAAAAGCCAAGTACATCCAAGGATGGAGTATTGCTGCCACATCTGGGTAGGAGCTGCTAAAAACAGCCTATCCTGCCTTGACAGAGTACAAAATAGACTTTGTGGCTTAGTGGGAGATGCCCTTTTCTTTTCCCTGCAACCTCTCTCCCACAGAAGAGATGTTGCGAGCCTGTCCTTGTTTTATCGTTATTTCCATGGCAAGTACTCATCTGAGCTCTAATCCCTGGTCCCCCCTTGCCAATCTTTCATGATAAACACCCTTTAAGTGAAACCACTGTCAAAAATTTTCCCCACTCTTTAACTGTGCCAAAACAAAAATGTAGATTCCATGAACAAAGCTTCTTTCTTAGAACTGCACGCCTGTGGAACTCTCTTTCGTTTTTTGCTTGTTTCCCACCTGACTACAACTTGGATGTCTTCAAGTCCAACATAAACAAATTCCTGATGAACCGCCCCCTTAAGTAAGACACTTTATCAAATCTCCAATACTAACGATTACTAAGATACTATCCTATTGATTACTGTACATGCAATAACCTTTATCCCTGAATGGCTTTCGGGCCTTTATAAGTGGTGACTTCCATGTAAAAAAAAAAAGACTTTGAAGCCTATTAGGGGATGCTCTTTTCTTCAAACGTAAACAAGTTTTTGATGAGTCGTCCTCCTTATTTCCACTGCTAACAATTATTACGATATTGTCCCATTGACTACCGTACACTCATTAACCCTTATCCTTGAGTGGCCTCTGAGCCTTGATATGTAAAAAGAATAAGTCTATCTCTCGGTTCAAAATGTTTATATCCAGCAACAAGCAAGAGCAAGATAGCCAGCAACAAGCTAAACTGCAGACTAGCTTAATGCAGGTACTGGTCTCCCGCTTTATGGTTTTTTTTAAATCAGAGATTTGCTTCTCCTAGAAAGGTTGCCTTCACCACAGCTTACGGGAGCCCTCTCCACCCTAACACACACACGGTGCTAGTTGGCCGTTGACCCCGAAAAAGGGTTCATTTGCCCTTTGGAAGGTCTTGTTTTTAATCCGTCTGGGAGTCTAGCCGCCCTCCTCATCAAACAAGTCTGATGGGGGAACCAGTTTAGTCGTCGGTGACCCGACCATGAGGCAGGTAGTACTGAGTTACATGGTACCAGTAGCATATGACATGACCCGACACATACATGCATGTATGCCTAAAACGTTCGATAGAGGTGACAGATTTTCATACATTTAAACAGACAGGTGAGATTTATAGATGCTTTTTTCTTTTTGTTTTTTTAGATGAGACATGTACGTTGCTAGCGAGCTTGTGCTGTCAAGAAAATGTTAAAGGTCAAGCCATTTGCAAAAATCAAGTATTGAGTGATTCACAGCAGCAGGTAAATTATTTTGTTTTTCGTTTTATTTCCCTTATATGTTGGATTTTAATTTTTTTTGTTTCCTCTTTATTACTGTGTATTTAACAAGGTTTTAAAATGTGTTTACCAAAAAAGAAAACATGGTATAATTTGTTAATAGATCAAAAACATTTTGACTTTTGCCTTGAAAAAGCCTTATTATGTTGAAAAATTCTTGAAAAGGCCTTATTTATACTATTATGTTGAAAAATTCTTGAAAAGGCCTTATTATGTTGAAAAATTCTTGAAAAAGCCTTATTTACAAACAAGGCGCATTGCCCTTTTGGTGTAGGGGGCTACTATCAGGGGTAGCAACTACTGGGGCACTATGTTGGGATTTGGGCAGCAAGATGTCGGTTCACGTTGCACTTGAACTTCTGCATGTCAGTACAGTTAGGGAAGCAGGAACCTCGAATGGAATTCCAGAGTCTAGCGGTTCTGGGGAAGAAACTACTGGAGTAAAAAGATCTTTTACATCTAGTGATCTCTACTGTGTGGGGGTGGGATTTTGACTTGTTCACAGTAGACAGAACAGTTTCAGATGGTTCGTTGTTCTACACAAGTCCTGGAGGTGACTGGTTTGCAGTAGACAGTTCTTGAGTTGGAAGCCTCAGAGCAAAAGATTCTTCCCGTGTTGACACGAAGAAGAAAACATATGCGAAATTGCTACAGAAAGGTTTAATATTTATGGAGCAATTCTGGTTTCTGATTGGTTGGTAGCAGAACGTGAATTAATTTGATTCGTCAGTTCCTAGCAACATCGTTTATAAATAGAATCGCTCTACTGTGTGGGATCATACACCATTATACTAAAAAATATTGTAACACATACGGGTCCAGAACTGGCTACATTCTGGTAACTTGATTATGTAGTAATGTAATAGAACTGATATCTATTCAATGTAGCCACTTTCAGCCTCAATCACTGCCTTCTTACGGATTCATGCCTTTTTCACAAGTGCTAGCGGGATCTCAATGAATGATACACGTCAATCGATACCTATATGATTTAACTGTTAAATCCTTTTCAATATCTTGCTTATTTTTCAAACAGAAGTTAAAGTTTTACATGGCTCTTCCAAAAGTCAATTATGCGTTGGCGTTGAATTTGTGTCAGAATTTTAAGACAATAAAAGAATTTCTTGAAAGGTAAGTTCAAAATATTTATTTTTGTTAGGGGTGTGTGTTCGTTTATGGAAGCGTTAATTGAGTTTGAATAAAATAAGATACGTAATAGATACGTTTGAAGCCAAAAAGAACGCATTATTACGAAAATAAACAGATTTTTATTTTTGTTTGAAATTTATATTGAAATTTATAAATATACTAGACTACCCGTGACCAGTATGTTATATTAGCTATAGAATTAATGTATGAGTGTAACATGAGTGAATATCATATATATATATATATATATATATATATATATATATATATACTAGACTGCCCGTGACCCGTTGGGTCAGTATATTAGCTATGGAATTAATGTATGAGCGTGACACTTGTGACGTAAAGAAAATAGTTTTTTGTGACATAACAGAAACATTTCTATGAAAGTATATTAAAATGAAAAAAGAATATAGATAGATTTCTATGAGTCGTTCTGTTTTTAATTGTTTATTTTTGAAGAAAAAAAAACTTATAGCCATTGAATTATAAGTGGTTTGCCATACTTATAGGTAAATGTGCACTGAACAGATACCATAATACTTTAAGTTAAATTCAAATTTTGATATATCTTTTAATTTAAATACAAAAGAAAATCGGGATGCTGAAAACGTACACAGTAAAACAATATGTTTTATCGTCACGTTGATTATTTATTTGTAATACAAATTAAAAAAAAACATTTTTAGAGTTATTTATTTATGTAGAAAAAAATGTATGGATGTTTTTTTAAGGAAGGTCTATTAAAAAATGGAGAATAAATTAAAACCAAAAAGGAAGGCAGTGGGTAAATCGCCATTGTAAAATGCTCTTATGGTTGTCAACGGGTTACAGTAGATTTATTTGTAAGAAAATTGTGTTAAAATGACTTAAACATAATATGGAAATGAACGATGTAAAAACATGCAGAAAGTATTGACAGTTGTTTATTTGGATAATTTAAATGCGAAAAAAAAACAATTGGGATGCTGAAAACGTACACGGTAAAACAATACGTTTTGTTGTCGCATTGATTATTTATTTATGTACACATGCGCAACCGGAAGTCGTAAACCAGACGTTGGGTTACAACACCTGTTACAAGGTCATTTGAGTTTTATAATTATATAGATTTCAGCACTATTTATATATGTAAATATAAATAAACATATATTAATTTTAGGAAAATTATTTATTGTATATATAGACTAGCGGGGGTACCCGGCGATGTCCAGGTGTTACGAGGTGTGTGTGCTCTTAAATCAAAAAGAAACCCGGGTGGGCGGGTAAAAAAAAGTTTTGGTAAGTTGGTAAGATTGAACCCGAAGCCCTGAGGCGAAGTTGGAAAATAAAATGTGAAGAAAAACATGACACGTTAACCGCTTGGCCAGCAATAGCTATTCAGCAGTTAATATTTTCTGCGGGACAGTTTTTAATGAGGTCAGTAACCAGGTTTGTTTGTTTTTACCTAACTTTGGGGAAAACCAGCTCCACCATTTATTAGGGGAGTGTCTCATCTCGAAATGAAAGCAACCGTCTGATATAACGACGCTAAGCCGACATTGACCAAACGTTACATCGCTTTCTAGAGACCGCTGGCCATGGGCCAGTGATTTGAATCGAGTTTCGCTTTTTTTATACCAAAAAATGAAAGCAATATGCGGCGATCCCAAAATGTTGAATATTTAACATTTCAATGTCGGGCAAATTAAATAGATGGGTGACCCCCATTTGTAACTTGTAGATATGATTTCGACGTGATATAAAAAGTTTTAAAAATGAGCGACGGCCTCGAGAAGCCGCCAAAATAAATCCTAGCTTGTTCTGTGTTATAGGAGGAAATATGGGGAGTTGATGGCCTTCGTCGCATAGGGTAGAATTAGCTGCAAAGTTCTTTGCAAATAGTTTGGCCTTGTCTGCCGCTGACGAGATGACCTCTGGTCCATTGATAATGGTTGGGATAGAACGCACACTTCTGTTCAGGATCCTATTTGTTATTTGCCAAAACTGGTGGGAACCAAGCCACTGATCAGCTACCTTGGATTTAACAGACTGGGCATATAGCTCTCTTGCATTTTTTATTACTCTTTTACAGTGGTTGCTGGCAGTCCTGAAAGCAGCTTTAGTCTCAGTGCATCTATTACGTTGGTAGCTATGGAAAAAGTGATTTCTGTGCGCGATAGCAGCAGCACATTCTGGGGAGAACCATGGCTGGCTGTTAGGTTTTTGTTTGTTGGAATTTTTTAGATGGTATGAATTGGTCTATGCCTACAATTAACCATTCGGCCAGATCTGATACTATAGAGGACACTTCCTTTTTAAACATGGAGTGCAGAGGTAAATCAGATATGAATGTACGGAAGCTATCCCAGATATGAATGTACGGAAGCTATACAGTACGGTGGAGGGGTACGTCTGGGGGCTTCTTACATTTCATTTTTATCTTAACTGATACGACGGAGTGGTCGGAGGATCCTAGAGGAGAATGAACGGAACATGAACATAGCTCAGGGGAAGTTGAGAGAAAAAGGTCTAGGAGGCTTGCATATTGACCGGGTGTATGTCCCTGATAGTAGTCCCCCCCTACATCAAAGGTGTACCGTGCCTTGTTTGGAGTGAAAATGTAAAAAAAAAAAAAAATCTTACTGCTCAACTCCCCACAACTATTCTCCTGTAAACATTATTGCGATTGGTAGTAGTTCTATGGCGGTTACCATAATGTAATTCTTGTTGGGTAGGTCACCATTTTGGCGGGTCTGCCTTTTGGGGAGTCGTCGAAATTAATATTTTATATTTTATTAATATTAACATTTTATATTCATTTCAGCGTACAAGTCGTATCGGGTTATAGAAAGTATTGATATTTTGGTATTATTGTTAATAGAATACTTTAATCGTTTTTTTTATTACTTTCGACTGTCAATAAAGTAAACGACGGAAGGGAGAATGATAGATATTGTATAGGAATAAAAACAGCCAAATATTTTTATGTATATTTTTATGATTACGTTGGTGATCTTTTTTATACTAATTTCACCATGACATGTAAGTAAATAATAATGTTTTCACCTGAAATGTGGTTGTTTAAAAGTTCACTTATTTCTTTTTCTTTATATCTTTTTGCTGATCTAGTTCTGTTACGTTGATCGTCACCCGTTCCAAGATGTCCTCCGAACGTGCCAGTTATATCCACAAGTTCATCCGACAAAAGTTTCGATGATTAAAAAAATTTTTTTTTTGTAAAAAGCCGAGCGAATAAATTATTTTTTTAATAAAAAAAAAAAATAAAAATAAAACCATGAAAAAAAAAAAAAAACCTGAGAAAATTTATTCTTTGTTATTTTTTTTTTTTTACCAATTTTTTATTTGCTAAAAAAATTGTTTCTATAACAAATAAAAAAACTTAAATGAAAATTGTTTTTATTTTCTTTAAAAAAAATTTACAGGTATCGGAATTGAAAAAAAGATATATCAAATTTCCGATGCCAAAAACGATTCTTTTAATTTTGTTTTTATTTGATTTTATTTAAAGCAAAATCTTCTACCGCTAATAATAAAATTATAAATATTTATTGCTTTTTAACTATTGATAAAACTAAAATCGATACATCATGCCTCACACAAGTATTTTTACGTTTGATACATTTTTTTTTACATTGGCATCACCACTTATCAAGGCCAAGAGGCCACTCGAGGATAAGGGTTAAAGAGTGTACAGTAGAAATTGGACAATACAGTAATCGTTAGTAATGGAAATTACGTAAATTTGTTAACTTATATGGAACGGCTCATCAAAAACTTGTTTACGTTAGACTTGAACACAACCATATTGTAGTCAACTGGAAAGCAGGAAAACGGAAGACAATTACACAGGCGTGCAGTTCTAAGAACGAAGCTTTGTTCATAGAATCTACGTTTAGGTTTAGGCACAGATAAAGAGTGGGGGAAATTATTGATAGTGTTTTCAGCTAGTCTAGTGTTTCTTGTAAAAGTTTGACGAGGGGAGGACCATAGATTGGAGCTCAACCGAGCACTTGCCATGAAAATAACGATAAAGCAGAGACAAACTCGCAACATCTCTTCTGTGAGAAAGAGGTTGCAGGGAAGAGAAAAAGACATCCCTACGAGGCTATAAAGTCTATTTTGAACTCTATCAAGGCAGGACAAGTTCTTTCTAGCAACTACTGCCCAAATGTGGCAACAGTACTCCATCCTTGGACGTACCTGGCCCTTATATAGATAGAGAATTGCATCAGCAGTGAGATATCTACTGGATCGATAGAAGGATCCCACCATTTTTCCAGCGGTCTTGGCAACAGATTTAATGTATGTGTTCCATTTAAGATCAGGAATGTGGAATTGTCTTCCGTTTTCCTGCTTTCCAGCTGACTACAATATGGTTGTCTTCAAGTCTAACGTAAACAAATTCTTGATGAGCCATTCCACTTAACAAATTTACTGAAATTTCCATTACTAATGATTACTGTATTGTCCAATTTCTACTGTACATTCTTTAACCCTTATCCTCGAGTGGCCTCTTGGCCTTGATAAGTGGTGACGCCTATTTAAAAAAAATAAAAGAGGAAAAAAGAAGTGCACTTATTGATCCGCGCTATTTTCAAGTTTAATTAAAGTTTTATGATATCTGTTTTTTTATTAAATTGTAAGGTTAAAGTACAGAATAGGTACAAAACACCCTACCCTCCCCAGGTTAAGAATGGCTTTCTAAATAAGAACGTTATTATTTCAGCACGAATCAATAAGTGCACTAGAACCGGGTTTTTTTGTTTTTTTTTAATAATATAAACATTTCGGGTTTGTGTTACTGTACACATAGATTGGAAAAAGTTGTCAAAAAACAAATATATAAAAAAAAATGTTATCAAAGGCAAGATAAGTTACTTTTCTACCTAGTTTGAGAAAATGAGTTAAAAATAAAACACTATAGAAAATAGTGTTAAAAAACCTACCGAATATATGTCAGCCCATGTCACGGTAACATATATTGAGCGAGTTTCTAACAGTATTTTGTATATTTTTTATTTTTAACTCATTTTCCCAATCTTACTGTGTTCAATAGAGAGTTTGATAACATTTATATATTATATATTTGTTTTGTATTTTTTAATTATTTTTTTTTCAACTTTTACGCTTTGTTGTCTTTACTCCGAAGGATTAACCTTAGAATTTCCACAGGTCTCATTAGTTAAAACGAATTATTTCGCAGTTCAAATTGGCGTGAAATAAACAAATCTGACTGACACAGGGTTTGCCATTTCCGGTTGTCGCCGCCGACAACGCTCTTATATTTACAATCGAAAGCGTCGCCAATCGCTGTGTCTGTGTGTGTAGGAGTAGGGGCAAAGTTGTAACATTCAATAAAATCAACTGCTTTAATTTCTATGAATCGTCATTAGCGTATCGGTGCGAAGTCGAGTGTCGGCGTTCTTGTCTCGTTGAAGGAGAAGTAAGTTTTTTTTTAACACAGTTGAGTTGGAAATGGATTTCTGCACGTGCATGGCTGGACGATAAGAATAACAATACAAATAACAATAATTATTATCTTCAAGTCTCTTCTTAAAGGGGGTTTTCGGCTGGCTACGAAGTTACAACTAGCTAATCGACACTCGACACCGTCAATGAGTTATACGAAACAGACGGACTGTTCCGCTGTATCAAAGTTATTAAGTGTGGTTAGACTGAAACTCATCAAAGCCAGTAATCTAAGTTTCAACTAGCTAATAGACATTATTCGGCACTTTCAATGAGTTATGCGATCACCGCCACTTGTCCAAAAAACGGACTGTTCCGCTGTATCACAGTTATTAAGGGTGGTTAGAGTGTAAGTCATCAGAGCCAGTAACCTAACTTACAACTAGCTAGTCGACATTCGACACTGTCATTGAGTTATGCGATACACTGCTAATTGTCCAGAGACGGACTGTTCTACTGTATCACAGTTGTAAAGGGTGGTTAGACTAAAACTCATAAGAGCCAGTAATCTAATTTACAACTAGCTTATCGACAGTAGACACTTTCACTGAGTTTACGTGTGTGTGTGTGTGTGTGTGTGTGTGCTTCGTTAACATTCGGACTGTCCATTTTAAAATCGTTCGGGTATGCTGAAAACGAATATCGACAGGATAATTAGCACAGACACGTAGTTTTCGATATATTAATGCGTGTATTTTGAAATGTAACTCACTGGCAACCGTGTTTGAACAGGCGGCATACGAAAGGGGCCAACCCTCAGTTTGTTCAGGTATGCTGAAAACGAATATCGCAAGGAAAATTAGCACAGACTGACTATAGATTCACCATCAAAGTATCGAAATATTTTTTTTATTTTATAAAGGAATCACTACTTATCAAGCCCCAGAGGCCACTCGAGGGTAAGGGTTAAAGTGTGTACAGTAGTCAATGGGACAATATCATAGTAATCGTTAGAAGTGTAAATTTGGTAAATTGGATTACTTAAGAGGAACGGCTCATCAAGAACTTGTTTACATTGGACTTGAAGACGACGAAATAAAAATATAAAGTTGAAAGAACTAGCGAAAAATATCATTTTAACGATGCCTTTCAAATCGTAAACTGCTTGTTTACATTTGTGTACATTTTTCGAAGATAATAAAAAGTGTAAAAGAAAGCAAACCTTTAGAATCCTAAAAAGATCTCCCGGAAGCATTTTTGCAACATGAAAAATATACAAACCAAAATAAAGAGAGGAGGCAACCTACTCAAAAATATGATTTATTACATCGCCTAAAAAAAAAGAAGAATCAGGGCCTCCAATAATACGATAATTTGGTGGGGAAGTAAATTGTTTTCTTTTTTCTAACTTGGTTTTAAAAAAGTTTTTATTGCTAACATTTATTTTCATAAACACTAACCACACCTCACAACCCTAATCCGGCCGGTCGGGAAAAAAAGTTGTTATTTTTTTAAATTTTGGTGAAACGCACGCACGCACGCACGCACACACACATAAGCATATCGCTTGTCACCAAGCTAAAGAAGAGAGAGAGAGAGAGTGGGGGAAGGAGAGAAAGGGTCGTGTTCTCTGCACTGCACGTGCCGGGGTCAAACAGAAGTTAAATGAAATCGATTATAAATGGCTCGACAAAGTTGTGTCTGAACTTTTTATTCTATGAAACTTAAGATTAATAAAACGAAATAATCGTGACCCGTGGAAATTCCACGGCGAACATTTCGCATTCAATAAGAACAAAACGAAAAAGTAGTGAACAAATAAATATATAAGAAAATTAATGTTACCAAAGGCAAGATAAGTTACCCTACTACCTACCTAGATCACATTTTTGTTGTTTTAACTTATTTTAAAACGTTTATTTAACACAAACAAAAGTAGCGCACAGTTTTAAGTTAGAACAATAAATAAGTGTCTGACATTTTATAGACATCTTGTGAGACTCGATAATCGCTCCAAACTCGAAAATTAAGCAAAATACTGGTAGCAACACATCCAATAAATGTCAGCAAACGTTCGAACATGTTTTCTTTTTCACATTAGCGAAACTCTTATCAGAGCAAAAGCGAAAATGAGAAGCAAACACAAATGAAGAAGTCGGTTTTTATCGTTGAGCACAAAAACAAAAACAAAAACAAAAAAGAGTATCTAATCTAATAGGCCCCGTGCTATAGGTCAATCTCCAAAGTCTGTCCCATCGCCTCGGTGTTGCATCCTTGTTTACAAGTACTTTAATGGGATGTGCTCTGATGAACCCATAGCACTTATACCACCTCGACGTACAATGGCAAAATCACAGCGGTTTCACTTGGGGCCCCTAAAGGTCGGAAATCCTTCTACTCTAATAGTGTTTACTTTACGCAGACTTGCTATCGTATAGAAAAGTCGGTACTTAGTTGGATACGGGGTAATATTTAAAGATAGCGACCAGAGAAAAAAAATAGTCAAAAGGTCGCAACCAGGTGAAAAAATAGTAAAATAGTTTTATTTTGCTTTTATTAATTATTAATAAACGAATGAATCATTTCTATTTAAAATCCATTAAGTATTATGCATGCAAAACTTAAAAAACAAAACATGTTTCTAATGCATCAACATTATGTGAACAAGCTAAATCAAAGCTAAATAAATTTGACCTGATGTCGAGTTTATCTAAAAGCGATACTCGATTTTTCACTCGGAATTATTCCTCGTTCAATTCAAGTTTCACGACATATTGATTACATTGTTAGATGACAGTACAAAGAATAGATTTCTAAATAATAATGTTTTTATTTCGGCACGGTAGCACAACTGCATAGGATGCATATATTTTTTTCAAGGAGAGGTTGGGGTGTTTATACTACGCTGGGGTAGGTCGTAAAAATAACCGTTTTTTCCCCTTCATTCTGACCAAAGACCATTTGCTGCTAACCTCTCTCTTTCTCTCTCTCTCTCTCTCTCTTTCTCTCTCTCTCTCTCTGGCTTCTCCGTGCTCGTGCTACGAAGTTTATATATATATATATATATGAGAGAGAGAGAGAGATGGAGACAGAAAGAGAAAGACTAAAACTCATCAGAGAGTAATCTAATTTACAACTAGCTTATCGACAGTAGACACTTTCACTGGGTTAACGTGTGTGTGTGTGAGTGTGTGTGTGTGTGTGTGTGTGTGTCTGTGTGTGTGTATTTCGTTAACATTCGAAATGTTGATTTTAAAACCGTTCAGGTATGCTGAAAACGAATATCGCAAGGAAAATTAGCAGAGACAAACAGTTTTGGAGCTAGTTTTATTAATGCGTGTATTTTGAAATGTAAATCACTGGCGACCATGTTTGAACAAGCGGCATATGAAAGGGGCCAACCCTCAGTTTGTTCAGGTATGCTGAAAACGAATATCGTAGGAAAATTAGCAGAGACAAATAGTTTTGGAGCTAGTTATATTAATGCGCGTATTTTGAAATGTAAATGCATAAACACACTCATACACACACTTTCATAAACACACACACTCGCATAAACACACACATATACACAAACACACACGTAGACACCAACACACCAACAGAAATCAACTTTCCGTTAGAAGCTGTCATGGGGTGGGGACGGGTGGGTATCATAAGTGTCAAGTATATATATATAAATATATATATATATATATATATATAATTATATATATTATAATTATTTTTTAATTTTTTATAACTTTTCAAAGTTTCGGCTGCTAACCTCTCTCTCTCTCTCTCTCTCTCTCTCTCTCTCTCTCTCTCTCTCTCTCTCTTTGTCTCTCTGTCTCTGTCTCTGTCTGTCTGTCTGTCTCTCTCTCTCTCTCTTTCTCTCTCTCTCTCTCTGGCTTCTCCGTGCCACTGCCACTAAGTTATAAATATATATATATATATATATATATATATATATATATATATATATATATATATATATCTTATAGAGAGAGAGAGAGAGAGAGACAGAGACAGAGAGAGAGAGAGAGAGAGAGAATATGTGCTTCCACATCAAAGAGGGGCAGGAGCATAAACAGAGACAGAAGCACACACAAACACACACATACATACGCACTTTCATAAACACACACACACACTCGCATAAACACACACATACACGAACACACACGTACACACAAATACACAAACACAAATCAACTTTCCGTTAAAAGCTGTCATGAGGTGGCAGGGGTGGGTGTCATAAGTGTCAATCGAATTTGAAAGTTTGTTAACGAAATGGATTTATTTCAACTTCGTTTGACACGTGCCAATTCTCCGGCCCTTCACCCCCCTCCCTCTACCTGCCTCTCTCTTTACTAAGACTTTTCGGGTTGGGGTGTTTATGCTACGCTGGGGTAGATCGTAAAAATAACCGTTTTTTTTTTTTCGTTATTAAATTGTAATTTTTTAAGAAATCATTACCTTAAAAGTTAAGGAAGCCATTCTTAATGTAGAGAGGGGCATGTTAACTATTCTGTACTTTCATCCATTAATTTAATAAGCAAAAGATAGGATAAAATTGAATTTAACTTGAAAATTTTACCCAAAAATGTCGCAGAAGGTTTCTTTGATATTTCTTATTTTACAAGCTGCCCCAGCGTAGCATTAACACCTCCAATCCCTCCATGATAAGAACGGCTTTCTGAAAAAAAACACCCCCAAGAAAGCCGTTCTTAACATGGAGAGATTGGAGGGGGTATTCCGGAAGTCGTTCTTAAAATGGGGAGAGGAGGGCGTTTTGTAACATCAAATGTTAAATAAAAATAAATAAAAATAAGATAAATAAAAAATAAATAAAAATAAAAATAATAAACATCAAATCAAATAAAAAAAACGATCAATGTATAGTATCTGTTAACGAAAATATATTTTTTTTAATTATTAGCAAATAATTCAAAGAATAGATTTCTAAATAATACCGTTTTTATTTCGGCACGGTAGCATAACTGCATAAGATGCATATACTTTTTAACGTTTTCGTTTTTTTCCTATTATAATTATACGCATATTTTCTTGTGTCTATGACGTAACTGTTCCTTACTTTGTCTGTATCAATGTTACAGCATATTCCAAATATCACATCAATCTATAGAGTGGTTTAGTTAAGTGATATTTTAAGTTTTAATTGAAGAAAAAAAAAACAGATACTACAGTTTGATTTTGTCCAAAATGTATGGATAGAAATATTTCTTTCCACGTGGCTATAGATTTCCGCTAAATTTCGTCCTTAGCGGAAATATATATTTATATATATATATATATATATATATATATATATATATATATATATATATATTTATATATATATAGATTTATATATATATCATAGGACGAAATTTAGCGGAAATATATATATATATATATTTATATATATATATATATATATATATATATATATATTATAATTATGTTTTAATTTTTTATAACTTTTAAAAGTTTCAGCTGCTAACCTCTCTCTCTCTCTCTCTCTCTCTCTCTCTCTCTCTCTCTCTCTCTCTATCTCGCTCACTCGCTATCGCGCACGCGCGCTTCTCCGTGTCCTTATATATAGACAGACAGAGAGGGAAAAGGGGGGAGAGACCGAAAGAGAGAGAGAATGTGCCTACGCTCTCGTCCACATGCTTGCACGCCAACGACGCACACACCCACATACACACACACTTGCATTAACACACACATACACAGACGCACACACGTCCACATTCACTCTTCAAACTAAACAAGTTTAAATCAACCAATGAAAAACAGCCACGTAACAAAAACTCCATAAAAGGTAAAAAGGTTGTAACGTCGACTGGGAAATGTCTGATTTTTCCCGGAAAAAGTTAACGGTTTTCACGCCGATGGTGAAATATAAAAGAGCCCCAAAACGGGCTGTAAATTCAGTTTCACCGTGGCAGCGAGAGATGTTCCAGAAGAATAGATGACCAGCCCGACGACCCAGCTAAGCCGCCGCCCTGCCGCTGTTTTATTTCTGCCTATTTCTCTGATGCCAAACAAATTTAAAGGTATTTATATTTTATTATACTAAATACTGTTAGAAACCTAGCAAGCGATATTACCGTGACAATTGTGCAGTTTATAAACCGTGCTGTTGTTGGATAAAATATTTTTAATTTAAATCTAAATTAACGTTTTTTTAATTTAATTTGTTAGATGAAAGTATATATATAATATTATTTAAGGGCGGTCGATAAACTGTAGAATTTCACGTGACAATTGTGCAGTTTATAAACCGTGATGTTCTTGGATAAAATATTTTTAATTTAAATCTAAATTAACGTCTTTTAATTAAATTTGTTAGGTGAAAGTATGTATATAATATTATTTAAGGGCGGTCGATAAACTAGAATTTCACGTGACAATTGTGCAGTTTATAAACCGTGCTGTTGTTGGATAAAATATTTTTAATTTAAATCTAAATTAACGTCTTTTAATTAAATTTGTTAGGTGAAGGTATATATATAATATTATTTAAGGGCGGTCGATAAACTAGAATTTCACGTGACAATTGTGCAGTTTATAAACCGTGCTGTTGTTGGATAAAATATTTTTAATTTAAATCTAAATTAACGTCTTTTAATTTAATTTGTTAGATGAAAGTATATATATAATATTATTTAAGGGCGGTCGATAAACTGTAGAATTTCACGTGACAATTGTGCAGTTTATAAACCGTGATGTTGTTGGATAAAATATTTTTAATTTAAATCTAAATTAACGTCTTTTAATTTAATTTGTTAGATGAAAGTATATATATAATATTATTTAAGGGCGGTCGATAAACTAGAATTTCACGTGACAATTGTGCAGTTTATAAACCGTGCTGTTGTTGGATAAAATATTTTTAATTTAAATCTAAATTAACGTTTTTTTATTTAATTTGTTAGATGAAAGTATATATATAATATTATTTAAGGGCGGTCGATAAACTGTAGAATTTCACGTGACAATTGTGCAGTTTATAAACCGTGCTGTTGTTGGATAAAATATTTTTAATTTAAATCTAAATTAACGTCTTTTAATTTAATTTGTTAGATGAAAGCAAGCATATAATATTATTTAACGGCGGTCAATAAACTGTAGAATTAGCGTGACAATTGTGCAGTTTATAAACCCTGGTGTTCTTGGATAAAATTCTTGATGTGTATTTTCCCCCCTAAAGTCCAACCCTATCCTCACCGTGGTAGGGGGGTGTAACGTTGTAGTTTAACAGCTACACGGCTAAATGGGCTCTGGCAAAAAAAAAAAAAAAATCCAGAAAATGTCGGCATTAGTTTGTTGCGTCCGTCATCTGGTCGTCTTTTTATACGCTTGCATGTGGCGAGCAAAAAGGCGTGAAGGGGGCAGGCTGAAAGGAGAACAATACCCGAAAGATGTAAACCGAACGAAAGAGAAAAATGGGCCTCCCTGCAAGGCCCTGTGTTCTCCCCAGCCTGCTCCCAGTTTCCCCGATTTTGCATGCAACTGGTTTTGAGCTTTTGGAAAGCTCTTTTCTCAGTGTCGGGGTGTTGACTCCACTTCCAAGTTAACAAATAGCTGCAAGTCTGGGTACGGTCCGATTGGTTCCGAAGCTCTTCCGCTGTGAGGTGCGCTTTCGAATCTCCCGAAGGGGGCTACCCTCTAAGCAGGCGACACGTGCTCGTGTTACTATGTAATGCATGCTTGCCTCGACTCGACTAAGGACGACTAGAGTTCGACTAGATTGTGTGCTCACAAGCCGCTTTTATTATTCCTACTGTCTACGAACTCCGAAACGGTATGGTAGTGCAATTATATATGACCGTCCTCCGATACGAAATGGTAGTGCAATTATATATGACGGTCCTCCGATACGAAATGGTAGTGCAATTATATATGACGGTCCTCCGATATGATAGTAGGAATGCCAGTTTTGTGAGCGATCATCGCCGTCTTATGAACACAAACTAGTGGTATCTTTACGAATCCTGTTGGGTAGAGAGAACACCTCTGTTTTCTGCTCTGCCTGTTATTCTGAGTAGAAACCGCTTTTTAGGAGATGTTCGCAGCAAAGCTTGTTTTTATATAGTGCCCCTCCTTTCGGGAGTTCATCACCTCGCTGCCCAGACAAGAGCTTTCCCCGGCGGAACCTGTTTTTTTTCTTTATTTTTTGTTTTACTTTCCAGTTTAATGGCGAACAAACAGTCACCAGCAAGTGGTCTGCACCGACAGGAAGATGAGTATAGTATCACCCTTTATTCTTTCTATTTCGATTTCAGTCTTTGTGATTTGATAATTTAATTTAACTGTTTCCATTGTTCCAGCTTTCACACAGCAGTAGATTATCAACACTATAAATATCATCTCTTTTTTATAGATTGGAAGAAGCAGCGAAACCTAGCAGCATCACCGTTCCTGTCTGCAACATGTCTTGTGCACTTTGAATCAAGTATTTCTTTCTTTGCGTTCAAGCACATCTGGGTACAATCAAACTGTGTATGTCTATCTGTTTCTTCCAACATTAGCATCTCAAAGTGTTGGCAGCAATCATTGTCATAGAAATAGAGTAAGTATTCTTTTTCTTTCCTTCTGTGTGTATATTTTTGTAATTTCAGGTACTCCTCTTGATCATGATGGAATTCTACTATCAGCTATTGTGAGAATTATGTGGATTGGAAAAAACAACTGAATCCAGCATCATCACCTATCCTAGCTGCCACATGTTTCCTGTAGTTACAGAAGTCCTCAAGTAAGTGTTTCTTTCTTTGTGTACATGCACATCTGGGTAAAATCAAATTCTAAACTATTAGCTTTATTTAAATGAATTCAGTTCTGCTTGTATTTCTTCTCATCAGCTAACTTATGCAACTACAAAAAAATAAAAAAGTAGTACATGGGTGTTTGATCATAGCCAGAAAGTTAACTATATCATTAAAAAAAAATCCATAAGTTATGTTGTCTTTCTTTATTATATAAATCAAAAAAAAAGTTTTTAAATAATTAAAAGAAAAAAAATCATCACAGTAAAAATTATATATATGTAACAAAGAACACAAACAAACATAAAATTGCCATTAGTTTCAGCAAGAAGCAGAAAAGAGAAAATGTGGAGATAACACCTGGAAAGTAACAGGTAAGAATTTTCTGTATTTCTTTTATTTCTTGTCTCGAATAGCAAATAGATTTTTTTCATGTATCAATTAAAAAAAATAACCCAAGTCAAACAATTGATGGAAAAACTAAGCATTAAAGTTCAATTAAGCATTAAAAACATAACTTCTAATAATTATGTGATTTTTATACAAATTGTCTCCCTTGAATATATATGTATATTAAAAAAATAACTCCTAATAATTATGTGATCTATATACCAATTCTGTCCCTTGAATATATATATATATATATATATATATATATATATATATATATATATATATATATATATATATATATATATTCAAGGAAGAAAATTTGTATATAGATCACATCATTATTAGAAGAGATCACATAATTAGTAGAAGCTATTTTTTTAATTGAAATAAATATATATATATATATATATATATATATATATATATGTTTCATTTAAAAAAATAAATCTAATAATTATGTGATCTATATACAAATTGTCTCCCTTGAATATATATATATATATTAAAAACAATAACTTCTAATAATTATGTGATCTATATACAAATTGTCTCCCTTGAATATATATATAAACATATGTCTTTATTGCTCTGTGTCTCATTGAGCACTCTTATATAACTTTGGTTAAATCAATGTTTATTTAGCCGGTAATAAAATAAACGTTTTATAATATCAGCTCTGTCATGTGTTGAGCACTTATTTAAAGTGTAATTATTAAGTAAAAATCTAAATAAAATGTCTTTATTGCTCTGTGTCTCATTGAGCACTCTTATATAAATTTGGTTAAATCTTAATGTTTATTTAGCCTTTAATAAAATAAACGTTTTATAATATCAGCTCTGTCATGTGTTGAGAACTTATTTAAAGTGTAATTATTAAGTAAAAATCTAAATAAAATGTCTTTATTGCTCTGTGTCTCATTGAGCACTCTTATATAAATTTGGTTAAATCTTAATGTTTATTTAGCCTTTAATAAAATAAACGTTTTATAATATCAGCTCTGTCATGTGTTGAGCACTTATTTAAAGTGTAATTATTAAGTAAAAATCTAAATAAAATGTCTTTATTGCTCTGTGTCTTATTGAGCACTCTTATATAACTTTGGTTAAATCTAAATGTTTATTTAGCCTGTAATAAAATAAACGTTTTATAATATCAGCTCTGTCATGTGTTGAGAACTTATTTAAAGTGTAATTATTAAGTAAAAATCTAAATAAAATGTCTTTATTGCTCTGTGTCTCATTGAGCACTCTTATATAAATTTGGTTAAATCTTAATGTTTATTTAGCCTGTAATAAAATAAACGTTTTATAATATCAGCTCTGTCATGTGTTGAGCACTTATTTAAAGTGTAATTATTAAGTAAAAATCTAAATAAAATGTCTTTATTGCTCTGTGTCTCATTGAGCACTCTTATATAACTTTGGTTAAATCTTAATGTTTATTTAGCCTTTAATAAAATAAACGTTTTATAATATCAGCTCTGTCATGTGTTGAGAACTTATTTAAAGTGTAATTATTAAGTAAAAATCTAAATAAAATGTCTTTATTGCTCTGTGTCTCATTGAGCACTCTTATATAAATTTGGTTAAATCTTAATGTTTATTTAGCCTTTAATAAAATAAACGTTTTATAATATCAGCTCTGTCATGTGTTGAGCACTTATTTAAAGTGTAATTATTAAGTAAAAATCTAAATAAAATGTCTTTATTGCTCTGTGTCTTATTGAGCACTCTTATATAACTTTGGTTAAATCTAAATGTTTATTTAGCCTGTAATAAAATAAACGTTTTATAATATCAGCTCTGTCATGTGTTGAGCACTTATTTAAAGTGTAATTATTAAGTAAAAATCTAAATAAAATGTCTTTATTTCTCTGTGTCTCATTGAGCACTCTTCTATAACTCTAGTTAAATCTTAATGTTTATACAGCCTGTAATCAAATAAACGTTTTATAATATCAGCTCTGTCTAGTGTTGAGCACTTTTTTAAAGTGTAATTATTAAGTAAAAATCTAAATAAAATGTCTTTATTTCTCTGTGTCTCATTGAGCACTCTTCTATAACTCTAGTTAAATCTTAATGTTTATTCAGCCTGTAATCAAATAAACGTTTTATAATATCAGCTCTGTCTAGTGTTGAGCACTTTTTTAAAGTGTAATTATTAAGTAAAAATCTAAATAAAATGTCTTTATTTCTCTGTGTCTCATTGAGCACTCTTCTATAACTCTAGTTAAATCTTAATGTTTATTCAGCCTGTAATCAAATAAACGTTTTATAATATCAGCTCTGTCTAGTGTTGAGCACTTTTTTAAAGTGTAATTATTAAGTAAAAATCTAAATAAAATGTCTTTATTTCTCTGTGTCTCATTGAGCACTCTTATATAACTTTGGTTAAATCTTAATGTTTATTTAGCCTGTAATAAAATAAACGTTTTATAATATCAGCTCTGTCTAGTGTTGAGCACTTATTTAAAGTGTAATTATTAAGTAAAAATCTAAATAAAATGTCTTTATTGCTCTGTGTCTCATTGAGCACTCTTCTATAACTCTAGTTAAATCTTAATGTTTATTCAGCCTGTAATAAAATAAACGTTTTATAATATCAGCTCTGTCTAGTGTTGAGCACTTTTTTAAAGTGTAATTATTAAGTAAAAATCTAAATAAAATGTCTTTATTTCTCTGTGTCTCATTGAGCACTCTTATATAACTTTGGTTAAATCTTAATGTTTATTTAGCCTGTAATAAAATAAACGTTTTATAATATCAGCTCTGTCTAGTGTTGAGCACTTATTTAAAGTGTAATTATTAAGTAAAAATCTAAATAAAATGTCTTTATTGCTCTGTGTCTCATTGAGCACTCTTATATAACTCTAGTTAAATCTTAATGTTTATTCAGCCTGTAATAAAATAAACGTTTTATAATATCAGCTCTGTCTAGTGTTGAGCACTTATTTAAAGTGTAATTATTAAGTAAAAATCTAAATAAAATGTCTTTATTGCTCTGTGTCTTATTGAGCACTCTTATATAACTATGGTTTAATCTAAATGTTTATTTAGCCTGTAATAACATAAACGTTTTATAATATCAGCTCTGTCTAGTGTTGAGCACTTATTTAAAGTGTACTTATTAAGTAAAAATCTAAATAAAATGTCTTTATTGCTCTGTGTCTTATTGAGCACTCTTATATAACTTTGGTTAAATCTAAATGTTTATTTAGCCTTTAATAAAATAAACGTTTTATAATATCAGCTCTGTCATATGTTGAGAACTTATTTAAAGTGTAATTATTAAGTAAAAATCTAAATAAAATGTCTTTATTGCTCTGTGTCTTATTGAGCACTCTTATATAACTTTGGTTAAATCTAAATGTTTATTTAGCCTGTAATAAAATAAACGTTTTATAATATCAGCTCTGTCTAGTGTTGAGCACTTATTTAAAGTGTAATTATTAAGTAAAAATCTAAATAAAATGTCTTTATTTCTCTGTGTCTCATTGAGCACTCTTCTATAACTCTAGTTAAATCTTAATGTTTATTCAGCCTGTAATCAAATAAACGTTTTATAATATCAGCTCTGTCTAGTGTTGAGCACTTTTTTAAAGTGTAATTATTAAGTAAAAATCTAAATAAAATGTCTTTATTTCTCTGTGTCTTATTGAGCACTCTTATATAACTTTGGTTAAATCTTAATGTTTATTTAGCCTGTAATAAAATAAACGTTTTATAATATCAGCTCTGTCTAGTGTTGAGCACTTATTTAAAGTGTAATTATTAAGTAAAAATCTAAATAAAATGTCTTTATTGCTCTGTGTCTCATTGAGCACTCTTATATAACTATGGTTTAATCTAAATGTTTATTCAGCCTGTAATAAAATAAACGTTTTATAATATCAGCTCTGTCTAGTGTTGAGCACTTATTTAAAGTGTAATTATTAAGTAAAAATCTAAATAAAATGTCTTTATTGCTCTGTGTGTCATTGAGCACTCTTATATAACTTTGGTTAAATCTAAATGTTTATTTAGCCTGTAATAAAATAAACGTTTTATAATATCAGCTCTGTCTAGTGTTGAGCACTTATTTAAAGTGTAATTATTAAGTAAAAATCTAAATAAAATGTCTTTATTGCTCTGTGTCTCATTGAGCACTCTTATATAACTCTAGTTAAATCTTAATGTTTATTTAGCCTGTAATAAAATAAACGTTTTATAATATCAGCTCTGTCTAGTGTTGAGCACTTTTTTAAAGTGTAATTATTAAGTAAAAATCTAAATAAAATGTCTTTATTTCTCTGTGTCTCATTGAGCACTCTTATATAACTTTGGTTAAATCTTAATGTTTATTTAGCCTGTAATAAAATAAACGTTTTATAATATCAGCTCTGTCTAGTGTTGAGCACTTATTTAAAGTGTAATTATTAAGTAAAAATCTAAATAAAATGTCTTTATTGCTCTGTGTGTCATTGAGCACTCTTATATAACTTTGGTTAAATCTAAATGTTTATTTAGCCTGTAATAAAATAAACGTTTTATAATATCAGCTCTGTCTAGTGTTGAGCACTTATTTAAAGTGTAATTATTAAGTAAAAATCTAAATAAAATGTCTTTATTGCTCTGTGTCTCATTGAGCACTCTTATATAACTTTAGTTAAATCTTAATTCTTATTCAGCCTGTAATAAAATAAACGTTTTATAATATCAGCTCTGTCTAGTGTTGAGCACTTATTTAAAGTGTAATTATTAAGTAAAAATCTAAATAAAATGTCTTTATTGCTCTGTGTCTCATTGAGCACTCTTATATAACTTTGGTTAAATCTTAATGTTTATTTAGCCTGTAATAAAATAAACGTTTTATAATATCAGCTCTGTAATGTGTTGAGCACTTATTTAAAGTGTAATTATTAAGTAAAAATCTAAATAAAATGTCTTTATTGCTCTGTGTCCTTTTGAGCACTCTTATATAACTTTGGTTAAATCTTAATGTTTATTTAGCCTGTAATAAAATAAACGTTTTATAATATCAGCTCTGTCTAGTGTTGAGCACTTATTTAAAGTGTAATTATTAAGTAAAAATCTAAATAAAATGTCTTTATTTCTCTGTGTCTCATTGAGCACTCTTATATAACTTTGGTTAACTCTTAATGTTTATTTAGCCTGTAATAAAATAAACGTTTTATAATATCAGCTCTGTCTAGTGTTGAGCACTTATTTAAAGTGTAATTATTAAGTAAAAATCTAAATAAAATGTCTTTATTGCTCTGTGTGTCATTGAGCACTCTTATATAACTTTGGTTAAATCTAAATGTTTATTTAGCCTGTAATAAAATAAACGTTTTATAATATCAGCTCTGTCTAGTGTTGAGCACTTATTTAAAGTGTAATTATTAAGTAAAAATCTAAATAAAATGTCTTTATTGCTCTGTGTCTCATTGAGCACTCTTCTATAACTCTAGTTAAATCTTAATGCTTATTCAGCCTGTAATAAAATAAACGTTTTATAATATCAGCTCTGTCTAGTGTTGAGCACTTATTTAAAGTGTAATTATTAAGTAAAAATCTAAATAAAATGTCTTTATTGCTCTGTGTGTCATTGAGCACTCTTATATAACTTTGGTTAAATCTAAATGTTTATTTAGCCTGTAATAAAATAAACGTTTTATAATATCAGCTCTGTCTAGTGTTGAGCACTTATTTAAAGTGTAATTATTAAGTAAAAATCTAAATAAAATGTCTTTATTGCTCTGTGTCTCATTGAGCACTCTTATATAACTTTGGTTAAATCTTAATGTTTATTTAGCCTGTAATAAAATAAACGTTTTATAATATCAGCTCTGTCATGTGTTGAGCACTTATTTAAAGTGTAATTATTAAGTAAAAATCTAAATAAAATGTCTTTATTGCTCTGTGTCCTTTTGAGCACTCTTATATAACTTTGGTTAAATCTTAATGTTTATTTAGCCTGTAATAAAATAAACGTTTTATAATATCAGCTTTGTCTAGTGTTGAGCACTTATTTAAAGTGTAATTATTAAGTAAAAATCTAAATAAAATGTCTTTATTTCTCTGTGTCTCATTGAGCACTCTTATATAACTTTGGTTAACTCTTAATGTTTATTTAGCCTGTAATAAAATAAACGTTTTATAATATCAGCTCTGTCTAGTGTTGAGCACTTATTTAAAGTGTAATTATTAAGTAAAAATCTAAATAAAATGTCTTTATTGCTCTGTGTGTCATTGAGCACTCTTATATAACTTTGGTTAAATCTAAATGTTTATTTAGCCTGTAATAAAATAAACGTTTTATAATATCAGCTCTGTCTAGTGTTGAGCACTTATTTAAAGTGTAATTATTAAGTAAAAATCTAAATAAAATGTCTTTATTGCTCTGTGTCTCATTGAGCACTCTTATATAACTCTAGTTAAATCTTAATGCTTATTCAGCCTGTAATAAAATATACGTTTTATAATATCAGCTCTGTCTAGTGTTGAGCACTTATTTAAAGTGTAATTATTAAGTAAAAATCTAAATAAAATGTCTTTATTGCTCTGTGTCTCATTGAGCACTCTTATATAACTTTGGTTAAATCTAAATGTTTATTTAGCCTGTAATAAAATAAACGTTTTATAATATCAGCTCTGTCTAGTGTTGAGCACTTATTTAAAGTGTAATTATTAAGTAAAAATCTAAATAAAATGTCTTTATTGCTCTGTGTCTCATTGAGCACTCTTATATAACTCTGGTTAAATCTTAATGTTTATTTAGCCTGTAATAAAATAAACGTTTTATAATATCAGCTCTGTCATGTGTTGAGCACTTATTTAAAGTGTAATTATTAAGTAAAAATCTAAATAAAATGTCTTTATTGCTCTGTGTCCTTTTGAGCACTCTTATATAACTTTGGTTAAATCTTAATGTTTATTTATCCTGTAATAAAATAAACGTTTTATAATATCAGCTCTGTCTAGTGTTGAGCACTTATTTAAAGTGTAATTATTAAGTAAAAATCTAAATAAAATGTCTTTACTGCTCTGTGTCTTATTGAGCACTCTTATATAACTTTGGTTAAATCTTAATGTTTATTTAGCCTGTAATAAAATAAACGTTTTATAATATCAGCTCTGTCTTGAGCACTATTTAAAGTCTAATTATTAAGTAAAAATCTTAATAAATGTCTTTAGTGCTCTATTTCTCATTGAGCACTCTTAATTAACTCTGATAAATCTTAATATTTATATCTCTTGTAATAAAATAAACGTTTTATAATATCAGCTCTGTCTTGTGTTGAGCACTTGTTTAGAGTGTAATTATTAACTAAAAATCTAAATAAAATGTCTTTATTGCTCTGTGTCTCATTGAGCACTCTTCTATAACTCTGGGTAAAGCTCTTTCGTACGTTTAAACAATATATATATATATATATATATATATATATATATATATATATATATATATATATATATATATATATATATATATATATATATATATGCCAATGATGCTTGCACGTGCTCCATAGTTTAATATAGCTGTGTAGTAAATTTAACAATTGTGTTGTTTAATTATGCAAGACGATTTTACTTTAAGAGTGCTCAATGCATTTATAGAGCTTTGTAGTAAGATTTGGAAACATTTTGGCAATTATTTTAGACAAATCTACTTCCAGAGTGCTCAATATATTAGTAGAGCTAAATAAAACATTTGAGAAACAGATATGGCATTTCAACTGCATAAATTTATTTTGACAGAGTTCAATACATTAGTAGAGTTAAATATCGACGTTCAAAAACATGTATGGCAATTCAGCTACACAATTCAGAATACTTTGAGAGTGCTCAATACATTAGTAGACGAAAGCATAAAATTCAGAAAACATGAAGAGCTCTGCAGTATGTTTTGAAAACCTAAATGTCAATACGTAAGTATAGATATACTGTAAGTTTTTTAACACAAGTATTTGAAACAAGTTTCCTATTTGAGTACCTAATATATTTGAGAGCTCTATGGTAACTTTAAAGAACATATTTCAAAATTATGTTAGACAAATTTTCTTTGAGAGTGCTCGTTTCTAAGTAGAGCTCTGTAGAAAATTTTTGAGTCATGTTCAGCAATTTAAGTTCATATCAGTTAATAAATAGAGCTATATAGTGACTTCTGCACATTTATATGGCACTTATCCTAGACAAGTTAACTCTTTTAGCTGTGCAATAACATAAGAGTTCTGCATTAGTTTTGGGGTATGGTTCTCACTTTATTAGGGCAATAACTTGGACATATTATACTCTGGACAAATCCATTGAGGACAACCAAAGTTAACCTGTTTTTTTCCACTATGCTGAATAAGACTCATCTGTCTTGGTTCACTCTTGGGACATTAAAACAAAAAAGGTGAAGAATTAAAAAAGAATGCAAAAATGTAAATGTCTTTGCAAGTCATTCATTTTCACTTTCATAACACAAAAACATCTGTAAGAACTTTATAAAAGAATGCACAAACAATAAAATACAACTTGGAATCTGAAATCAGTAGAAACTTCCCCTACTGAAATTCCCACACACCTCAAAAAAAGAAAAAGAATCCTTCCCAATGCAATACTTTTCAAGCAATTACAGTGTCAGACTTGGTACTGCAATGACTCTGTAAACTGAAAAAATACATATAAAAAAATGTTAAGCAAAATTGATTCTCCCAACACCACAGATTAATTACAAAAATACTTGATAAAGCAAGACACAATTACAAATGTGTATGAAAAAATAAAAAATTAAAAAAATTAAAAAAAATCAACCAAGCAATGGATCATGATTTTCTGGTGTTTGATGGAATGTGAGTAGGCATACAGCCTGGATAATTTTCCAAGGTAAGTGATGATATTCATCATTATTGTCTTTTTGTATTAGTTCAGATATATCTCATAACTATAATTGTTTTATGTATATATTTATATGTCTAGATGTTATGTGTGCTATTTGCATGTTTCCTATAGAAAAAAATCTACATAAAATCTAAAAGTGTATTCTGATGTAAAATTAACCAGTAAAAACAATGCTTGTGTTTCTGATACACCAAGTATTTCTTATTAGCATATAAGTTGAATCATGAAATTTATCTCCCTTGCCCGTCTCTCTTTATACCTCTGTATTTATCTAGATCTGTCTATCTCTCTTTTCTTATTCTTTATCCCTATTCCCCGTCTTGCCATCCCCTATGTCCGAACTTATAAATTTCAACATGTCTAGCTTAATAAGCTTCAAATTTACCGGTACCTAACTCCCGTTTTAAAGTTAAAAGTTTTAACTTGAATACACGTTGATATGTCAAGGTAACAGTAGCCCTCAACGAGGCACTTCCAGACGCCAACCTACACGGTGCAGAGAAAGAACAGAAAAAAAACTAAGTCCCGATGTGCCTAGCAGATTAGAAGGCATTTTGCTACGCCTACATGCACCCAACATGGCAGTAGGCGTCGATCGGGCACTTCCAGACACTTACTTACACTGTTTTAAACTTATAAATTTTCATTTGAATACAAGCTGACATGTGTTAGTCTATCTGAGATGCCTTGGTCTATAGGATTGTCATCAACCTATACCTACATCCCCTCTTGTTTGGACTTAGAAATTTTCAATTGAATACACGTTGACTTGCCTTGGTCTATAGGATTGTCATCAACCTATACCTACATCCCCTCTTATTTGGACTTAGAAATTTTCAATTGAATACACGTTGACTTGCCTTGGTCTATAGGATTGTCATCAACCTATATCTACATCCCCTCTTGTTTTGACTTAGAAATTTTCAATTGAATACACGTTGACTTGCCTTGGTCTATAGGATTGTCATCAACCTATACCTACATCCCCTCTTATTTGGACTTAGAAATTTTCAATTGAATACACGTTGACTTGCCTTGGTCTATAGGATTGTCATCAACCTATATCTACATCCCCTCTTGTTTTGACTTAGAAATTTTCAATTGAATACACGTTGACTTGCCTTGGTCTATAGGATTGTCATCAACCTATACCTACATCCCCTCTTGTTTTGGACTTAGAAATTTTCAATTAAATACACGTTGACTTGCCTTGGTCTATAGGATTGTCATCAACCTATACCTACATCCCCTCTTGTTTTGACTTAGAAATTTTCAATTGAATACACGTTGACTTGCCTTGGTCTATAGGATTGTCATCAACCTATACCTACATCCCCTCTTGTTTGGACTTAGAAATTTTCAATTGAATACAATCTTATATGCCTCGGTCTATAGAATTGTCATCAACCTATACCTACATCCCCTCTTGTTTGACTTAGAAATTTTCAATTGAATACAATCTTATATGCCTCGGTCTATAGAATTGTCATCAACCTATACCTACATCCCCTCTTGTTTGACTTAGAAATTTTCAATTGAATACAATCTTATATGCCTCGGTCTATAGAATTGTCATCAACCTATACCTACATCCCCTCTTGTTTGGACTTAGAAATTTTCAATTGAATACAATCTTATATGCCTCGGTCTATAGAATTGTCATCAACCTATACCTACATCCCCTCTTGTTTGGACTTAGAAATTTTCAATTGAATACACGTTGTCTTGTCTTGGTCTATAGGATTGTCATCAACCTATATCTACATCCCCTCTTGTTTGGACTTAGAAATTTTCAATTGAATACACGTTGACTTGCATTGGTCTATAGGATTGTCATCAACCTATACCTACATCCCCTCTTGTTTGGACTTAGAAATTTTCAATTGAATACACGTTGACTTGCATTGGTCTATAGAATTGTCATCAACCTATACCTACATCCCCTCTTGTTTGGACTTAGAAATTTTCAATTGAATACACGTTGACTTGCATTGGTCTATAGAATTGTCATCAACCTATACCTACATCCCCTCTTGTTTGGACTTAGAAATTTTCAATTGAATACACGTTGACTTGCATTGGTCTATAGGATTGTCATCAACCTATACCTACATCCCCTCTTGTTTGGACTTAGAAATTTTCAATTGAATACAATCTTATATGCCTCGGTCTATAGGATTGTCATCAACCTATACCTACATCCCCTCTTGTTTGGACTTAGAAATTTTCAATTGAATACACGTTGACTTGCATTGGTCTATAGAATTGTCATCAACCTATACCTACATCCCCTCTTGTTTGGACTTAGAAATTTTCAATTGAATACACGTTGACTTGCATTGGTCTATAGGATTGTCATCAACCTATACCTACATCCCCTTTTGTTTGGACTTAGAAATTTTCAATTGAATACAATCTTATATGCCTCGGTCTATAGGATTGTCATCAACCTATACCTACATCCCCTCTTGTTTGGACTTAGAAATTTTCAATTGAATACACGTTGACTTGCATTGGTCTATAGAATTGTCATCAACCTATACCTACATCCCCTCTTGTTTGGACTTAGAAATTTTCAATTGAATACAATCTTATATGCCTCGGTCTATAGGATTGTCATCAACCTATACCTACATCCCCTCTTGTTTTGACTTAGAAATTTTCAATTGAATACACGTTGACTTGCATTGGTCTATAGAATTGTCATCAACCTATACCTACATCCCCTCTTGTTTGGACTTAGAAATTTTCAATTGAATACACCTTGACTTGCATTGGTCTATAGGATTGTCATCAACCTATACCTACATCCCCTCTTGTTTGGACTTAGAAATTTTCAATTGAATACACGTTGACTTGCATTGGTCTATAGAATTGTCATCAACCTATACCTACATCCCCTCTTGTTTGGACTTAGAAATTTTCAATTGAATACACGTTGACTTGCATTGGTCTATAGAATTGTCATCAACCTATACCTACATCCCCTCTTGTTTGGACTTAGAAATTTTCAATTGAATACACGTTGACTTGCCTTGGTCTATAGGATTGTCATCAACCTATACCTACATCCCCTCTTGTTTGGACTTAGAAATTTTCAATTGAATACACGTTGACTTGCATTGGTCTATAGAATTGTCATCAACCTATACCTACATCCCCTCTTGTTTGGACTTAGAAATTTTCAATTGAATACACGTTGACTTGCATTGGTCTATAGAATTGTCATCAACCTATACCTACATCCCCTCTTGTTTGGACTTAGAAATTTTCAATTGAATACACGTTGACTTGCCTTGGTCTATAGGATTGTCATCAACCTATACCTACATCCCCTCTTGTTTGGACTTAGAAATTTTCAATTGAATACACGTTGACTTGCATTGGTCTATAGGATTGTCATCAACCTATACCTACATCCCCTCTTGTTTGGACTTAGAAATTTTCAATTGAATACAATCTTATATGCCTCGGTCTATAGAATTGTCATCAACCTATACCTACATCCCCTCTTGTTTGGACTTAGAAATTTTCAATTGAATACACGTTGACTTGCATTGGTCTATAGAATTGTCATCAACCTATACCTACATCCCCTCTTGTTTGGACTTAGAAATTTTCAATTGAATACACGTTGACTTGCATTGGTCTATAGAATTGTCATCAACCTATACCTACATCCCCTCTTGTTTGGACTTAGAAATTTTCAATTGAATACACGTTGACTTGCATTGGTCTATAGAATTGTCATCAACCTATACCTACATCCCCTCTTGTTTGGACTTAGAAATTTTCAATTGAATACACGTTGACTTGCCTTGGTCTATAGGATTGTCATCAACCTATACCTACATCCCCTCTTGTTTGGACTTAGAAATTTTCAATTGAATACACGTTGACTTGCATTGGTCTATAGGATTGTCATCAACCTATACCTACATCCCCTCTTGTTTGGACTTAGAAATTTTCAATTGAATACAATCTTATATGCCTCGGTCTATAGGATTGTCATCAACCTATATCTACATCCCCTCTTGTTTGGACTTAGAAATTTTCAATTGAATACACGTTGACTTGCATTGGTCTATAGAATTGTCATCAACCTATACCTACATCCCCTCTTGTTTGGACTTAGAAATTTTCAATTGAATACAATCTTATATGCCTCGGTCTATAGGATTGTCATCAACCTATACCTACATCCCCTCTTGTTTGGACTTAGAAATTTTCAATTGAATACACGTTGACTTGCATTGGTCTATAGGATTGTCATCAACCTATACCTACATCCCCTCTTGTTTGGACTTAGAAATTTTCAATTGAATACAATCTTATATGCCTCGGTCTATAGGATTGTCATCAACCTATACCTACATCCCCTCTTGTTTGGACTTAGAAATTTTCAATTGAATACACGTTGACTTGCATTGGTCTATAGAATTGTCATCAACCTATACCTACATCCCCTCTTGTTTGGACTTAGAAATTTTCAATTGAATACAATCTTATATGCCTCGGTCTATAGGATTGTCATCAACCTATACCTACATCCCCTCTTGTTTTGACTTAGAAATTTTCAATTGAATACACGTTGACTTGCATTGGTCTATAGAATTGTCATCAACCTATACCTACATCCCCTCTTGTTTGGACTTAGAAATTTTCAATTGAATACAATCTTATATGCCTCGGTCTATAGAATTGTCATCAACCTATACCTACATCCCCTCTTGTTTGGACTTAGAAATTTTCAATTGAATACAATCTTATATGCCTCGGTCTATAGAATTGTCATCAACCTATACCTACATCCCCTCTTGTTTGGACTTAGAAATTTTCAATTGAATACACGTTGACTTGCATTGGTCTATAGGATTGTCATCAACCTATACCTACATCCCCTCTTGTTTGGACTTAGAAATTTTCAATTGAATACAATCTTATATGCCTCGGTCTATAGGATTGTCATCAACCTATATCTACATCCCCTCTTGTTTGGACTTAGAAATTTTCAATTGAATACAATCTTATATGCCTCGGTCTATAGAATTGTCATCAACCTATACCTACATCCCCTCTTGTTTGGACCTAGAAATTTTCAATTGAATACACGTTGACTTGCATTGGTCTATAGGATTGTCATCAACCTATACCTACATCCCCTCTTGTTTGGACTTAGAAATTTTCAATTGAATACAATCTTATATGCCTCGGTCTATAGAATTGTCATCAACCTATACCTACATCCCCTCTTGTTTGGACTTAGAAATTTTCAATTGAATACACGTTGACTTGCATTGGTCTATAGGATTGTCATCAACCTATACCTACATCCCCTCTTGTTTGGACTTAGAAATTTTCAATTGAATACAATCTTATATGCCTCGGTCTATAGAATTGTCATCAACCTATACCTACATCCCCTCTTGTTTGGACTTAGAAATTTTCAATTGAATACAATCTTATATGCCTCGGTCTATAGGATTGTCATCAACCTATACCTACATCCCCTCTTGTTTGGACTTAGAAATTTTCAATTGAATACAATCTTATATGCCTCGGTCTATAGGATTGTCATCAACCTATACCTACATCCCCTCTTGTTTGGACTTAGAAATTTTCAATTGAATACAATCTTATATGCCTCGGTCTATAGGATTGTCATCAACCTATACCTACATCCCCTCTTGTTCGGACTTAGAAATTTTCAATTGAATACAATCTTATATGCCTCGGTCTATAGAATTGTCATCAACCTATACCTACATCCCCTCTTGTTTGGACTTAGAAATTTTCAATTGAATACAATCTTATATGCCTCGGTCTATAGAATTGTCATCAACCTATACCTACATCCCCTCTTGTTTGGACTTAGAAATTTTCAATTGAATACAATCTTATATGCCTCGGTCTATAGAATTGTCATCAACCTATACCTACATCCCCTCTTGTTTGGACTTAGAAATTTTCAATTGAATACAATCTTATATGCCTCGGTCTATAGAATTGTCATCAACCTATACCTACATCCCCTCTTGTTTGGACTTAGAAATTTTCAATTGAATACACGTTGACTTGCCTTGGTCTATAGGATTGTCATCAACCTATACCTACATCCCCTCTTGTTTGGACTTAGAAATTTTCAATTGAATACAATCTTATATGCCTCGGTCTATAGGATTGTCATCAACCTATACCTACATCCCCTCTTGTTTGGACTTAGAAATTTTCAATTGAATACAATCTTATATGACTCGGTCTATAGAATTGTCATCAACCTATACCTACATCCCCTCTTGTTTGGACTTAGAAATTTTCAATTGAATACACGTTGACTTGCCTTGGTCTATAGGATTGTCATCAACCTATATCTACATCCCCTCTTGTTTTGACTTAGAAATTTTCAATTGAACACACGTTGACTTGTCTCGGTCTATAGGATTGTCATCAACCTATACCTACGTCCCCTCTTGTTTTGACTTAGAAATTTTCTATTGAATACACGTTGACTTGCCTTGGTTTATAGGATTGTTATCAACCTATACCTACATCCCCTCTTGTTTGGACTTAGAAATTTTCAATTGAATACAATCTTAGATGCCTTGGTCTATAGGATTGTCATCAACCTATACCTACATCCCCTCTTGTTTGGACTTAGAAATTTTCAATTGAATACACGTTGACTTGCCTTGGTCTATAGGATTGTCATCAACCTATATCTACATCCCCTCTTGTTTGGACTTAGAAATTTTCAATTGAATACACGTTGACTTGCCTTGGTCTATAGGATTGTAATCAACCTATACCTACATCCCCTCTTGTTTGGACTTAGAAATTTTCAATTGAATACACGTTGACTTGACTTGGTCTATAGAATTGTCATCAACCTATACCTACATCCCCTCTTGTTTGGACTTAGAAATTTTCAATTGAATACAATCTTAGATGCCTTGGTCTATAGGATTGTCATCAACCTATACCTACATCCCCTCTTGTTTGGACTTAGAAATTTTCAATTGAATACACGTTTACTTGCCTCGGTCTATAGGATTGTAATCAACCTATACCTACATCCCCTCTTTTTTGGACTTAGAAATTTTCAATTGAATACACGTTGACTTGCCTTGGTCTATAGGATTGTAATCAACCTATACCTACATCCCCTCTTGTTTGGACTTAGAAATTTTTAATTGAATACAATCTTAGATTCCTTGGTCTATAGGATTGTCATCAACCTATACCTACATCCCCTCTTGTTTGGACTTAGAAATTTTTAATTGAATACAATCTTAGATTCCTTGGTCTATAGGATTGTCATCAACCTATACCTACATCCCCTCTTGTTTGGACTTAGAAATTTTCAATTAAATACACGTTGACATGCCTTGGTCTATAGGATTGTCATCAACCTATACCTACATCCCCTCTTATTTGGACTTAGAAATTTTTAATTGAATACAATCTTAGATGCCTTGGTCTATAGGATTGTCATCAACCTATACCTACATCCCCTCTTGTTTGGACTTAGAAATTTTTAATTGAATACAATCTTAGATGCCTTGGTCTATAGGATTGTCATCAACCTATACCTACATCCCCTCTTGTTTGGACTTAGAAATTTTCAATTAAATACACGTTGACTTGCCTCGGTCTATAGGATTGTCATCAACTTATACCTACATCCCCTCTTGTTTGGACTTAGAAATTTTCAATTGAATACACGTTGACTTGTCTTGGTCAATAGGATTGTCATCAACCTATACCTACATCCCCTCTTGTTTGGACTTAGAAATTTTCAATTAAATACACGTTGACTTGCCTCGGTCTATAGGATTGTCATCAACCTATATCCACATCCCCTCTTGTTTGGACTTAGAAATTTTCAATTGAATACACGTTGACTTGCATTGGTCTATAGGATTGTCATCAACCTATACCTACATCCCCTCTTGTTTTGACTTAGAAATTTTCAATTGAATACACGTTGACTTGCCTTGGTCTATAGGATTGTCATCAACCTATACCTACATCCCCTCTTGTTTGGACTTAGAAATTTTCAATTGAATACAATCTTATATGCCTCGGTCTATAGAATTGTCATCAACCTATACCTACATCCCCTCTTGTTTGGACTTAGAAATTTTCAATTGAATACAATCTTATATGCCTCGGTCTATAGAATTGTCATCAACCTATACCTACATCCCCTCTTGTTTGGACTTAGAAATTTTCAATTGAATACAATCTTATATGCCTCGGTCTATAGAATTGTCATCAACCTATACCTACATCCCCTCTTGTTTGGACTTAGAAATTTTCAATTGAATACAATCTTATATGCCTCGGTCTATAGAATTGTCATCAACCTATACCTACATCCCCTCTTGTTTTGACTTAGAAATTTTCAATTGAATACAATCTTAGATGCCTTGGTCTATAGGATTGTCATCAACCTATACCTACATCCCCTCTTGTTTGGACTTAGAAATTTTCAATTGAATACACGTTGACTTGCCTTGGTTTATAGGATTGTCATCAACCTATACCAACATCCCCTCTTGTTTGGACTTAGAAATTTTCAATTGAATACACGTTGACTTGCCTTGGTCAATAGGATTCTCATCAACCTATACCTACATCCCCTCTTGTTTGGACTTAGAAATTTTCAATTGAATACACGTTGACTTGCCTTGGTCTATAGGATTGTCATCAACCTATACCTACATCCCCTCTTGTTTGGACGTAGAAATTTTCAATTGAATACAATCTTATATGCCTCGGTCTATAGAATTGTCATCAACCTATACCTACATCCCCTCTTGTTTGGACTTAGAAATTTTCAATTGAACACACGTTGACTTGCCTCGGTCTATAGGATTCTCATCAACCTATATCCACATCCCCTCTTGTTTGGACTTAGAAATTTTCAATTGAATACACGTTGACTTGCCTTGGTCTATAGGATTGTCATCAACCTATACCTACATCCCCTCTTGTTTTGACTTAGAAATTTTCAATTGAACACACGTTGACTTGCCTTGGTCTATAGGATTGTCATCAACCTATACCTACATCCCCTCTTGTTTTGACTTAGAAATTTTCAATTGAATACACGTTGACTTGCCTTGGTCTATAGGATTGTCATCAACCTATACCTACATCCCCTCTTGTTTTGACTTAGAAATTTTCAATTGAATACACGTTGACTTGCCTTGGTCTATAGGATTGTCATCAACCTATACCTACATCTACTCTTGTTTTGACTTAGAAATTTTCAATTGAACACACGTTGACTTGCCTTGGTCTATAGGATTGTCATCAACCTATACCTACATCCCCTCTTGTTTTGACTTAGAAATTTTCAATTGAATACACGTTGACTTGCCTTGGTCTATAGGATTGTCATCAACCTATACCTACATCCCCTCTTGTTTTGACTTAGAAATTTTCAATTGAATACACGTTGACTTGCCTTGGTCTATAGGATTGTCATCAACCTATACCTACATCCCCTCTTGTTTGGACTTAGAAATTTTCAATTGAATACACGTTGACTTGCCTTGGTCTATAGGATTGTCATCAACCTATACCTACGTCCCCTCTTGTTTGGACTTAGAAATTTTCAATTGAATACACGTTGACTTGCCTTGGTCTATAGGATTGTCATCAACCTATACCTACATCCCCTCTTGTTTTGACTTAGAAATTTTCAATTGAATACACGTTGACTTGCCTTGGTCTATAGGATTGTCATCAACCTATACCTACGTCCCCTCTTGTTTGGACTTAGAAATTTTCAATTGAATACACGTTGACTTGCCTTGGTCTATAGGATTGTCATCAACCTATACCTACGTCCCCTCTTGTTTGGACTTAGAAATTTTCAATTGAATACACGTTGACTTGCCTTGGTCTATAGGATTGTCATCAACCTATACCTACATCCCCTCTTGTTTGGACTTAGAAATTTTCAATTGAATACACGTTGACTTGCCTTGGTCTATAGGATTGTCATCAACCTATACCTACATCCCCTCTTGTTTTGACTTAGAAATTTTCAATTGAATACACGTTGACTTGCCTTGGTCTATAGGATTGTCATCAACCTATACCTACATCCCCTCTTGTTTGGACTTAGAAATTTTCAATTGAATACACGTTGACTTGCCTTGGTCTATAGGATTGTCATCAACCTATACCTACATCCCCTCTTGTTTGGACTTAGAAATTTTCAATTGAATACACGTTGACTTGCCTTGGTCTATAGGATTGTCATCAACCTATACCTACGTCCCCTCTTGTTTGGACTTAGAAATTTTCAATTGAATACACGTTGACTTGCCTTGGTCTATAGGATTGTCATCAACCTATACCTACGTCCCCTCTTGTTTGGACTTAGAAATTTTCAATTGAACACACGTTGACTTGCCTTGGTCTATAGGATTGTCATCAACCTATACCTACATCCCCTCTTGTTTTGACTTAGAAATTTTCAATTGAAGACACGTTGACTTGCCTTGGTCTATAGGATTGTCATCAACCTATACCTACGTCCCCTCTTGTTTGGACTTAGAAATTTTCAATTGAACACACGTTGACTTGCCTTGGTCTATAGGATTGTCATCAACCTATACCTACATCCCCTCTTGTTTTGACTTAGAAATTTTCAATTGAACACACGTTGACTTGCCTTGGTCTATAGGATTGTCATCAACCTATACCTACAT